>NC_081837.1:19912500-20262500 GCF_030867095.1 Alligator mississippiensis | reverse complement strand
GCAAGCCAATCGCTAGCCGCCACGTGTGCCTAAATTAGGAGTCGGCCAATAACATGGCGCGGACCCTAATACAAATGGCGGGAACTTCCTTACAGCGTGCATCACTACGGTGCAAGAAGGAGATGCACACTGCAAAGAAGCTACAATTCGGCGGGAAATCCCCCATTGCACCAGAGCTCTCTCTAGCAGCAGAGAGCTCTACCGTGCAAAGAAAGCGACAAAAATGGCGGGAAATAATTTAGCGGTGCCGAAGCACACACACAAACAAAAAATCACCTTGCTGAGAGCATAGCTAAATTATGCCATACTCTTCCAAGCAATCTGTCGTGATCGTCCAACGAGTAAACAAGCCATCAAACAAATACACAAACATAGAACTCGCTGTCCTGGGATCAAGTTACATAACAATCAAGAAATAATAACCAACATAAACACATAATCTGATTCATAATAAAATTTGCACGATCAGGGCTTCAGTGTGCGTCGTAACGAAGTCGTACATCAGGTCCTCACTCCTTCCGGTGGTGTCATCCCTCTCAGGGCTCCTCCTTGTCACACGCTCTGAATTCCGGATCTGTAAACAGAAAACTCTCAAAAACAGATTAATGATCTGATTCAGTAAACTCAAACAATCTTAAACGATTCCTATGGCTTAATTAGATGAAATCGTCGAAGATTCATCATCCGGTTCTTCTAAATAACGGAAACCCAACTCATAAGCTAACTGCCATTGGCCTGCGTCCCCTAAAATCCGAAGCTGCCGCTTGTTAAATCCGGAACGCTGTAGGAGAAATCCAAACATGTATCGCTCCTCTAGGGTTCTCGGTGGCAGTGGTGGAAGATCGGATCTACGTTGTCTGGTGCCTTAAGGTTTGGTTGGGTGTTGACAGTCCCGATCATAAGACAACCTTGGCTCCATCAGGATACGCAGTCTCGGCAATTCACAAAGAAGATTACTCACGGGTTGGTTTACCATTGGACTGAACAGAATTCAAAGAACGACGATATTCTTTTGTCTGTAGATCTCGAGACAACTGTCTAGGCTGTGAGAGGTTAGTGGAACGGTTCCAGGATCTCGCAAGTGACGTTGAGGCCATGGTCTTATTTGCTGGAGTGATGTCAGTCCCAGCGCACATGCTCTCGGGTTCCAAGCACAATACGAGACGCCAATCATTGCCAGCATAAGGTGATCTGCGCCGACACATTCCGGTCGTCCTGCATGCCATACGTGGGCCTTTTGACTAATCAGTCCTGCAACAAGCGCCGGCAGTGGAATAGGCCAGTGAGTATTACATGTTATCATGTCGATGTCGGTGACATGTCCTCTACTCCACGAAACTTGTCTGACTAAGAAGCTTGCTTCTTCTTGGTTCAGCAGGTCGGATCCAAGTTCCACGACTAAACGTCCTAACCATACAGCTAGAGTCTCTTCAGGTTGAATCTTTGATGCTCTACATAAATCCTGCAACTCAGTTCTGGTGCGAGCATAATAAGTAGTAGCAACTCTGTTCGTCGTTGTTGTACAACAAGCTGCTCCTTCGGGAGATGATGCTGTCATAGGCTGAACTGCTGCCGCGGGAGTCACTGTTGCTGTTGTTGCTTCAGGCTGAAGGGGCGGATGCTCTCCTCCGCTTGACTCTCTCTCCTTCGTTGGCAGGAAGGCGTGGTCGGTCAGGACGCTGCTACGTCGCTAGGCGGGGTTGCCGGCAACGATACTGCGTCGATGGGCGGAGTCGCTGACCGAACTCTCGCGGGTTCGTTAGAAGCTTCACCCTTCTTTTCCGGTTCTTCCACGCAGTCTCCCTCTTGCTCGGCGCCATCTTTGGCTGGTGTTTCAGGCTCTTTTTTCTCAGCCGCTTCTTTGACCGATCGGATCGCCATCTGCAGCTGGGCTTTCAAACTTAAATTCTTCTGCATTAGATTCATTATAGTACGAATAGTTGCACTACCTTCTCCCCACTTGTCGTACCGCAAGGCTATTCTTTCGTCCGCGGGGCGCTCCTCCGTCTCCAGATCTTCACAGAGCTCGAATGGAAGCTCGCGACCCCGTCATCTAGACATTACCACTCCCGGAGAGAACGGGCCGATGGGCTCCGGTTCTTCACTCTCCCAAGCATATCGTAGGCATCGGGCACACTCCCGGGTGAAAGTTGGGTTCATTTCGCCCGCCGGGTTGGGTTCGGCGAGGGACACAGTATCGAGGGGCCTAAACAGGACCTGCTCATCTCTCATTATACACCCGAATGCCGCAGGGAGCAAATACACATCCCTCTCTTTCGGGGTTCTGTCTTCGGAGATTCCCTCTTCTCCCTTTAGCGACAAACGGCCGCTTACAAATCTTTCACCCGTTCCACCCACCTGGTGGTAAGCGATATGGATCTCTAACTCTTCAAAGCTTTTCACTTGGTGTTGATTATTGCGCCAAGGGCAATTCCTAACTAATTCTAACTCGAGCGTGCTTTCTCTTAATTCCGTCTGAGTTGTTACGTGCGCACTCTCTCCCGATCTCAATCCTATGTGCGAGTTCTCTCCCAATCTCGATCCCATGTGTGAGTTCTCTCCCAATCTCAATCCCATCCTCGTTGCCATGTGTGGGCCGGGCCCCGAGCCCGCCCTCGTCGCCACGTGCGGTGGTGATTCCGATCCCATTCTGGCCACCATGGGCAAGCCGGGGGCAAACCGGGGTTGTACCGGACCCGTCTCCGGTGCACACGGGCTGTGGCCGTCAGCCCGGGCATGCGGGGTGGGAGAGAACTGAAGGGTGGTCTTGTGCACGTGAGTTAGAATTAGTCACGGAGGCGTAACGGTTGATTGAAAAGATTATTTACTTACACCCAAAGATGGTATCGGTGTAGGCTGGATAAATTTCCAGGCACAGCTCCCGCTTGAACCCTCGTTGGAGGACTCTGACAAAACGATTGCTCCCACGGAGTTTGCTAGGCTCCACGGGTCCGGTTAAGTTGAATTCGAAAAGTTTCCCCGGAGCTATTCAGGCTCCACGGGTCCGATAAGTTTTCCCCGGAGTTTGCTAGGCTCCACGGGGTCCAAAATTACAGGAAAGGGATACGTCTAGGATTGCGCTCAGCGACGGGGAGAGGCGAGAAGCGAAAGCTCCATAGGCTCGGTTCTATTGCCTCTCTTGCCTGCTTAGGGGAGGCACGCTGGGTCCGTGAGGGTCCACAGCACTTGGAGATCTTCACAGAGAATCTCTCTTTCTCCTCCCTCCTCCGGCTTGGGCGGAAACTACCCAAGCCTTTTGTACGGCTAGCAAGCCAGTCGCTAGCTGCCACATGTGCCTAAATTAGAAGTCGGCCAATAACATGGCGCGTACCCTAATACAAATGGCGGGAACTTCCTTACAGCGTGCATCACTACGGTGCAATAAAGAGATGCGCACTGCAAAGAAGCTGTAATTTGGTGGGAAATCTCCCATTGCACCAGAGCTCTCTCTAGCAGCAGAGAGCTCTACTGTGCAAAGAAAGCTACAAAAATGGTGGGAAATAATTTAGCAGTGCCGAAGCACGCACACAAACAAAAAATCACAACTTTGGGTTGTGACACCATGATTAAGAGGGATGGCCGGGGGCATTCGTATTGTGCCTCTAGAGGTGAAATTCTTGAACCAGCGCAAGATGAACCAAAGCGAAAGCATTTGCCAAGAATGTTTTCATTAATCAAGAACAAAAGTCAGAAGTTTGAAGACGATCAGATACCGTCGTAGTTCCGGCCATAAATGATGCCGACTAGCGATCCGGCGGCGTTATTCCCATGACCTGTTAGGCAGCTTCTGGGAAACCAAAGTCTTTGGGTTCCGGGGGGAGTATGGTTGCAAAGCTGAAACTTAAAGGAATTGACGGAAGGGCACCACCAGGAGTGGAGCCTGCGGCTGAATTTGACTCAACACGGGAAACCTCACCCAGCCCGGACACGGAAAGGATTAAGAGATTGATAGCTCTTTCTCGATTCTGTGGGTGGTGGTGCATGACCGTTCTTAGTTGGTGGAGTGATTTGTCTGGTTAATTCTGATAACAAATGAGATTCTGGCATGCTAAACAGTTATACAACCCCCGAGCAGTCGGCGTCCAACTTCTTAGAGGGACAAGTGGCATTCAGCCACCCGAGATTGAGCAATAACAGGTCTGTGATGCCCTTAGATGTCCAGGGCTGCACGCGCGCTACACTGACTGGCTCAGCGTGTATCTACCCTACGCCGACAGGTGCAGGTAACCCGTTGAACCCCATTTGTGATGGGGATCGGGGATTGCAATTATTCCCCGTGAACGAGGAATTCCCAGTAAGTGCAGGTCATAAGCTCACGTTGATTAAGTCCCTGGCCTTTGTACACACTGCCTGTCGCTATTATCGATTGGATGGTTTAGTGAGGTCCTCGGATCGGCCCCGCCGGGGTCGGTCACGGTCCTGGCGGAGCTCCGAGAAGACGGTTGAACTTGACTATCTAGAGGAAGTAAAAGTCATAACAAGGTTTCTGTAGATGAACCTGCGGAAGGAACATTAACGGGGTCACCGCGCACGGTGCCGGCTCGGCAGGCGCACGGCAGAAGGCCGTGCCCTCCCATCCCTGCCTCCCGCCTCTGGCGGCCACGCGTGTGTGCATGCACACAAGCCGTGTCTGGGCCTCCTGGCCCCTCGCACAGACCAGCCCTGGGCTGCGCTGCTCAGCATGCAGGACGGGTCCCCCCAGCCGTGGGGGACCCAGGTGCTGAGCAGACCCTGGAGCGGTCCTGGGCGACCCCCCTCCGCCCCCACTCCGTCTCCCCTCAGGGAGACAAGGAGCGGGGTCCCTGAAAGGGCTCCCGCCTGGGGCCGAAGGTTTTCTCACGGCAGCATCAGTCCATTGCCAGGCCGCCCGCCCTGCTGCATGGTGGTGCCCTCGCTTGCTCTCACATCTGCGTTGCCCCAGCCTCCCTCTGGGCCGTGCGCCCTGGCGTGCCGGTTGACCGGTCTGCACCTCTCACTCGTGTCCCCGGATTTCCTCCCAGCCTCCTCAGCCCAGCTGGGTGGGAAAGGGACCTGGACCATGGTGGCAGGGTGTGGCCATTGCCCACCACCACAGGCGGGCGTCCATGGTGGCTGGGATGGCCGGCGCAGGACGAGGAGGACCTGTCCGGCGGCCGGCCCGAGCTGCATCAGCCCCCAGGGAAACAGCTGGGACATGAGAGGAAACCCTGCCCCCCCAATGGGAAGGCACTGGCCATGGCGGTGAGTCCTGGCCGCTGCCCTCCGGGTGGATGCTTCCCCCTCGTGGGTTTGCGGAGCCGGCTGGAGGGTGCCAGGCTCAGCTCCATGTCCCCCTCCGGCACCTGTCCCTTGCTCTCCCGTCCACGGGGGACGAGGCGGCATCCGGAAGTGGGGGTTGGGACCACCCAGAATTTGGAACCGTTTCCCTCACCCCCAGATTACCAGGTACCTAGTGCTCCATCCCCTCTCCTCGCTCCGCTCCGCGAGGCAGGCAGGCGACGGCTGGGCAGAGGTTCAAAGACTCATGTGTCCCGAGGGGTCTGCGCAGGCGGCCACGGGAGGTCTGCTGAGGGAGGGCGGGCACGTACAGATGTGCCCGCACCATTGGCACTCCCTGCCCGCACGGCCCCTGGGACGGAGAGGGGTCACCCTGCCTCCCTCTCTGCAGAGAAGTCCAGAAGGCCATTGCCTGTGGGTTGTGGCTCCCTCGCCTCTGTTGTCCTGTTGCCTGGCCCATCCCTCCAAACCCCCCAGCCTATTGCAATCACCCCCACTGCACCCTAGGGTGGGGCAAAGGATGTCATCATCCTGCTTTACTTGGCCGTGGTGGGACCGCAGCTGGAGTGCTGTGTCCAGTATTGGCCCCTGCTTCAGGAGGGATGTGGAAAAGCTTCAGAGAGTCCAGAGGAGAGCCACTCATATGATCCAAGGTCTGGAGGGCAGGCTGTACGAGGAGAGGCTGAGGGACTTGGAACTCTTCAGTCTGGAGAAGAGAAGGCTCAGGGGGGACTTGGTAGCAGCCTACAATTACATAAGAGGGGTACATCAGGACCTGGGAGAGCAGCTGTTCATGAGAGCTCCCCAAGGGATAACAAGGTCTAACAGCCATAAACTCCTGGAAGGCCGATTTAGACTAGACATAAGAAAAAAGTTCTTTACGGTGCGGGTTTCCAGGGTCTGGAACAGACTCCCCCCTGAAGTGGTGCAAGCACCTACTCTGGAGTCTCTCAGAAAACATGTGGATGTTTTCTCTTGCTGGGGTCACTTGGTCCCAGTTGACTTCCTGCCTATGGCAGGGGGGCTGGACTCGATGATCTCATGATCTATGAAGTTGCTGTTGCTTTTTTAGTGTTGGGGCACTTCATGGGACAGGGTTTGTCCATAAAAGATCTCCTCCCTTCTTTTGCTTGGCCATGAAGAAGGGGGTGTGCAGAGCAGAAAGGGTTGATAGGGCTGGTAGTGTACAGCCTAGGAGGTTCATCACAGGTGTTTTACTAGAAGAGACTCAGTCTGGGAGGAAACAACTGGAGGGATGAAAACCACTTTCTTCATGGATCTGGCCCTGTGGGAGGGAGTTTGTTTCATGGTGAGTCAGTGCCGAGCACTATGGGTTCTGCAGCTGCAGGCTGCATGTTCAGGGCTTAATCTCCACATCACAAACCTGAAGAGGAAGAGCGAGGTCTGTAATGCCAGGTGCACTATCTCTGGATCTGTGTGTTTGATCCACCCTGTATCATTTGATAGCTTCCTGCATTTTTGCATGTCAGTGCCACTCACTGTGCAGGTATCCCCACTGGCAGACATGAGTGAAAAACAAGGCAAAGGCAGGCTTGCTGCAGCATACAGCCCTTAACAGACTAGCAAAAAATTAATCAATCATGGGTAAATAAGCATCCTGCCCCTGCCTTCATGGCATGGCTGAGGGAACCAGGAAGGGAATTGCATAGCCACGGATAACTGTGATGAAGCCATTTTCAGAGACAAATCTTTGCAGTCTTTGATCTGCCCGCTTTGTGGGATCACTGCTCAACCTGAGAAAGTAGACCATGGGGATGCCGCTGGTAGGGAGAATAAACATAAACCAGGAATAAATGCACAGAACAGGAAGTTACATTTCGGCATGTGCTACTGGAAGTGGGGCCCTGCTTCCCCTGTTAGCTGTTGCCTTAACAAGGGGAATGGTCTGTCACCCTGTCCAGATTGTGTCCGCTCATGATCAGCCCATGTATTCTTCCCCAAGTCCCAAGAAAGAGAAAACAACAGCATGAAAGAATTCCTCTGGCTGGCAGCTCAATGGGAAACCAATGTTTTGTAGCAGCAGACATGCTGTCAGCCAAGCCAGTGTACAAGGACTCCTAGCCAAGACATCTGATGGGATCCAAATGGAATCAGTGGAGATGGCAGGTGTCCCTTGCAGGTGGGGACATTAGTGGGGTAAGTAATTGCTGGAATGTGGGTGTTTAATCACCCAACTTCTACTAGATTTTTTCCCCAAGTAATCAGTCCCCGTACTGGGCTGTTTGTCCAATGGTATCTGTGGTTGTCTGGTTGTGTGCACCAATGTCCACAGGATTTGCTCCCCCATGTACACTATGTCCCAATTTCTCCAGATGCAGGGCACTCTTAAGCAGAGTGTTTATTTTGGGATGAGGACACTTTCCAAGCCTAGCCCATTGAAGGAAATAGCCCTAGAGCCAGTTTGGTATGGCAGTGAGGCCCTGACTGGCAGGCTCTTTGTCCCCAGCGCCCTTCCTGTGGGGTGTAGAATGAATCCCACTGCCCCATTTCCTGCTTGCCGTGCCCGTTCCAGGCTTCCCTGCACAGAAGGCTGGGCTGGACAGTATGACTCCTCATTGCTCTGGAGGGGCCCTGGTGCAGAATGCTATGTGGAAGAAGATATGGCCCCTGGAATCTGGTAAAGACGAGATAAAGCAAGAGGTGGGGTCACCCCTGGGTGTCAGGCCATGACCTTGAAACTCAGGCCTCTGCCAGCCTGGTACAGTTGCTCATCCGTCTGCTACCCCTTAAGCTGAAATTTGGGGTGGACATAAGTGACCAGAACCTGCTATGTGGACCTAGCCACCCACACACTCACTGCAACTCAAGTGACCATGTTACCTCTCAGCTCCATGTTCTTGGGGAACCCTGGCACAGGACGCAGCCTGTCTCACTCGCAAAGATTTCCGCCCCCCCCCGAACAAGAACTGATTATGAAAGACAATGAAGATGCAGTGGGAGACGCACCTAAAACCCTCCAGATAAGGGTGACAAGTGTGAAACAACTGCCCTAGGTCTCACTTGCAGGCAAGATGGAACCAGATGACAATTCATTTACATGGAAGATGGAGAACCGAACACCCAAGGCAAAGACCGCAGTGAATTCTGGGATCACAGAAGCAGGGGAGCACTGCATAATGGGGAATCTGTGCTCCAAATGCTAATCAACCCACATTTAGAAATATCTGTAAAAAAAAAAACAAAAAAAAACAAAAAAAAAGCAGCAAAGTGTGTGCTTCAAGAGGATAAGTCTCTCTGACACCAACCACTGTTGTTCCCGAGAAGCTGGAAGAAACAGATCGTCTCCCTTCAAGGATCATGCTAAGAACTTTACCTGTCAGCATTGAAACCCGAGTGCCTTGGACTGATGAGATCCCAGCTCTTGCTCTCTCTGTCTCTTTAAACTCATGGCCAAAGAAGTGTTTGCCTCCAGAGGAAATCTCCACCTGCCTCTGGATGATACTTGTGAGTGAACTACTTGAGATCTAATTAGATATATAGCTTGCAGTAACACAGATGCGTAATCAAAGACTACCATGACACTGTTTGCTCTCGGGGATTTCTCTGATATTGCTCTACCTTGTACCCTATTCCAAACCTATGCCTTGTAACCAATACAGTTCTCCTCTGTACCTAGCATGGGAGACTTATTGGGAGAGGGTCTAGATTATGCCTTGGGGTCCCTTTGGTTCGGCTGACTAAGGGAGACCACTATTTGTGCTTCAGACTGAGGGAAGCACCCCAAGTTCTTGCAGTGGGTCAAGTACCCTCAAGGACTACTAGGCCTGTGTTTCCCAGAGGGCACAGGGCCAGGATCAGTCCAGACTCTGGATGGTGGCAACGTTACCCCCAGGCTTGCGGGTGTGCTCCAAGAAGGGGGTTGGCCGGATGTGAGGCATCCCCAGGGAGGTACTCGGAGCCTGGGAGGTGGCCGGGCACAGTGAGGTGGGTGGCTTAATGCAGAAGCACCCCCTAATGGCCCGCCACAGACTGTGCCCAGCTAGGAGTGATTGAAAGGGGTGGGTGTCCTGGCTGGGCAGGTTGTGGATCCTGCTGGTTCTGCCAGGTGGCAATGTTGACTTTCTGGACTGTGTCAATGAAGCCTGACTCCCCACTCAACCTCCTTTGAGTCTGTGGGGGCTGTTTCAAGTCAGCACGTTGGGCTCTGAGCCTAGCTCCATCCCTTTCAGCTCCCTGGTCACTGGGGGCGCCTTATCCTTCAGAATCACATAATGGCCCACATCCAAACACCCCAAGCACAGGCACCTGTGGGCCAGTCTGAGATTTGAATTACACAGGAGAGGACTTGGCTGGGCAAGATGTGGGAGGGGAAGCCAACTCCCACCCAGGAGAGAAGCCCCTGATCTATGACAAAGGCAGAGGAGGAGACATTAGGTGTGTGGGACCCCACCTGAGACAAGGCTGAATGAGAACATTTCCATTGTTGGTGTAAAATGACAGATTTTTCTTGTTGCTAAAAACAAAGGTGTTTCTTCAGTTGTCCCGCCACTCCATGTCCACGCTGTTATCAGAGACTCACTATCTCCTTTCTAGAGATTGAGGCATGAAGAAATGTGTGATCATTCATGCCATTAGCACCCTGAATTCTTCCTTACACACCCTGTGATGTTAACTGCCTTGGTGATGCTCCTCTAAGGAACACACGGTACAGCCAGCATTTCCCTGCCCAGCTGTGATTTCCTCCCAGCAGTGTATTCAAGCCTCCCTGAGACCCTGGCCATGGCTTGGAGTCCACAACAGCACTTGGGCCAGAAGCAGCAGCAAACATTTGCACTCTGGGGGCCTGCAGGGCCCTGCCCAGCCCCTAGTCTACACTAGGCAGGGCTGTTCTAAATTGCCCTTGGCTCATCACTTCTATATACTGCAAACAGCAGGGCACAGCTATAGTGTTGTGCCCTCTCTCCACACCCGAGACAAAGCCTTTTTACCCATGATGCACACCATGCCACTGTAGGAAGGCTGTCTCCTAAAAGAGAAACAGGGTACCCATGTAAAGATGGTCCTTGAGCTGGGTTACTCTCACTGCTGCGTGACAGCACAAAATGAGAAATGGGGGCTCAGGAAAAATGAGCATCTGGCTGCATAGTGGCATCATAGTACCTCGAACCCCATCAGCTGTTTCTCCTGCATTCACCATCTCTTCCCAGCCGCAGGGAAGCTATCCCGAGTTGCTTTAGTCAGAGGCTTCACTGAACCAGGATCTCTGTGTTGTTAGCAAAGAGGCCTCCAGTTCTGTAGGAACAGCCTAGTTGCTGGTTCATACAATGCCCCAGTGACACAAGAAAATCTTTATACCACAGCAGCCCACCCAGTGTCACTAATCCTGTCATGTATTATTGAGGCCCTTATTGTATTTCCCTGACTCCATCCTGGGAAGTAACATTCCTAATGTATACCAGATTATTAAATTCATTCCCCAACTCTCCTGGCCTCAGATCGCTTTGACTCCCTCAGACTGCTGAATGGAGAGAGCCGGTGCAATGGGCGAGCTGAGATTTTCTTCAGCGGCATGTGGGGCAGAGTCCTGGATGATCAGTGGGACATGAACGATGCTGGCATGGTGTGCAGGCAGGTCCAGTGTGGAGTGGCTAAAAAACCTATAACCCGTCAAAGTCTGAGCGAAGGATGGGCCCTCTAGGGCTAAGAGGTGCACAGTGTGCAGAACATGAGTCTTGTCTGACGCTCTGCAACACCAACTTGTCTGAGAGAGAGCAGGCAGGAATTGCTGAGGACATTAGTGCCATTTGCTCAGGTAATTTGCAGGCCCTGACCATCCCAGAGCCTACAACCCCCTTGCCCTCCCTGATATATGATTTCAAAAAGTTACAAACAGGTTTGGGCCCCAGGCCAAGTTCTGACATGTTTGCAGTGAACTTGTAAGTATTATATTCCAGGAAAAAGCATAACCATGTTGTGCACTACTAGTGCACTGAAGCAGGCCCTCTCCCCCTCTCTCTTTGTTAAAAAAAATTGATGAAAGAATAACTGATCAAGTCTAATAAGGTAAAATACAATGTCGTTATTTACAACTCAATTTTCCCTCAAAACTTTTCTTATTATTGGAAATGTTTTTTATTATCACCAAAATGGTCTAAAAATAGTTCTGTCTATTTTTTTTGCAGAGCAAATAACTAATTTCTGTATTGGATAAAACTATATAGTGGTATAGAAATACAAACATTTCAAATATTTCCTTGTCCACCACCAGAAAAGTGTAAGTATACAAAGCAGCCACATGAAACCCATGTGGATTGAGAGTCCTGCAAGTACTGGCTTGGCCCTTCTCGAGCAAACAAACCTTCTCATTATGACGTGTCATTGTGAGGTTTCAATTTTCTAACTTATGATTTTCCCTTATTTAAAAGAAGGAGAACTGGATTCAGTGATGGTTTATTTTTGTTGTTACGGCTGGCATTTTATCATTGGAAAAGAAAAATGCATTCTTATTTTCTGTAACTGTTTACTAAAGACTCCACAGCAAGATCGACCATAGGTGTGTAGGTCTGGGAGCCCTGCAGTAATACAAGTTCTTCGTGTGTCTGTACTAGGGCTGCGCGAAGCTTTTGGTCCCTGATTTGATTCAGTAGAGATTCGGCCCAATTCGGTGGCTGAATCTCTGAATCCGAATTGAATCAGCGGACCCTTGAACCTCTCTGAATCAAATTGAAGCCCTACAAATCAATTCGGGGAGATTTGGACATAGACACAGCTTTGAATGTTTTTTCTGCATAGCTCTAGGTAGCAGGCGGGTCATGAATGCTGCAATGCTGAGGCACATGGAGTGTCCCACAGAAGCACGGCGGGCTCCCCAACGCGCTTGGCAGCAGACCCGAAAGTGGATCAGAAGCACTTCCGATCCACTTCTGGATTCACCATCGAGCACGTGGAGGGCCCCCCGCACTCCTGTGGGACGCTCCGTATGTCCCAGCATCGTAGTAATTACAAGCTGCGTCTGGTACCTCAAGGTATGTAGAAAAAACAGTTAAAGCTGTGTCTGTCCGAATTGCTGATTCTCTGAATCAACATCAAACCTTCGGATTCAGATTTGGTTGAATTGAATCAGGGACAGTGATCTGAATCAACGAATCAAATCACCGTTCCTGATTTGGGCCGAATCCAAATCGAATAGGGCCCGCTTTGCACACCCCTAGTCTCTACCTCATGCACAATAACATTCCTACAAAAGCCTCTTTTTCCACGCACGTTTCAACAGCAGCATGAGCTGTGGCAAGAAAGAGCCTAGTCCTGCTCCATGGTGTCAGGGAAAGAGCTAGTCTTGATTTCAGTGCGAGTAAACCTGGACCCCATCCCTCTAGTCTACAATCAGGTGACTGTCAGTATGGCTTTTCTGGCTCAAAGTCCCTAGCAGAGATGCAGCTTTCACTGGCAAATGCTCCTTGGTCAATTAACTTAACTTTAAGCACACCTCTTAATCACAACCTGCTGGAGACAAGCTCTCTTTTGCCTTTTCCATTTGCATTTACATCAGGAATGTTACCAGCACAGCTATGTTGATTATTTTTTTTTTTTCTTTGCCAGGTGTGACAATTACTCATAATCTTTGTCAAGATAGGTATGCTGGCAAATCTGTGCAGGAGGCTACTCCGGGAAGTGGAAGGGACTTTCAGGTGGACATAAGCCAGACTCTCTCTCTCGCGTTACACAGCCAAACAAAAACAAGAAACAAAGTGGAGCCATGTTTGCTTTCATTAGTATGCTAGCACCTTCCATGCTTGCTACAATATGAGAAGTCCTCATTTCCATTGATTTGTTGCGTATTAGTGAAGTAGAAATAAATGAGGTTCTCTGTGCAGCATGAATTTGAGTAGTCCAAGGGCCTGACCAAGGTCCTCTTTATGCTGTGATCCTACTAAATAACAAACTGACATGGATCCCAAGGTGAGACTCTGGCAATATTGGGTGGAAACAGCAATGTTATGTAAAGAAAGTCCAGAACATCTGCAGAGAAGTAGGAATGAGCTGTAGCATGATCCCTCACTACTACTTTATTTTTTAAAAATCACCTTTTACATTAAAATGCGTACCTGGTAAAAAGGATTTACTGAACTATTTTAATATTCAGTAGAAGAATCTGTTTTCATTGGAATATTCAGATTTTCTCGTGAAAGACCTGGCTCCCCACCCACAAATATTGAATATATATGTGCATGTGTATGTATATATGAATGTGTGTGTCTATGTCGCATGCAACCCATTTAGATCAAGAGTACTGGGGATACTGTTTTTACCATGCAGAGTTAAAAACAAAATCAAAATGTGGTTATGCCCTGTAAGAATTCCAAAATGGGCTAATCTTACCCTGGGACTTGTAAGTGGAATTGATTAGATTTGGTGTTGTGACACTTTTTCTTTTTGCTGATAAGTGTGTGTTCCTTCCTTCAAGACTGCACAGAGAAAATATGCAAAGAGATCACAGGTACCCTTGTTGCAAGACTTTTTTTCTCAGGCCCTGTAGATTCCTTTGCTGACATCATTTTTCATGCATATATACTATGAGTTTAGATGCAAACTCATAGTAGCTGGAGTTCACTGGAGTCTGCTCCTGCTCCCATTATATCAGTAGAAAATTGCTTTTCTCTTCAGGGAGAACCAAACTTATCCTCTAGAGTAAGAACTTGCTCTAAACTCAAGCATCACATTTCATTCTTGCTTCAGAGTAAAATAAGGGCCTCATTATACATGAATTTTAGGCACCTCCTAGAGCCCTAAACCCTTGGATTGTCTGTATATTAACACCTGACACTAGTTGTAAATACATTTTAGGATGCTTAAAGCTATGCTTCTGCAGGGCAGATTTATCCCCAATCTGTGTATCCCAGCTCCTTTTCCATTTCTGTGCAGCCAGTCCGACAGATGAGCTGCCAAGATTGCATCCTGGGATGCTGGAGGACTGCAGTGCTACAGGTGGGGGACAGTCAGGGCAGGTTTTCAGCCTTAAGGTGTGACTGATCCAAACTCAAGTTAGCACTGAGCAAAACACAAACAGCTCAACGTGCAACAAGGACGAAAAATAGCTTTTAAGACTGTTTTCCCTCATGCTCTTTCCTCAGTAATTGTTCATCAGTTCAAACAAAGACCATGTTGTCGTTTGTTGGTGTTGTTTTTGTGGGTAGAGGGCTGGTAACTTCCCTAACTAATAATACATTCTCAGGGCACAGTTGATGATAATCTAGAAAAACATTTCTAAGTACTCAGATTTTCAAAGAACAGCTAGTATATCAATTTTTTAATCCCCTGGCTACCTGTAGCCAAATGTATTTCCCACAGGACATTCCTCTGTGATACGTGCTACAGTTTGAATCTCAGCACACTCACACTTGGCATCTTTAATAAAATTCCATTTGCAAAGTACCTAGTTGTCCACCTTATTGAACATAGTCGAGCCCTGCCTTGGTAAAGCAAAGCCAGGAGATTTAGATGTGGGGTTCATGATAAGAAATGTATTAATGAGGTCAGTTGTCTTGCATCGCTGGGTCCATTTTCCTCGATATCAAAGTTTTCATGATTCAGTTCTTTTCCCACACTCCAAATCACCTTCTTTGACATAAGTCTTGGCATATGGGAATCATCAAGTTCCTCAAAAATTGGTAGTGAATTGAATACAGGCAGGTTTTTTTTTAGACTCTAGCTCCCTCCACACACAGGATAGCAGAGTTCATGTGAAATAGGGCTGCTCAGTCATAAGTGCAGCTGCCTAATCGCACACCTGCCCCAGGTCCATGTACAAAATAACCATCACACAGTCATTGTCTCTGTAAACGCAGGTCTGTGACTAGGGGCAGGTCCATGGCTAGGGGCTTCTGGTAATCATGTATCTGCTCTCCACCTTGCCAACACAGGTGATCCTAGCAGAAGTACAGAACCACAGACAGCATCGCTCTCAATGTCAACAATAGCAGACAAGCCTCTCTCCATCCCATCACAGTTGCGATCCTTGTGAGGATGCCTTGGGAGGACAGGCCTCTGCCTATGAGAGCAAACAATAATAGAGAACAAAAGGCCTGTGTGAGTGAAATCCCTTGTGATTTCCGGTTCAGGGCAATGAAGACCCTTCTGCAAGGCACTTGGGTGGGCTAGTTCTGTGCAGCTTTCTCCACGTAGCCATTCTTAGTAGCCAGCGTACTGCAGACTACATGCACACAGACACTTTGCCCATCACTCTAAGCTTTGGGAAAGGATCTTGTGGGTTGGGGCTTTCAGAAGGAGAGGCCAGACCTGGAGCAGGATACTCAGCAAAAGAGAAAAAGAGAAAAACACAAGCTCTTCTCCCACTCCAGCCACAGCCTTCCCAATGTAAGCTTTGGTTACAGCTTAAACTGTGTCCCAGTATCCCTCCCCAGCCCATTTGAGGGATGAATACCTGCCTGACTTCAGGGAGGGAATGGCAGCAGCAGGGCTAACTGCCCCACCCAAAGCCTTGGGGCTTGAGTAGCAGCGCCCCACTAAGATTGGGACTTTCTCAAACTCCTGATGCAGCAAAGTGTGTATTAGGAGAGAGCATAACTGACAGAGGATCAGCCTAGCCCCACTGTGCTCATTCAAGCTCTCCAGGATACCAGGCAAGAGCTGAGACACTGGGCAACACTCCCTCTCTCCAGCAGACTCTGTTCTTCAAGATCCGGGGCTTGTTAATATGTCAGCCTAGAAAGTACTGTAGTTTTCAAAATACAGCCTACCTGCTTCGGAAAAAAAACCCCAAACAACGTTGCTGGTAATCCCACTGTTCATTACATGCAAGACATAGGGTGAGAACAGTTCCTGCAAAAAGAAAAAGTCAAATCTTCATGCGATCTAGAGGATGCAGAGCAATGAGCAGGCTCACACTCTTGCTGCTCCTCCCCAGTTAGGTGCTACAAGCCAAGATCTTTTTCTCTGCATTCTGACTTTCAAAAACAAGGTGTATAGTATACGTTGGTACATGCTGTATGCGGGGAACTATGATATGCACCTTTTAGTTGCACCATCACTGCCCTACTTGAATGTTACTCATTCTGTACATGATCCTTTCCAAATGAAAAGACCAGTGAAAACACAAAGAGTATTTTTGGGAAGCTTTACCTGCCATTTTGGAACAACAACAAAAGGCATACCCAACCTTCCCAGGCAGCCCTCCAGACATTTTCCTACAATTCAAAGAAGATGGAAAGGGTTTTCAGAGTACTTAGTGTGACAGCTTGATTGTTGGCATGTACGCATGGGTAGGCTTCCTCCCATCCAGAGAACACATCAATAATAACAAGAATGTACTCATAAGAACAGCACTTAGGTAGCAGCAATTTAAGGTTACATTTGCAGCTGACAGTAGAAGTTTCCTCTATTTAGTAAGATGGGAATTGGAAATGTGCTGAGTTTTGCCCTTGAGCAGAAGGGCCATCACAGCATGTGGAACTGCAACGGTTAAAGAGTGTCTCAAAACTAGAGAATTTGCCTTTTCAACCAACAAGGCAGCAGCTGCAAGTGAATGGAGGCAAGGAGGAAGTCCCGCAGCCACGGGATCAAGGGCAGAGCTGTATTATGCAATTGGGCGATGCTTTTCACCGTGCAGCTGAGTGAGTACTCCTAAAGCGATTTCTTCCTATTCATGACAAAACAAAGTAAAGGGTTTCTTATAATTAGGGAGTCCAAGAGCGGGAGCAACAGCAAGGGCTTGCTTAAGGGCCACAAACGCTTGTTTGGCTTCAGGAGTCCAAGGGAGGGGTTCTGGGGTGGTATCATGAGTAAATGCTTGCAAGGGTTTTGCAAAAGCAGCATAACCCAGGATCCACTGTCTACAATAACCCGTTGCACCTAAGAATCCCCTCATCTGTTTTCTAGTCATAGGTTTGGGAATGTTGAGGATAGCTTCAACTCTACTAGGGCTTCTCTGGTTTTTCTGCTGCTTCTGATACAGAAACCAGTGACCAGCAAAACCATCTCGCACGTGTTCCTTTTTGGGGTTTTTTGTTTTGTTTTGGTTTTTTTGGGGGGGGAGATCTGTGTTTTCAAATGTCTGATTGCATAAGGGCCTTGAATGCTGTATTGTAGTGATCTTAAATGAAGGGCAGCAGTCATGCAACCGAGTTGCAATAGGTTTAACCCAGTCAACTCAGTGCCTTAAAATATTTTGAGGAAAGGATTCCTTAGGGTGATATCTTTTATTGAAGCAATTGCATAGTTGGGATAGTGTTAGATAAGCTTTCGAATGCAGGACATTCTTCTTCAGGTGGCATGTTTTGGAAATAATATAAATGCTATCTTTTGTGGTTTAAAACAACCTGAAACTATTGGGAGACTCTGATTGGATGTAGCTTATCCACATCCTCTCCCTATTGGGTTTTATTTTACTTGTCTTTGAAGCTTCTAGTGTTGACCACGGTTTCATTCAAGATACCAAATCACCTGGTTCACAAGTCTGATCTAGTGTGGCAATTCCTGTAACTTGTCTGAATGCTATTTCTAGTGCAACTGCTTAATTTGAAGGCTTGTGAAGCTATGATTTCAGTATAAATCCCATCAGCTTTGCCATTCATTCAGCTTACCCATCTTTTCACTCCCTCTTGTTCAGGTTCAAGAGCGGTTTGTGGCTCATGGAAATGACAGACTCAAGCTGATTGTATTACTGTGTAGTGAGGATGATGAGACGGTCCAGAAAGCAGCTGCGGGAGCTTTGGCCATGCTGACAGCAGCACAGAAGAAACTCTGCTATAAAATGACTCAAGTGGTAAGGAGTGAAATCTGATTCCCAAAGACTGAATGGTGTGAGCACACAACTCCATAGCAACCTGGATTTATTCTTGTTCAAATATTCATGAATTCAGTGCCACTACCTAATGTTAAGTTTGGTAAAGGTTTGCTTTTCAATCACTGGTGATAGCTAAAGTCAGGATTCAGGTGACTGGCAGAACAGTACAGAAGTACTTGGCTGGAAAAGCAGGAAGAATTAAAGGACATTATCAAAGTGCTTTCCTGGGCAGAGAACTAAAGCAAGACAGGTTGATGAAGGCTGCTTGCTCAGCCTCTGTTTCCATGGGCCTAATATCTCCATTTCTCAATTTAGCTATCAGTGATTCAAAAGCAAACTGTTACCAGACTTTAACATTAGACTTTAGGTAGTGACACTGAATTCATAAATGCTTGAACAAGAATAGTCTGTTTTCTGAAGAAAGCGTTTAATTGAGTACAGCAATTTGGAATTTCAAGTATGTAACAAAGACAACAGAAACATTCTGCCAAGCTAAGACACAGTCCAGTAAGACACAGTGACAGCACACACAACTTCTCCTAACTTAAAACGAAATGTAATAAGCCAAAGAGAGACAACAGGAAGCCTTGCATAGCTCTTACATAATCCTGAGGGCAGAATGTCTCAAAGTCTCCGCGGGATCTGCAGGTCATCTTAGAGGATAAGGAGGAGATCCCACAGGCTTCATCTTTGCCTGGGTTTTTAGAGGTGAATTTGCACCACCTGCTCCCCCTTGAGTGCCTTGATCATAACATGCTTCTCATGTCCAGTCCATCATGTATTGCATACCCCACACAACTAATTCATTCAGTGTCTTTGTCTCTTCTCAGGGGTGTTGGTTGTAGCCGTGTTGGTCTAAGGACATAGGCAGACAAGGTTCTTTGGGTAAATGTGATATCTTTTATTAGACCAACTAAATAGTTGGAAAAATTGTTCTTTGCAAGCTTTTAGGCCCAAACACCCGTCTTCAGGCTCTCTCCCTATGCCTGAAGAAGGGTGTTTGCACATAAAAGCTTGCAAAGAACAATTTTCCAACTATTAGTTGGCCTAATAAAAGATATCACATTTACCCAAAGAATCTTGTCTGCCTCTGCCTCTTCTCATGTATTCCAGTCTCTCACCCCTTACAGGTTCTGCTTTGAAATGTAAATGTAGTTCCCTGCTGTCTGGTTATGCCAGCTGTTTAAGCAGCCTGGTAACCCTACCCTGCTCCCTCAGGTCACATAGCTCCAGAATCAGTTAAAGGCCCCACATTTGTGACAACTGTGCCAGGTTTTTTCCAACAAAACTGTGGAAAGGAATTTGTTATTCTACAGTCAGAAGACACCATCTAGCATAACAGCTTGATGGGGGATGAGCTTTCATGGGAACAGAGAGAAATTTTCACGGGCTAGCATCAATTGTTCCTGTCTTAAGTGACCACTTTCTCCCCACTGAAAAGGACCTTACCTAGTGGCAGGCCAACCTTGTGCTCTTAACTGAGATTTTCCCATAATATAAAAAATCTCCAGTTGGTCATTCACAGTTTTTTTTTCCTTCCGTTCAGACAATTCAGTGGCTGGAAATCCTGCAGAGGCTCTGCTTGCAGGACAGTGTGGATGTTCAGCACCGTGGGCTGGTTGTTGCTTACAACCTAATCAGCGCTGACAAAGAACTCGCCAAAAAGTTGGTAGAGAGTGAGCTCCTGGAGATCCTGACAGTCGTTGGCAAACAAAAAGATGACCCCAAAATACAGCATGCTCTTGACGCAGCTCGTGAGTGCCTTGTGAAGTGCATGGACTATGGGCTGATCAAACCGCTGTCACGGGCATGAGGACATCATTGTCTATTGAGAAACGGCAAGGAAAGGGAGGCCACCAGGAGGTCTGGAAGTCTTCCAGACCTGCATAAGGACACTCAGTCCCATGGCCAAGGCTTTACTGAGCACTGGCTTTGTGTGTTTTGTCCTGAAAGAAGGTAAAACTTAATGATATCTAGGTACTGCAAATACCTTCAGTGCCAGGATGCAGCAAATTTCCACTGAAAGAAGCAATATGGGAAGCACATTGAAAAGCTGCTGCTTCAGGAAGTCTCAAAAAGGATACAGAGAATGAGTGGACTGTTTTCACAAATGAAAATTCTTTATTTCAGCAATTCCTAGCAATGGAAGAACAAGCACTAGGTTTTATTTCCTCACATCAGATGTTCAGAAACTAGTTCAGATTTGTTATTTAAAAATGATTGTTTCTTCTTTTGAATTGGAATGCAGGCATTTAGCATGCGAGAGCACTGGGTGGATTCATAATAAACAGCATCTTTGCTCTGTGGGTTCCTCGCAGTCTCCCTTTGATTTAATGAGTCTTTGTTAGTCAGAATTTACTGAGGGGAAAAGAAGTGAAGACAGAGCTTGCACTTTTTCACCTCAGAAATAGGCAGTGCTGTATTGTCCTCTGATTATTCATCCAATAATATGAGTCACTGATTAACATCTAGATAAATCTCGGAGAACACTTCAGTATGTGCAGAGACAGTTGCGCATGCAGAGACATCATGCACGACTAGAGACTATGATAGAAGGTCTGTCCGTAGGTAGCTAGTATTGCGAAAATTTTCTAAAAGCCCTGCAGGGACAAGGATTCACAAGGGAAGTGGATTCAGCTAGTGCATACGGAGCAATGTGACCACACACTTTTGGTATAGATGTAGCAAAAAATAAATAAATAAATCTATCTTTCCTTCATAGAAAAGACCTTATGTACCTCCGTACAATACATAAAGCTGCTTTTTGGCTCTGGGTGCCAGGCACGATAGAAGGTTAAGAGAAACGTCCTGCTCTGCAGGGACTGGGTTGATACTAACACAGTGATCCTTTCCAGGCGGGACAAGTAGAATTCACACATCCTGGTCCAGCTGTCTCCTTTCTGCACTATAGTAATTCTCAGGCAAGAACAGTTGGTGTGCAGGGAAGTAGGAGAGCAGATAGGTGGAAAAAAACAGAGTCTGTCCGAGAAGTCACTGAAAGGTGGGCAGCAATGGGCTGCGACTGCTGCTTCTATGCTACGTTCTATTTTATTACCACCTCATCCCCACCCCATTTGTGCAGCCCATGCTCCTGACTCTGCTGCCTGACACCTACATTGTAAGCCAGGCTATTCTCTCTGTGACTCGTCTATATTATGCCTCCACAATTCTTCATTATTACAAACCCTAGGTGTTCCTATTGTATAAATTAAAAATAATTAGGGGCCAACCCTTGGAGAAAGCTGTCGATCTGTGTGACCTGTAGTACTGAGGCAGTCTCTGCTGAAATGGTGCAGGTTATGTAAGTTATGGGTTTATTCAGTAAATATCGGAAGTGTTCTGATAACGGCACTTATGGCACGTGAACCACCAGAAGAGGACTAAGCTACGGTGACACAAGACCAGAATATCCACCCACATGTTTAATAGGCTTTTTGATTCTGACCTAGCTTTGTAAAATGTACTTATTCCCTCAGCATCACACCTTGACTAGACTGGCCTCATCTCTCCCAAGTGTCTAGATGTAGGGCATCCCTATAAAATACTGACACCCTGAGCAGGGATCTTCTGTCCCTTCCTACCAGAACTGTCCTCCCTCTGTTCAGCTCTCTAAACCTGCTTATTTCCCTACCCCACTGCAAACAGGCCTTGTTCAGTCTCATGTGCCACATAACTCTTCTGATTTCCTCTGCCTGAGAAGGTACGAGAAGCCTGGCAGAGATGCAGCTGAGCCCAGTCCTGCTGCCAGGCCAACTCAGACCAATTCTGCCACTCTGTGTTTGTACGCTGTCCCTCAGCTGAAACCTGCATGGCAAGCATGTCTTTTTGGTGCATTTCCTTGCAATCCTGTATACTCGTATCTTTTGATTTCCCCTTTGATAATGGCTACCCTTAAAAGAGATGGACGATAGGTAGGTGGAGATGGACCTCGGGGGGGAAATTACGGGTAGGTCCTCAGTTCTGAGGCAAGAAGGGAGGCTCTCTAGTTTCTTACCCCTGCCCTGGACTATAGCTCCAAGGTTCTCTATTTAATCTCACCCTGGCTCAAAGCTTGGCTTAGTTTTAATTTATTCAACAAGCAGCCTGAGAGCTTTGAACACAGCATGTCAGAGTTATCTCACCTCACACTGAAAGGAAAAGGCCTCTGGAAATTTTGTGGTTATAAATTTTGCCCAAATTCACCAAAAACAAATGTAATGCCAGAATCTACCTAACTTGGTAGAATCAATTGATGGATCACTCATATCAGCCGCACCACTTCCATGTGCGAGAGCTCCTCTGGGAGCAAACAGACAGGGCCATAGGGAGAAGCTCCAGTTCAGACTCTCCAGTCTGCTCACTCCCTACCCTGTCATTCCTCCTTGCTCGCTGTGCGTGAACCAGTGGTGCACTGGCAGGCAAGAGAGATTTGTCTTAACTCCCTCTGCAGTGGGCAGACTTGCATGTCCTCACAGGAACTTTGCTTTCCCGCACTGACAAGAATATCCTCAGTCCCCAGTGGAATCCCCACCCCACGCAGAGAAGCCAGTACAGTGTCCAGCTACATTTTTGATGCTTTAAAAATAGCAGTACCTCGTTCTTGATGAAAATAGCAGGACTTCGTTCTTGATGAATATAAAGTAAAATGTTCTCCTGCCCCACAAACCTGGAACCAGTGGCTGAGGTTCCTTTGGGGCCCATTTATGCACTCTGAGCTGGAGATAAGCATACTGGGGGAATATATCCAGGAAAATCTAGACAAAGGATTTATCCACCCACCCATCCAGGTCTCCAGCTGGGGCTCTAATCTTCTTTGTTCCTAAGAGGAGGGATCCCTCCACCTCTGTGTGCATTATAGAGCTTTTAACAGCGTAACTAGCCACAATTGTTATCCACTGTTCCTTATGAATGAACTTTTTAAGCAGCTCAGACTGGCCACAATATTTTCTAAGTTAGATTTACAAGGGTCCCTGTTGCAGGGCACTGTTGGTGCCTGCTAAGATCAGAGCAAAACAGCCAGCAGGTGCTTGATTGTGGCAGCCAATTTTTAGATCCCTGGCTGCCTATGTAAATAGAATAGTTGGCTGCTGGCAGGCAGGCAGCAACATTGCCTGGCTGCTAGTATCACCTTGGAGGTAAGGGAGGAGCTGTAGGGGATGGCTAGGAGGCTCCTGGTCCTGGGCATGACCTAAAACTGCACCCTGCCGGGAGTGTGTGGCCTGGTGGGGCTTTCAGTGGCAAGGGAGCCCCCAGAAAATGCCAGGCCAATTACCACCCCGGTGAAAGGTGGGTTGGGGTACCTTAATAACCCTAGCTCCCACAACTGGGTGGGTTACCCCATAAAAGGGTCAGGAAGGTGAACCTGAGAGAGAGGGCTATAGACTCATAAGCCTGATTTGGACTCCCTTGACTGGTCAATGATGGGGCCTGGACCAGAAGGGTCGAAGGGCCAGGGCCCACCACGGGGCATGCCCAGAGCTGAGGGGCTGGGGTCCTGAATGGCCTTGGAGGTGAGGCTAGGGCCTGTGTGGCCAAAGGTCCTGTGGGGACCATGCCCGAGAGGGGAAATAGCTTCAGGGAGCTAGGTAGCTTGAATGAAGGCGGGGTAGGCCGCCGGAATGGAGGGATCTTAGAGGGGTCCTGATTGGAGGATTCTGGGGCCCAGTGTGGGGCTGGTGAGATTAACATCAGTGGATGCCATTGGCAAGGCATGGGCTGTGGTGTAGGGGAGGAAGAGAGCTGTAGATAGCGCCCCCTGGCATCAGGGCAAGAAATGGGCACCCTCCCACTTAATTAACAACGTACTTAAATGTCATCAAGGTGTGATGGGTGAGAAAGCAGGCGGTTGGCCCAGAACAGGTGGGCGGGGCATTAGTAGATCGACCCCCCAGAAGACCCCCTGTTACAGGCCCACAATTTAGTCTGAATACAAGAGAGAGACAAATGGAAAACCATTTTTTTGACCTGTTATGGGCATTTTGAATATATGGTCATGCCTTTTTTGGCTTTGTAATATCTCTGCTGTATTCCAGCATTTTGCTAATGGCAATTTTTGGGGCATGCTGGATCAGTTTGTCATAATCTACCTAGACAACATTTAATTTTGTTTCTGATGACCCAACCCATCACGTAGACAGGTTTTACAGAGGCCCCAGGAAAACCATTTATATGCCAAGCTCAAGAAATGTGAATTTGATAAAACCTCAACTGAATTTCTGGGATATATCATTTCTCCCAAGGGTCTGACCATGGACCCACACATGATAATTGCAGTCATTGAGTGAGTCACCGCACAAGAGGGAACAGCAACGTTTCCTAAGGCTTACTCATTTCTATAGACATTTTATATGGGGGTTTTCACACCTTAGCCCAGAGGTGGGCTATTATTTGACCTGAGGGCCACATAGGGAGTCTTGATCAGCTGTTGTGGGCCAAGTCAGCACCGCCACTTACCTCCCTCCTCCCCAACAACTCACCAAAACTCCCTATTTGGCTGTGAGTGGGTAGGAGTGGCGTGGGAGAGGCAGAAGAGGCTGGGGTCACATGTTCCTGCCCTCTGGGGTACATGTACATGTGCTTGCAAACCATCAGGTGCTGCTCTACATCCCTCACCTCCAGTTTCATAGATTTCATAGACATTAGGGATGGGAGGGACCTCGAAAGAAAGAGTCCAGCTCCCTGCCCTAGGGGCAGAAGTCACCTAGAGTCAAAGGGTCCCAGCAAGATAAGCGTCCAAACGTTTCTTGAAAGTGTCCAGAGTTGGTGCTTGCACCACCTCTGGGGGGAGTCTATTCCAGGCCTTGGGGGCTCAGACAGTAAAGAAGTTTTTCCTTATGTTCAGCCTAAAATGATCTTGGAGGAGTTTGTGACTTTTGGACCTTGTCTTAGTTGGAGTGCTCTGGTGAACAGGCATTGCCCCAGATCCTGATGCACACCCCTGATGTACTTATAGGCTGCCACCAGGTCACCCTGGAACCTGCGTTTTTTCAGGCTGAAGAGTCCCATGGCTCTCAGCCTCTCTTCATAAGGCCTGTTCTCTTGCCTTCTGATCATGTGCGTGGCTCTCCTCTGGACTCTTTCAAGCTTCTTCACATCCATCTTGAATTGTGGATCCCAAAATTGGATGTAGTACTCCAGCTGCGGCCTCACCAAGGCCAAGTACAGTGGGAGGATGACATCCTGAGATTTACTTGAGAAGCATCTATGGATGCAAGCCAGAGTTTTGTTCGCTTTACCAGCTGTGACATCACTGGTGGCTCATGTTCATCTTGTGGTCAATCATGACCCCCAAGTCCCTTTTGGCCGTGGTGCTAGCAAGTGTAGCACTGCTGAGCCTATAAGCGTGATGCGGTTCCCCTCCACCCCCCAAGGTGGAGTACATTTATACATATTGAATGTCATCAGGGTTTTATCTGCCCACTTTCTAAGCCTATCAAGGTCAGCCTGGATCACCAGCCTATCCTCGGATGTGGATGCTCTACTCCAAAATTTAGGGTCATCAGCAAACTTGGCCAGTCTGCTTCTGACACCAGTGTCCAGATCATTAATAAAGACATTGAAGAGTACAGGTCCCAGGATGGAGCCTTGGGGGACAGCACTGGTCACGAAGCTCCATGATGATTCACTTCCATCAGCTACAACTCTCCGGGTCCTACCAGTTCTGGGATCTGGGGCTGGAGCTCCACACACCTGCCGGAAGTGGTGTAGTGCAGTGCAGCAGGAGTAAGAGGAGGAGCTGCTGCTGGAGTTGGGGGATGAGAAGCAGCACCTGGCTGGCAGCAGCCACCCTGAGAACAGCCTACTGGAAGCTGCTCCTGCTTCTGCTCCTGCACATGGGGCTCCAGCTCCCAGAAAGGCAGGCAAGAGCTGGGGCAGGAGCCACCTGGCTGAAGCTGCTCACCCTCACACCCGGAATGGTGTGGCGCAGCACGGTGTAGGGGCAGGAGGAGAAGCAGCTTCCAGTGGCTGTTCTCAGTGACTGCAGCTGGACAGGTGCTGCTCTGCACCCTCCTCCAGCAGCAGCTCCTCCTCTTGCACCTGCCCCACCATGCCATGCTGCTCCCAGCAGGTGTGCAGAGCTCTAGCTCCAGATCCCAGCTGCCTTTCACCAGCAAAAAGGGAATATCATATCAATACAAAGGAAATATAGTACAGGTCAAAAAATCAAATATTAAGTTTGATTAACACGCCTGACCTCTGAGAAACTCCAAGGAATTGGTAGGTATTGGTGCTAGAGATTCCATAGTGCCTTCTGGTATGCAAAATGGTGAAATAAAAATTAAATTTCAGAGCTGTTCACACATTCAGAAAAAATAACAATAAAAAGCAGGATGAAGGAAAGCTCAATAGAGACATAAGGAGGGATAAAATGGGTGAATGTTAAGAGATACCTACTGCCTATTGTAATCAGGTGACATATTATATTTTTCTCACATAGACGTCCCCAAATTCAATATTTACCTTGTTTTTGAAAGGAAAAGGAAGAAAAGAGGTTGTTCCTGAGTTATAGCTATGGAGAGCAGGGACAGAGCCTAATCTTTACTCTGTTGAAAGTGTCACTAACAGAGACCATGCCATGCAGGAGCAGTTAAAGTGAGAGGAGATAACTTAACACTCCACTATTCCCATCTTTTTCCAACATTGCACCTAGATGCCCAGAGGTCCTTCCTGCAGAGAGAACTTAATGCTGGACCAGGGCTCTGAATGGGTCAGGCCTCCCCTCAGGTCTCTCCCCATTCCAGAGAGCAGAAAGCTCTTTATAGCCTTCTTGACTATGGAAGAATAATAGAGCAATTCTTCTGATGCAAAGAACTCAGAAAGATCCCAACAGGGCAGAATGTTTTTGACACTGCAGATTCCTTTTTGAAGTCTCTGGATTTATCTTGTGAATCATGTGTACATGTTTGCACACCTAACAGTGCTGATTCTGCGAGGCTTCCCATGGCACCTATAAAAAGGCTGCATGACACCCAGGATGTTGCAGCACCCTGCTTGAAAATAATTGTTCTAGAGACAAATCACACAGACACATTTCCTTTGATTCTTTCCCAGGCATGGATAATGGTTTTTCATATAGTTTCATAGTTGGTAGGGTCAGAAGGGACCTGAGGAGATCATCTAGTCCAACCCCCTGCCGTGGCAGGAAAGAGTACTGGGGTCAAACAACCCCGGCCAGATGTTCATCCAGCCTTTTTTTAAAGACCCCCAGGGTAGGAGCCAGCACCACTTCTTTTGGAAGTTGGTTCCAGGTCCTAGCCGCCCTGACAGTGAAACAGTGCCTCCTGATGTCTAGCCTGAAACTACCCTCCGCTAGCTTGTGTCCGTTGTTTCTTGTAACTCCCGGGATTACTCGGGGGAACAGGGACTCTCCCATGCCTGCTGGTCCCCCTTGACTAGTTTGTAGACTGCCACTAGATCCCCTCTCAGCCTTCTCTTGTGGAGTCTGAACAGGTTCAGTTCCCTCTTCCTCTCCTCATAGGGCCTGCCCTGCTGCCCCCTGATCATGCGGGTGGCCCTCCTTTGGACCCTCTCCATATTGGCCACATCCCTCCTGAAGTGCGGTGCCCAGAACTGGACACAGTACTCCAGCTGCGGCCTGACCAGTGCCACATAGAGGGGGAGGATCACCTCCTTGGACCTGCTTGAGATGCATCTGTGGATGCACGACAAGGTATGGTTGGCCTTCCTGACCACGTCCCCACTTTGTCGGCCAATGTTCATTGTGGCATCAATGATGACTCCAAGATCCTTTTAAGGGAGACATATCTTTTTGATCATTTTAGGAACAGGATGCCCAAAGAATAGGATCACCCAGAGGCACCCCTTGGAAATTGCCAGTTCTTAGCTTTTCAGTCAAGAAAGGAGTGAAAGGTAAGAACTGGCAATTTCCAAGGGCTGCCTTAACTCTGCAAATGTTGAGAAGCACTGCTCTACAGGTTGAACCAAAGCACTTTGGACTTTACACTGTGAACCTTCACTGCCTGAACTAACCCCCCCTGTTGTGTAACAGATAGAAAAGGTCAGAATATTTTCATCAAAGCACAGGTTTTCATCAGACAAAAAAGTTGTTTCAATGGCCTGGAATAGTGTGCTAAATAGTATTGATTTTGAAGAAAATCCTAGTGGGGGAAAAATTCTGTTTCATTTTGTCAAATTCTGACTTTTGGCTTTAGAATTGTGTTCATTTGTTTCAGGTTATCTTAGTCTTTTAGATTTATATTTATTACTGATATTGTATCAATGCTAGTGCAATTTTAATTTCAGAAGCATTGATGTCAGCTGCTATTTTTGTACCTATTGAAACATTTTGATTTACAAAACAAGATAATTCCTGTCCCTGTTACAATGAAATAGCTTAATCTGGATCTTAATGCTGTGCGGTTAGAACAACCAACACAAACCCATGTAGATTAACCAGTACCAACAATGACTGAAAGGAACTTATCTTTGGCTGAAAATGCAGAAGTGCGATGTTTATTTCTTTATTCCTTAGATTTAGAAGGAATCCCAAGAAGGCTTGCAGTGGCTCACAATAACAGGAAAAAAAACGCCACTATACATACAGAATAACCTTATGCACAAAGAGAAATAGGAAACATTCATCTTGGTGAAGTAACATTTTGTTTAGCAGGAGCCTGTTTGGGTTTCACTTTAGCAGATTCAAACACCAAACTAGGGAAACTGGGACAATTTCCTGATCTTACCCTGTTAATAAAAAGAAGCAGATTTTCTCTAGTGAGTTGAACTGTTTCAGTTTAGGTGCCCAACTTGCGACCTCTTCAAGAAGCCATGAACCTGTTGGGCTCTTAGCAACTAACTGCCCAGCTGCCTGGTCACTTGTGAAAATCTCTGCGGAGTGCAGGAGCCGGCTACTTGGCTAACAGAAGAGTTCAGAAAACTCTACTGATTGCATGGGATTTGCTCCACATGAACATCAACCTACATGTCCTTTCTGTTAGAGCAGGTCAAATGACACCTTTAAAGCAACTCTCCTCCATTCAAAATGAGACGTTTTCCACACCTGCAGAGGATTAGATGCACAGGATGGGCTCAGTGAGCTCTTGTCTTCCCCTAACTTGACAGCTCTCAGCGTTAAAAAGGTATTGTGACTTCCTGAGGCTGCAGTGCAAGACATACAACTTTGAAGAACCCTCCACTTTTCTTGGCTTCACCTGTGTCCAGGTAGTGAAACAAGTCCTCTCAGTTTTGGATTTCCACATCTTTCCTCTCAGTGTAGACTGAACCTCCCTTAGCATCAATAATATCTCCTGTCTCTGCTGGGGTTACCTCAAAGTAGTTGCCTTGATACAACCAGGTGTACTACCATGAACACCTGAAAAAGGAAGTGGTCTCATATCAGGCTCTGTTGGCTCCTAATGCCTGGTATGAATTGCTTGTCTTTCTAGCCTAGCACAGGGGCTGGCAACCTTTTTCAAGCTATGGGCCAGAAGAACCGATTCCAGCCCAGCATTGGCCAGTTGGTGTTAGTGGCATGGGGGCTTTCCCGGCACCTCTACCGAGCTACGCAGCTGGGCGCTGCACCTGCACCACTGCCACTTTTCCTAGCTCCCCACTCCCTGGCTGCAGTGCCAGGGGAGCTGCACCAGGGCTAGGAGCTGGCAGCTGCTTGTTATGCTGCTGCCGCTTCCCTCTATGAATCCAGCCTGTGGGCTGTCCACCGCTGACCCCTGGCCTAGTGCATTCCTCTGAAGATATTTTGGAGTGGATAGTGTCACAGGATGACCGGTTGCAGGGGTTGGAAAGAGACCTTGTTAGGTTATTGGCAGGGACGGGAGATGTTTGTTGTGTTGGGCAGAGGAAGAGGCAGACTTCTGGGCTGGTGGTCAACATCTACGTTGGGAAAGCCCCCGTTAATGGTGAGTCAGAAGCACACAGAGATAAGGAAGGTTGCCTTTTTCAGAACAACAGCAGAATCCTATTTTTAGTGGACTTGGATGCCTAAGTGACTCTGTGGAAGTCCCAGAATATCAGTAACGCTTTTTAGGAAACAGTTAGAATCAGGTTTGGACTGGTCCTTAGAGGTTCAGGAAACAACCTTTCCCAATTTCCAGCTTTTGGCCTGGCACCAACAGCACTCCTTTAAAGTGACAGCCTCAGATCCAGACATCAAGGGAGGCACAGGGATTTCTGATGATTCACGACTGTGCTCAATAGCGCCAGGAGAAAAGTAAGAAGCAAACTCAGTAAGGATCTTACGCCTTGTACAATGTTATTCCATTTTCCTGCTGCTAACATGCTGAATTATTGGGGGTAAACTAATTAAGTCTTTACAGGTTGTCTAGGAATGGTCCCCGAAGAGGTAATACTCTCCTCCTTTTTCAGCCATATCAGTTTGGTTAAGTGGCCAGTAATCAATGCACGACCACAATTAACACCATTATAAAATGCTCTTTTACAGCACCTGTTTCTAATGGACAGCTTGTTCACTGGTGGGTGAGAGAATTCAGCCATTCATCATGCCTGCCCAGCCTGCTGGGTACATAATTTAATCTGTTCTGAAATACCTCCTTGATTGAGAAGCGCTATGTCCATGTTACAGCTCTAATATGCTCTGAGTGAAAGGGCTAAGTGATGCATCCTGCCAGCATGTCGCACAGTGTAAATCTGGATTCAATGCTGTAAAGTCATTTAGTGCAGCAATAGAGTTGAATTCAGGAATGACTCAGAATCATAAAAAGTGGGTTTGGAAGGGACTTGGGAGATCATTTAGTTCAACCCCCTGCTCAAAGTAGGACCATCCCCAACTAAATCATCCCAGCCAAGGCCTTGTCTACCCATGTCTTAAAAACTCAGCTTAGGGCAGGATACGGCTCTTTGACTGAGAATGCCAAAATGATTAGTGAGTGTGACTGTCGCAATGTTTGGGTGCCTGGACAGTGAGACAAGCCAGTCTTCTGTGTTTGCAAGCGCATATTTGTCCAAAAGTATGCAGAGGAATTTCCACGCTAGCCCCTCTCACACGCTGTACCTAACTGGACTCGTCAAAAGTAACATCATGTTAATGTCCTCAGTAACTGTATAAGGAGGCTTTCAAGGGAGTGAGAGAAAGCTTAGTGTGTTTTCTCTTTTGGGTGAGAAATGATTCTTGCACGACTAGTTAGACCAGTTATTCTCAACCAGGGTGCTGAGGCAATACTAGCCTCAGGAATCCTTTCAAAGGTGCCATAGCACCTGTGCAATATTAGCACACTTAGGTGTGCAAGCACCTGTATGATTCATGAGATAAATTCAAGATATTTCAAATGGGAATCCATAGTGTAAAACATGTTGACCTGTTATGGTCTTTCTGAGTTTTTTGCACCCGAATTGCTCTATTATTTTTCCATAGTCAAGAAACAAGTGAAACTTAAGAGCTGGCATTTTCCAAGGGATGACGTAATGTCTAACTCTATGTCCTAAGAAGTATAGAGTTCAACATATTGCTTAGCCTTCCAATGTCATGCTCCTTGCCGTGGAAACTGCAACCACAGAAGATCTTTACTTCTGTATAGCATGTTCATCCCTAGATGTGTAGCTAGATCTAGAAGTAAAAAGAGACTGTGTGCAAAGGAGGACAAAGAGACTGAAGACCTGCTTCAGCAGGCACTTCTCTTGGGACAGCTTCAGTCAGTGTAATGCCATTTCTGGGTTCTAGAGAGAACTGCTGGCTGATGGGAGCAGTTTGTGCTGCAGATAGGGATGTTTAATGGTGACTGATGAATATCAGGCTAACAAAAGTATTTTCCTGGAGATCAGCAGAAGCAGCACAGCAACAGGAGACCTCCTTTCCTGTTCAGAAACGTACTGCTACCAGGATCTGGAAACTTGCAATCCCCCACCATTATCAGTCAGTTCTTAATTAATTTGGAGTCAGCAGTTCATTGTTGAGGTTCCTGTGGTGGTGGTTTGTGTTGCTATTGAAAGGGTAGGTTCACTGCACATTAGAGTGTCTTGTGTCTGAAATGAATGGTGTCTCCTAAAATCCAGTAAAGGCAAATGCAAGCTTGTAGCAATGAACAAGGATCATCTTACTAAGAATAATGTACACCTAAATATCTACATGTATCCCTGTAACCTGCAAATCCCCACCAGATTTCATACACAATATGCAAAATCTTGTGACGGGCTAGCTGGCAGTGACTTAGCCCAGGGGGTTTGCCAGGGTAAAAGATGATTGGAGGACTTGGGATTCCCTTTCCACATCAGTCTGGTGATGATTTTGCCCAGGGGTTTTGAAGGGGCAAAAGATGATTGGAGGACTTGAGATTCCCTTTCCTCACCAGTCAGGCCCCAGAGACTCACCCTCCATGTCCCCTGATTGGCCTCTTGAGTCACCTGGAGGAGGATAAAAGGGGCAGCACAGCTGACTCAGGAGAGACCAGTGAGGGACCACAAGGAAAGAGTTCAAAGAGCTGGGCCAGCGGGGTGGGAGCAGTGGAAAGGGTCCACTGTGTTTTCTCCCCCTCCAGGTACCTAGGCCCTATACTTCTTGTCATTTGACATTTTGTATTTTGTGCCTTTTATATTTCACCAACCAGCATTGTTTGTTTTGCTGTTTGCGTTTTATATTTTGTTAACCCTGTCTTTCGTCAACTGGATGAATATGTCTAAGATTGTACGTGTCTAACCTTTGTTGAATCCTGCCCCCTCGGGGCCTTGTAGTGTCCCCTATACCCCCTGGTTTATACTGGTTATGGTCCCAGTACTGTTCTCTCATTAAAAGGTATATGGTTAAGTGCCCATTGGTAGTCTGGCTCTGCTCTATAGGGGGAGGAGAGTCCCTACACCCCCACAGCGCTTGTGCACCTGCTCTGATCCCCCCAATTGGAGAGGGGGTACCTCTTGGAGTACTGCCTGGGTTACAATTTCATGGGTTTTCTCTGAAAACTGGGGATAATAAAGTGATTAACTTCACAAAGTACTTTTCAATGTGAAGGTGACAAGCTTTTATTTATTAATTTGCCAGGGAACAGGGCAGCCCTGGCAGGTGAAACATCTGCCCTCTATAAATAGGACATACAAGCTTTAATGAGCATGACTCCATTCTCTACATGCAGTCAGAACCTAAGGGCATCCTGGGCAGACTTCTAAACAACTCTTCATTATTAGTCTTGATATATATTCTCACTGTTCATTCATTCATTTGTTCAGTTTGTATGTCACCCCTCAGGCCCAGATTATAGCAGGGGCAGGCAATTATTTTTGGTGGAGGACCGCTTACTGAGTTTTGGCAAGCCATCAAGGGCAGCATGACAGGCAGCCAGGGACAGATAAATATTAATTTTCTAAATTTGGGGGGGCCCTGCGGGCTGGATAGAATGGCCTGGCAGGCAACATCCGGCCCGTGGGCTGCATTTTGCTCACCCCTGGATTATAGCTTTGAGGACAGCCACAAAAGGGCAGAATGTTTTTAACACTACAGATTCCTATTGGAAATCTCTGGGTTTATTGTGTGAATCATGTTTGCACACCCAACAGTGCTAACATTGCATTGCTCCCTGTGGCACCCTTGAAAGAATCACTGATTTAAGATCTTACAGATCCAAACCAACACCATGGGTTGTACCTCAAAAGTTATTGGGAGCCAGTGTCCTGGGTATCACCCAGCTGTGACCAAAGCAGAACTGTACCCTACACCTTTGCTCCCAGGAGGGGGAGTGGAGTGTGGACCAGGAATGGCTGCAGCTTCATCCTGATATGCCCTGCAGGTCCTCCTTGCACACAGTAGAGGTGCTGTGGCTCCCGTTGAGAACCACTGATATAGTCATTGCACTAAATCATTAAGGAGTGATTTCAGGAAGCTTTTTGATTTGATGGGACAATTTCTCTTTGTTTATAGTGTTGGCCCCCAAAGGTGTTCCAGGAGTAACTACTTCCCCTGGGTTGTAAAGAGTTAAGCAGAGGGGTGGGGCCACTCCAAACCCAGGAAAGTCAGACCTAGATAGCTACAAGGCTACTTTGAGGGCTAGCAGGAAGCGAAAAGGGAAAGAGGAGCTGCAAATTAGAGGCCATTTTGCCTGGAGCCCTATGAAAGAATTTGGAGGGTGGCGTTGCTCCCTGATACGCTCCATGCACCCTTGAAGGAGGCCCAGGGAGACTGTGACCGACTACTGCTAAAGAGTGAGTGACATTTAAAAGGCAGCAGAAGGTAGTGAGGGAGGTCAGGGTGACTGTGAAAGTCCTTGAGGCATCTGGGACAGCTTGTACTATGCACAAGGTGAAGACTGTCACCCTAAAGGGTCTTTGCAAATGTTGGGGTTTTAAGTTGCACTGATGACAAAATTACCCCTTTCAAAAGGTTTCCATGCAGGGCTTCATGCATTATATTACAGTTTTTGTGCTAATGCCTATGGGTATAAATAAGTCCGACTTTTTGTATGCTCTTATTAAACTAAGGTATTGTTGTGGACCCTAGGCCACCGCAGCTACACACCCCCTTGCAAGAAGGATTTTCTAAGTCGTAGGGACTAAGGAAGATTCAAAACGTCTGTCCCAGTAAAACCAAACACTCCAAGAAACACAGTGAAGGATATTTTAATATGATTTTAGCACTAAATAAGTGATGACAATACAGGTAATGATTAAAAATAATATAATGCTCATTATCAAGATAATTACTCATATCTAAAATAGAAAGATATTAATCTTAAATATATTGAGTCCTAAAGTGTTAAAAAATCTCTAGATGAGCCTGACAAGGAAAAGGAACTTTTTCCTAGATTTCAAAGACTAAGTTTGAAAAAATCCCTAACCTTAGTTCATCTGCAAATGAGCAGTTCAGTAAAAATCCCTGGGTGGCTCTGAGCTCTATGCTTGCTTACTTTGCCAGACTGTAAAAACTTATGAAATAAAAATATCTCAAATAAGGTTAGTAGATGTTTGGATATACCTAATATGTTATCTACTCAATAATATGAAGCTGCATTATTTTAATATGGGAATCAAATGCACCTTTTTGTTGTCAAGTAGAGATCTCTTTGCAACCACTAACATAAACCTAGTTTTATTGTAGATGCAGTTTACCTGGCATAAAATCATTAAAGTAGCTCTAAGTGACCCAAAATTGATGTACTTTAACCTAGGTTCCTCTCTAAAATCTTCTGAACGATAGCATTCCCCCACCCCCTTCACCATTCCCTTAGCTTAGCTCTAGTCAAGCAAATGCTATTTTAGTCTAAATTATCACTATTTAGCGGTCAACTAAGGTCTATACAGGGTAGAGAGGGAGGAGATGGCAAGGAGGTTTAAGGTAGAGGTTTTCAAGTGGAGTGATAGCTGGAGTCCATGTTGCAGTAGATTACCAGATCAGCTGGGTAGTGTGTGCTAGGTTCTGAAGGTCCTGATGCAAACTTGAAGTGAGGAGCCCACAGAGGCGCCAAGGAGGAGCTCCATCTAGTCAGAGCAACAAACCAAGAAAATAATCTTAGTAACAACGTTCCAGATAGACTTGATGGGTGCAAAGCTTCCAGAGATGAAGCCAGAAAACAGGAGACTGCTGCAGTGACAACATGAACTCATGAGTGCTTGGACCAGTTTTGGCTGTACAGACAGGGACAAAAGACCAAATACTATTCACATGAAAGTCAAAATAGTATCAACAGTGGAGGGTGAAGTCCAAGATGACACAGGCCAGAGGCTGGAGTGACAAGGAAAGTGTAAGTAGTGTCTGTAGTGAAAAAGAAGAGTCTGGGAGGGGAGATTGGGAGCTCAGTTTTGGCCAGCATAAGTTCAAGATGACATCAGAAAGGAACATCAGAAGCCCCTCTTTACTTACACATATGAATACAGAGAAGGGGAGACCCACCCCATCTCTGTCCCTGGCTGACCCAGGGCTGCAGGAGCCTCAGATGCGCTTCTATCCTGCTCCAGCTAGGGCTGTGGGGAGTGGGAGCTGAGCTCAAGTGGGGACAGCAGTAGCAGTGGTAGCATGTGGGCTCCCCTGCCTTGCTGGTCCCACCAGATGTTCCCCACCAGTTGGGGAGCAGGCATAGGGAGGGGAAACCCACCCATTGCCATTGGTGTCTACAGTGCAGCCTGGCTCCCTTTGCAGCCGTTCCCTGCAGCCCCAGCTGGAGCAGGCAGAAGCAGCAATGGCACATGGGTCTCCCATTCCTGTGCCCCAAAGCATAAGTGAGAGTGGAATGGGGGGGGACTGGAGGTCCTGCTGAGCACACAGTGAAGAGAGGGGACACTGAGGGTTGGGGATGGGGAGATTCTTACCTAATCTGGGAACTTTAAAAAATCCCTGGATGCTGCTTATGGTGTGGGGGAAAGGCCAGGAGCAGGGGGTGCAGCCACCCCCGACGTGCCAGTTTTTACTTTGGACCTCCCCCGCCCCGCTTTTAAAAAATCCTGGAACCACCTATGATGGCAGCCAATAAAGGGCAGAATTTTAAGATGTGTAAGGTGTAACCGCCAGCATCAACACATACCAAGGGATCAAGGGGTCTAAGACTGCAGTATAGGCCTTGAGATGGGCCAAGAAGAGGTCATGGGAGTTGCTACTTTAGTAACAGACAACAGCTTCAGTGCAGTGCAAAGAACAGCAGCAGGATGGACAGTCATGGGAGTAATTCCAGAGAGTTGTTGCAGACAACACCTTCAGCTTTGCCATGAAGTTTTCCAACCTTACACTATCTTTCATCTTACACTACAGCAAATGAAGCTGTAAATTTGCTTGGGATGCAACACATAGTAACAGGTTTTCAGAAATTGCCTCATAGGTAGGGACAGAATTGATACCCAATATGATGCATCTTTCCAAGCCAGAAAAGTGACGCATGCTGTCAAGAACAATGCCATTTCTCATCATGTCTTCTGCTGTTGTGAAAGATGCCTCCAGCCTGAAATGCCTCATTTTGTTTCTCATTAAGGATGGCAGAATTTCTAATAGCTTTCCTTCTCTCTCACTGTACAGCATAAAACAGCAATGTCTTTCCCTGAGTAACCATTTTTTTAAATATTGGAGACACTTATCAACCACGTAATGTGCTATTTGCCTCTGACTCAAATTATACTTTATGCTGTAAGAACCTGGCAAGCAGTGGCCACATTCTGCTTCATCTAACAACTCTCTCAATTGTTGACAAGGGATATTTAGCTGTGAATCTTCTTCATCTGTTTTGCCATGATATTGTATATCTGTGTTGCATTCCGGACCCTTTAACGAATAACATTGCGAAGAACCAGGGGAGATGGGATTAAACATCTTCCTCCCACTTAAGAACTAATCATCATCAAAGATGTGGCAGGCGAGACCCCTGGGGAGCTGACCCAAGGCTGCTCTCAGTAGCCTGGTTGTGCAACCCAGGTGGCCGTGGCGAGGTTTGAAGGAGACCCAGACATGTGACGCTTGGGGAGAGAGGCACGGGAAGCTACAATGAGTAATCATAGCAACACAGGACTGTGTAATAACAAGCTGTGGTTATACCAACTCCATTATATCCTGGCTCTGGTTCCTACCAGCCAAGACTTCTACAGAGCACCCTGCAAAAACCCATAACTAAAAGTGGGTAACTGGGTCATCATCCCTGGGCACTGACTGGGGGGCAGGGGTACAGAAATAGGAGCTTCTAGCCCTGCTGCTGCCAGGGCACAAAACTGCCCACTTATGTCTCTACAGAAACCAAGGCTGAACAAGTATATAACCAAATGTAAGCATAGGAGTAGGTCCATTAGGATGAGCAAAAGTTTAACAGTATGCATAGATCTGTGCCAGGGTTCGAAATCGCATAAATATGTTTATATTATCCATGGTGAAAGGGGCTGCATGTTAAACTAAACTGGAGAACATATAAACCTGACAGTGAGTGGTCATAGTAATACAGGGCCATGTAATAGCAAGCCATAGATGCATCAACCCCATCACATGATGGCTATAGTCAGGGATTCCTTACTATAGCGTTCCTTGGGGAACTAAGGCTGAACCTTCTGATTTAGCCGCTAGGCAAGAGGCTACTAGTTTGAAGTTTGTCTGTCCTCCACAGGGGCAAGTCTCCCAAATGGGGCAAAGGGGATAGTTGATTTACAGCAGAGTAATTGACACAACCCTGGAGGGTGAATCTGGCCCCAAATATTTCAAGACACATGGTCAAGAAAAGCTTTCTGAAGTGTCTATACTGGCCTAAAACATGAAAACTACCCTCCCAGCTGTGACATCTTCTCAAGTATTGATTCTGCTCTCCTGGAGGTAGCAGGAGTACAAACTAGAAATGTGGATGAGGACCAGAGGTTTTTAACACCATCTCATCTCCCCCTCATTAGTATGGAACTACATTGCTGCTGAACTATAAGCCTGCCAGCTCATACTGGAAAGAAGGTGTCAGAGAAGTAAAGGCTTCCTACAAGTTTGGGAAAGATTTCTGGCTATCAAGTTCTCCCCAGTCTTAATCCCTTTCATGTGTATTACTGTATTTTCCCTGAATCCAAGATGACCTTGAATTGAAGATGATGCCCCAATCATTAGGTTCTATACATGGAAAGCTGTGTGACAAGCAAGCTGTGTGGGGAGATTAAACAGTTTGCCCCTTCTTGTGCCTGCCCCCTTGCCACTTCTCGCCCTGCCTGTCCCCCTCTCCTCTCCCTACCAAGCTTTGCCCACCCATCTCCCTCCCCGTCAGCCTTTGCTCTCCTCCTGCCTCTGCCTGGCAGTTCCCTCTTCCCCCCAGCCTTTGTTTCCCACCCCTCTCCTTACCCTTCCTTCGAGCTGGCAGAGTCCATGCCTATTCTAGCCTGGGATATTGAGCACAGCCACAGTCTAGCCCTGATAGCAGCTGTATGGGCTGCATGCCAGTACTACATGGCTGGGCTGTAGCCATGTTCAATGCCCCAGGTGGGAGTATGGAAGGAGCCTGCCAGTAAGGAGCATGGGTAAGGGGAGGGGGTTGTGTGTGGAAACAGAAATTAAATGCGGGATGGAAATGTGGGGGAAGAGGCTGCAGGGGGCAGATAGCAGGGTACAGAAACAGATGTGGTGGGGCAGGAAGCAGCTGTAGCTGCACCTACAGCCCTGACCCTGAATAGGAGCTGGAGCTGGTGCTGGAGCTACAGCAGTCACTTGGCCCCCCACAACCCTCATACTTGGTTCCAAGACAAGGGGCTTTTTTTTCATGCTAAATGGAGAATAAAAACTCAGAATTGAGGAGATAAAGTATCTAAATAAGTTTGGAGGGACATCTGTAATGCTTACATCACCAATTCTCTCAGGGGCTGATTCTCACAAATGTAGAGAATTTCCTTCATTTCTCACAGAAACACATTCCCTAACTTCTCAATGATCTTCAGGGTCACAATTGTTTTCGCTTTTCCTTGCAGGTGATACATAAACAGCTTCCTGGTTTTGCAGAGGTCCATGGTCACTAACTCATATTGTTTAAGAGTCAGATGGTTGAAAAACTCACAGGAAAGGTGGTCACTTAAAAAGGACCTAAAACTCAGCAAGCCAATCACAAGTGCATCCAGTAATTTTTTGATGACTTCATGGGATATGATATAACTATTGTGATACATTATTTGCAACATAACGTATCCACTATCACTAGTGTCAAGTGCATCAGGGCAGTTGGCACGATTCTCTTGGAGGCGCTGCTGGGGGGGATGTCTGTTAGCAGGGTTTTTCAAACACTTGAGATTGAACCTCTGCTTTGGTTACTTCTTTTGTTGACATCAGTCTGTGGCCGTACGGATGGACGTAATGAAATGGATCAAACAAGAATCTATCCAGCAACCTTTGGGGCTAGTCTTCTCCTCCTCTTCTACACGTGTCCCACCTGAGAGAGCTGACGATAGGGATTCAGCAGAGTCTGAGGATTATTCAAATCTGAGCGGGCCATGACGGGAGTTGGAGTCCTGCACTGCCCTGCTCGTGAGGCATCCTCAGCCCTCTGTACTTCTGTGCTAGGATACCACTGTGTCGTGGAAACACACGCAGCATACTTTTGGGTCAGGTCAGCAGAAGCTTTTATTCAAAAGAAACTACAGCTGTAGGGGGGATTCCAAAGTGACATGGATTTCCCAAGCACTTGGAGAGAGTCCCCCACCAAGAGCAAAATCAGGAGGCTTATATACTTTTTAACAGTCGCTTACAACTCACGTGATCATATAGTGAAATTAGCATGAAAAGCGGCTATGACATTACTTCATTACTTCTTTGCTGTAATCAGGATGGGAACTTATGGGGGAGGCGAGGTTAGTTCACAAACCTTCTTGCACCTGGAAATCAGAGTTGTACATACGTTTTGCTATCTTCAAGACTGCGGTGAGTGAAGCAGTTGCAGAGGAGTTACAAAGAACAAACACTTTCCCTTATCTGTTCTACTGTACAGAGCCAGCAATTCTCCACAAAGCGGTTATGTCATCTTATAACTCAAATGATCAAAGTTTAAGGCATTTATTTTTTTCTGATTCCAGTCTCCACTTTGAGACTATTTAGTCTCACTTTAGCCTTAAACTTCCATTCTCATGAGCCCCTCTATTTCATCATGCAGCCTTTCATGTTTTCTTTCAATTTGCTCACACTTTTGTAACACCATTATTCTAGACTATGCCATGGGTTTTCTTTCCTTGCTAAAGCTTCTATTGTGGCTGAAATGTTAATTATGGCTAATTCCAATTCTTTTACTCCAAGCCACGGTATGAAGGTTCTCACAAATTGATGGAACCCTGTGTTTCTGGTAGCTAAGGGGTTAACCGCCCTTTTCATGTGATGGTTGAAATTTTTTACTTGTTCCAGATATATTGCACTATGCATTTCGAAACCAGGGATAATATGTCCAAGAGTGCATGCCCCCACCCAATTCCAGGGGAAGATTTTATGAGCCCTGTTTCCTCAGATCCAGTAAAGGCCCGGGGCAGAAAGGGTACTCAAATCTGGACAGGTGTTGTGCCATATCCGGCACTTTCGATTGATATGCATCGTATAGGGCGGACCACGTTCGGCTGCTATCCTGCTGGACCGAGATATATTACAAGAAGTAAAATTGGAGTGAATGTCAAATTCCGATCTGTTTGCAATGAGAGCAACATAAGGTTCCTTAGAAAAGTTGTAGACCATGAATCCTGTACAATTGAGAGAGGGTACTTTATCCAACAGGATTCCACTGGTGCTATTAGGGCTATAATCAAGAGTAGTTAGGCAATGAGGGTAATGTCCTACAGGTGTGGCTTTATTGTAAGCTCCGGTGTTGTTGGATCTGTAACAGAAAGGCGCCTCTACTCTTGGGGAGATTATCCAGTTAGCAGGGGCGGCCCTCCATTCCTTAGGAGCGGACCAAGGTGCAGCTAACTAGTAGTATCTAACGAAGCCACCGTTTATTTTTCCCCATTGCTGGAGGGATATTGGCACTCCGATGATTGGGATTCCTTGGTGTAGGTGCGCTGGGCTGTGAGAACATATCCAGCAGTCACTTTTATTTCCACCTTGAGCCACCGTAAGGGAGATCTGCAAGTACTAATTTTTCTCCCACCCCACTTGGGTGATACTAAGATACCCAGGTGTGATGTATCAGGATATCAGTGCCATTTTTAGAGACAGGAGGGACAAAGAATTTCAACAACAAACATAACCAGCACGAGTAAGAAAAAGAACACTACCAGCCAAACCCAGGATGGCAGCCAAAGTCTTTTTTCGTCCTCTGGACTCAGGTTACCTAAAGGACTGAGAACGTTGGCTTTTGGTCTTGATCGAGGTGGTGATCTTCCGAGTGGGAGCATTCACTTTCTTCGAGGCCGAAGATGATATCTTTGTTCTTCAACTGATGAATCTGGCTGGGCTGAGGTGTTGGGTTCAGGGGAGAGGTTACTAGCACTTGCACCCTGATGCTCCTCACTTGCCTGAGTGAGGTCCTGAGGGTCTTTGTCCTTGGCCTCAGGGAAAGGTCCCAACCTTGGTTGGAATTCAGCTGCTTCGGGGTGCAATGGAGGTGATACCTTCTTGCAGTGTAAGGCGTGAGTCCACGTTTGGTGACCTTGGAAACGAACAGCAGAATTAGCGGTCAGAAGTACCTGGAAAGGTCCCTTCCATCTGGGTTGAAGTGCGTTTTTGCATTGATAGACCTTTACGTAGACCCAATCTCCTGGTTCGAGGTTGTGACAGGGAACATCCGGTGGTTGAGGTAAGGCTTCTTGGACCTGGGCTGCAGCCTGATGTTGAACCGGTTGTTGCTGATGTGGGAGTCTCAGGAGAGCAGGGTTCGAACAAAGGTCAGCGATATCCTCTGCTGGCTCCGGCGGTGGGGGCGCCCCGGACAATGCTGGATACATCAGAGCGGTGGCCGGCGTGTAATTTGGGGGAGCAGCCAGTTTCTCCCGAACAGCTTTGAACTGCTGTTTTAATTTTTCTTGAGAGTCTTTTAGACTTCTAGTTTGAGATTCTGTCCGCCTTTTGGACATTTCATCATACCAATAAAAGTATGCGTCCCACTGGTTTTGTGGTGTCTTGGATCCATGGGACTCTAAAGCCCCTCTTAAGTGCACTATTTTATCCCAATCCAATGTTCCTTCCTGTGGAAAATGCTTCACGGGATCATCCCTAGTATCCCAGTTCCACTTATCCAGGTACTTGCAAGCCTCGGGAGAATAGTGTGTGTACATGAAGTACGCCAGAGTCCCCTTAGGGGGGACGGGAACTTGTTTAGACTGACTTGTTCCCATTTGCAGTCACACAGGGAGACGTAGGAGAGGCTTATTTAGGATGTCCGGGCCGCTCAGTGCCTTGCCCCGCAGTTTTTCACCGCCCAGACAAAAGGCTTCTGACCCGACACCAGCTCATAAAACGGAAATGGGGAGGGAAACACAAGAGGGATCCTTTCACTCCTGCTCTCGGCAGAAGCTACTGGGACAAGGGGTTTGGAAAAGACAAAATCACTCAGACGCCCTGTCCACTGGGTCACGAGGTTCCAGCTGGGCACCTTGCTTTCGACGCTACCTTTTTAGGCAGAATCGGGGCAGCTAGACCCAGCCTTAGTCCCAGACCTGGTCAGTGGCTCATTTTTCTAAATGCACACACACACATTCATTCAATAGCCAGATAGAAAAAGACCAAATCACTGGGAAGCCCTGTCCACTGGGTCACGAGGTTCCAGTTGGGCCGCCTTGCTTTCAAAACTGCCCTGTCAGGCAGAATTGGGGCGGCTGAACCCAACCGTAGTCTCAGACCTGGTCAGTGGCTCATATTTCTAAATACACACACACACACGCGCATTCATTCAGTCAGCCAGACCTCCTCCCGCACACCGCCTTAGCTAATTAACTACAAGCCCCATGTGCTGTTGGATGAAGGTGCTTCAAACTCTTTCTCCCTGAATAAAACGTACGTTACCGGACACAAAATTGGATCCTTTACCAGACAGAAAAGTTTAGCCGGCAGTAAGGTTCAGACTGACCTGGGTCTTGTCATTACCCCTGGTGACACATCGGCATGACGATCTTGTCTTTTCTTCTCTCTTAGGTGTCTGGTGAGACTTGAGATCCCAAGCATTCTGCTTCTGCCTTTTATGTTCAAATTCACAGCTCAACAGGTAATGGAAGTTAAATGGCTCATACTGGCCAGCCAAGTAAGGCAACGATGCTGCAGAAGCAAGATGGGTGTGAACTGCTTCCCTGGGCATGCTGGCCTTGGGGAAAACCACCAGATCCCTCCTGGCTGGGAGGAGAGCATCTAACAAGTTGACAGTGTCCCAGTAGAAGCTCCCGGGGGTTCCTCCATCTGCAAGCCCACTTTTCACCCGTTGCAGCCAAGCCCTTGGCCAATGGGCAAGGCTCCACTGTTCACCGTGACACTGGATGATTGAATGTCGCTGGGCCACCTGAGTGGCAGTGCTGAGGTGAGTCGGGCGGGGACCTGTGACAAGGTTACATGAGAGTGAGGGGGCAATCTCAACATGAGGACTACCAAGCCCGTCTGTTGGAGTGCGCGGGCCCAAGGCAAGGACACAAGAAAAGAGGCTGCAGAAAACTACAAGGAGTGAGAAGCCACTTACCTGCTCAGATAGGCAGAGGCACCAGCGCTGTCATCCCATGGACCCATCCCGGCAGATCGGGCAGGGGAGGACACAGGGAGGAGACGACAGAGGTGGGCAAGGAGGGGAGGAGTGCAGGGCTTCACCTTCTTAGGGTGAAGCAGCACGGGAGCAGCCAGGCGAGCTGGAACCTGCGGGAGAAGGGCAGAGTCAGGGAACGCTCAGTGTGGGGTCCTTCTGCTCACCCCCGGGAACAACCATGGGGTAAGGGAGCGTCTCCCCAGCAGGGAGCAGGACGTTGCTCTCACACATGGCTCAGTGGGGCTTTCTGTCCCAGCGGGCCTGGCCTGGGCCAGAAACTCTGATTCCCGGGATGAACCCCTGGCAACAGGGTCCTGAGGCCCAGAGGTGGGCAATGAGGGGCCAACCCAGGAGATAGCTGGTCCATGCAGGGCACTAGGGCCCTGGCAGAGAGGTGGCACGGGTCATCCTGAGCGGCCTGGAGGCAGGGGGCACCCGATCATCATGTGGGCTGGTGGAGGGGCAGCCCCTCAGGCCTGGGTCTGGTTGGGGTGCAGGGGGGAAACTCACCTCCTTGCTGCCCCTGACCTTCTCCTCCTCCCCTTTGCCACAGTGTGAGCCCTGCAGGTGGGAGGCAGAGACACTGGTCACCTCCCATTCACCCCATGCCCCCAGGCTCCGGCCACTGCCACCACCCCATGCCCAGGCCTCCCCTCTCTCCATCACTGCCTTTGTACCAGGGACCGGCCCTGGGTGTCCTGCCAGACCCACCTCCCTTCCTTCCGCTGTGCTGCCTGCGCCTAGGTCTGGTTCCTGGCTGCCGTCTGGACATACACAACAGGGACGGCTCCCAGCACAGAGAGCCCAGGCCTGCAGCGCCCCTGTCCCAGCTCTGTCCCACCTAGACACCCAGGACGCTGGAGGGACTTGTGGGCAAGGCACTTACTGAAGACACACTAGTCATACCCTTTCACTCACCTCTTCCCTTCCTGGGCTCCTGGCCCCCACCCCGTCCTTCTCCTAACCTGCGAGACCCTTCCCAGGACCAGGAACGGGCTCCTGGCTCCAGCCCTCCTTCAGCTCCCCTACTGATCCCACGCTCACAACCTAACGCTAGTGAAAGCATCATGTTTGCTGCTTGTAGGGCCACTTATGGTTCTGGACTGACTCACGGAGCTGGCTGATTTGGCTTGGAGCATGAAACATTTCTTTAGAAAAAAACCCCAAAAACTAGGCACATCATCATACCTTTCCCCCTGTCTTGTCGTCTTTGGACCCTGCAAGGCTTTGGTCCCCAGGGGCAGGGGGTCACAGCCCACGTCTACCAGGCAGAGGGCCCTTGTCTGTGTGGAGGCATCCTGATTTTGGGGGCCCTCTGCCTGGGTGCTGGCTTCCACAGTGGGGGGAGAACTTGTGTGCGTCCCGGCCTCAACCCCCTGGGAGGGGCGTTTCCGCCTGATTGCACAAGAATCAAATGTTCAGAGATGGATCATGGACTGAATTCAAGCCCAACAGGCCCTTTGATGGAAGCACTCCCTGACCTGCAAAAACCCCTGCTCCCAGCCCCGCCAGCCTGCCCTGCAGGCGGAACACTGCACGTGACACTCCCAGCACCCCCACACACTAGCAGTATAAAAAGCATCAAACCTCTCCCTGTGCCCCAGTCCTTTTGGACAGCAGTGAGCCTCTGTTTGTGTGCTCGCCACTGTCCTGGCCAGGGGTTGCCTCTGGCAGCCCGTATTGGCCAGGCAGAGGACCCTGGTCTGGTATCGGCGTGCTCGTGGCAGGGGCCCTCTGCCTGGGTGCTGGCTTCAACGGTAACGGGCAGGCACTCCTCCACGACCCCCTCCACAGGAGGCTGTTGCAAATGAAAAAACAGTGGCAGTGAGGACAAAATGCAAGCCCCTGGTGCAGCGCTGGCAACCTGGTGCAGTACGGGAGAGGGGACAGCCAGCCACGAAGCAAGGGAGGTCGGTGCAGCACAGACCCAGACCTGTCACCCCACCAGTCCCACAGTGTGACACCCACAAGGCTCACGTAGTGCCCAGCACCGCACACACACATGCCCTCCCCCCATAGAGCCGGGGCAGCACCCAGCCCCTCGACTGCACGGCCTGGCACAGCGGGGCACAGCCTTGCCCTGGGCGCACACAGGTGCACACACACTCCCCATCTCCCTGGGCAGGGGCATGCAGAGCAACTCACCTCTGTGGGGCTGTCCTCCAGAGCCTGGCCCTGCTCCCTGTGTGCTGGGAGAGCCAGCACCAGGGTGCGATTCTCCTGTTGCAGCTCCTCCACTTGAGTCTGCACCACAATCACCCCAGCCCATCAGACCATGCCCATGGCTGCACCGAGCATATTGGGCACCCAACAGCGGCACCTCCTGAGGCACCTGTCAGGCCCCACTTGTCCCCACACGCAAGGTACCAGGTCTCTGGTTCCCACTTTCATGTCCTCTGGGATATACACACCTGGCCAAGCTCAGCCTCAGCCTGCTCCCTCCCCTGCCCCACACCGCTGCAGACCTTGCCCCCCCCGGCCAACTCACCAGGAGCTGCTCTTCCCTTTGCCAAGTACTGTGGGGACAAAGCACATTTGTGGGCTCAGGGAGACTGAAGGCGCCATCCCACAAAACAGACCTTCCCCAAAGAGAGGCTCGCGCAGAAGCAGGGACGGGCCCTGGGCTTCAGCCCCGAGCCCTGTGCCGCACCCCAGGAACAGCCCGGTGCCCCCCAGCCCCACACCTACTGGGACAGGAGGGCTGCTGCGTCCTGCTCCTGTTGAGCCAGGCAGGCCCTTAGTGCCTTCAGCTCCAGCTGCAGGAAACGAGAGTGTGTGGGTTAGAGAGGCCTCACGCCACTGCCTGTCTGCGCATGGAGCCACCTCTTGCCCCACCTGTCCCTCTGGCCCTGCCTTTTCCCTCCATCCCGCAGCCCAGCCCCAGGCTTGTCCCTCTGGTCCACACCTCTGTGCAGCCATCAGCCAGCGCACTTGGTCTCCTCACAGCCCCCACCCCCCTGGGACCCGCTCACCTGCTGCTGGTGGTACCCGCTGCAGGGTTTGTCCTCCTGGAGAAAGAAAGAGCGTCTGGGGCCATGGGCTCCCTTGGGCAGCAAGGTCCCATCTCTCCGTGATGCAGGGTTGGTGGGCCTCTGAGCCCCGGGGCTGGGCAGGGCTCCTAGAGCTGGGCCCGGGGATCCCAGGGGTTGGTTGTTACCCCCTGTCCCAGGTGAGTCCCCACCTCCAAGCTCCAGGTCCCCCCAGACACTCGGATTCGGGAAGGACTGTCCCTGCGATCGGGGGATGAGCCCACGACCCTCCCTTAGTCTTGGAGGTCCCCTGGAGTTGGTGGGAGACGGAGACTGTCCCCCAGAGTCCCATGTGCTGCATGGGGCTGGGAGGGGCATGGGGCACCTGGGGAGAGACCCCCACCATCACAGCTGCCCGTCCCACTCCTTGGGCAGGGGAAAGACTCACGGCAGCGGGGGGGTGCGGCCACGTCTGGCCCCTCACCTCTCTTGCCACCCGCATGACTCCCGGCCCTGTGGGGAGACAAGGGGCCGCCCATCAGCTGGGCCCATGCTGCTGCAGAGCGCAGGGCGACCAGCCCCTCTGGGCCACAACGCATTGGGGCACCTCCGAGGAGTCCTGCGTGCCACACGCACAGGGCCTTCCTCCACGGTGGTAGGGTGGGAGTCCGTCCGGGGAGAAGGACCTTGTCCCCTCCCCATGCAACCACGCAAGTCCCTCCACCGCTCACGCCAGTCCCAAACTCACCAGGTGAAGGGTCCCTCCTCTCCTGCACTTGTCCAACGGAGGGGACACATGAGGACCCCTTAACGGGGGGCAGTTTTCTTTTGGCCCATCCGTCTGCGCCCAGGCAGGCATCTGGTGCTGAGAGGACATGAGAGCTGAGCATCAGGCTGGGTGGCACTGAGCACCACTTTTAGGATGGGGATCCCAGAGCCCGTATGAGCACCACCTTGCAAGGGAGCAGAGGGCAGCAGGGCCATTGCCAGGAGGAAGGCTCCAAGGGCTGTGGCATGGGCAGGGGCTGCAGGGCCAGGACCTGGCCTAGCATGAGGAGCCCATGGGGTCCAGTCCTGTTCCCCTTCCCCAGGGAACTTGCTGGTGAAGAGCAGGGGGTGACAGCTGGGGGGGGGGGGCGTGGCACAGGGCAGGGGCTGTCCAGATTGCACCTTGGACAGCGTGGGCTTAGCCTGCTAGCCAAACCCTGCCGGGAGGGGAAGCCACACAGCCCTGTGGACTCTCGTGCTGCCCAGCCCTTCTTGCTCCCATGGCGGGGCACGTGCCCAGGTCTCAACCAGGTTGCTGGAGTGCAGGCGCACGGGGGGCAGCTTCTCCCGCCGGAACATCTGCAAAGAAACACAGCCCTGAGCTGAAGGAGGGAAAGAGGAGCCGGACTGCTGAGAGCAGGGACGAGGCACGGGGCCGAGCGCTGGGCCCTTACCCAACCTCAGCCCCCGCTCACAGCTCATCACATCTCCCAAAAGTCCCCGGGATGGACCCGCATCGTGTCCCCAGGGCCAGCCCCACAGCTGAGTGAGAAAGGGCACTCATGTCTGCAACTGGTGCTCGCCTCTGACACCCGGATAGGAGGATGGGCTAAACCTAACTACCTAACTAATGCCTAAGGAACTACTAATCTAACTAAGACACAAACAAACAACTAACTAACGAACTAATGAAATAACTAACTAACTATTGAACTATCTAATGGACTAACAAACTATCAAACTATGAACTAACTACCTAAATAACTAAGAAACTGACTGGCTAACAAACTAACAATCTGACTAGCTAAGGAACTAAGAAGCTACCTAAAGAACTAACAAACTACCCAACAAACTGCTAAACTAAGACACTAACTAACCAACAGAGATAAGGCAGGAGGACGAGGAAGGGCAAGTGGTGCGGGTGAAGCACGGGAGAGCACTGGGAGGAGCCGGTACCTGAGAGTGAGGCTGGGCATTGTGATGTCACTGGGCACAACAGCTCTTTTGCCATGGCAACCAGGGTTCTCCCTCCCACCTGGGCAAGGTGCTGAGTGCGGGGGCTGTGGGCGCCTTTGGCCTGGCCTGGCCTGGGGGTGCTCCCGTCCCAAGACGACCTGACACCCTGAGCTCTTTGGGCGCATTGTCTGTCCTTGTCCGTGTGGCCCAAGCAGTGACCGTCCTGGCTGGAGGGTCATAGCAGTGACCGCCCTGGTCCAGGGGGTCCTGGTTAAACAGTAGCCCCCTCTGATCACTGCCCAGTGGGGTCAGGGCACATCAGGGCAGTGACTGTGGCAGGGAACAGAGACCAGCTGTACCTTAGCCCCTTTCTGTGCAGGACGGGATGACAGGATCCCGGGAAGAACAAGCTGGCCGGAGCAAGGCTCAGCACGCACCTACTTCCAATGCGGCCTCCCCTACCCGGCACTGCTGGGCCTGGTCCCGGTGCAGCGCGTAGACAGTGCCCTGTGCTACACATAGCAGTAACACATATGGAGGTATACATGCATGCACACTGCCCCAGCCCCCCAGTGACACTTGCGTGCACACACACGGAGCAGTGACACCCTTGTGCACATACAAACAGATGCGCCCTGCCCCATCTGCAAATCCAGAGTTGCAAAGGCCTCCGAAACCTCCACCCCTGCTTCTTTTGGAGAGAAATAGTTCCCATTCCTTAGACTCTTACAGGAGCCCCCCAACATGATTCCTCGTGGGGGTTTCCTCTTGCCCCTGCTCAGATACAGCTCAGCTCCCCAGCACGGTGCAGTCACTAGGAGTGGACTTTCCTGATGGTGCTCTTGCCCCCGTCCCCACCCCCGCCCCCAGGAAGGGGATGGGGCGAATACGTGCAGCTCAGGGGGACACTCCCTGGGCCCTTTCACTCCACATGGGGAAGGGGGAGCAGGGACGGGCATGCTTATAGATTTGGCACAACCGAATGACCAACTCAGGACGCTGTGGGGTCCTCACATGAGCCCAAGTGTCAGGGATGGGCCCAACGATAGTGCTTGCTGTATGGCATTGGGTCCCAGGGATGGAGCACTCACTCAGACCTCCATGCCTTTGGGGTCTGTCCACGAGTCACCATTCAGCTGAGACCAGCAGGGTGGCAAACAGCTTGATCTTTATTAGGAACAGGATTAAGCAACTCACAAGCTCACAGCTTGCAGGGAGAACTACAACTACCCACCAGCACAAACCTCACCTACAGGGCATCATGGGGAGAGACTGGGTCATCCCACTGCTGACCCCTTGAAGGGACCTCCCATATACCACATCCCCATCCTTTACTCAGGGAGCTCCCTCTTAACTACTTGGATGTTCATCAGGTGCTACTTTAACTGGGAATGTTTCAGGATCATGAAGCCAGAGGTTCAGCTCTAGCAGTGGGCTCTACCCTTTACTGCTATCCCATTATGGTCCATGTCTTTACAGAGCAGAAAAATCCCAACAAAAATGGCAAGAAGCCTTTAGCGTGAGACAAGCCATTACAGCGCTGGCTAGCTCTGGCAAAAAGCCATGAAAGTGAAACCGCTTTAGCATTCTTTGAGGCACATTTTATTTCTTAAAGACATTTTTCATGTTCTAAGCCAAATCAGCCCAGTGAAGTCCAAATCAGTGAGTCAGTTCAGAACCATAAGTGGCCCTACAACCAGCAGGCCCAAGCCCAGAGGCTTGGGGTTCAGATGCCCCCAAGATTCACCTGCCCTCAGCCTTATGGCCACAGAAGCAAGCGAGGGAGGAGCCTCCCATTTCCATAAAGTGGACTTTAAGCCCCAACACGTTGGCGGGTACTAAACCATGCCAGAAGAACAGTTATCCCCAGGAACACTTAAGGAAAACTGCCTTCATGGACCCAGATCCATGGCATTTCCCCTGCCAGGAGCAGCCTCTCTGCAGTCTGCTAGAGCACCCCATGTGCTTCCCCCTTCCTGGGATCTCTGCCTGTATCAGGCTGGGGAGCTGGACCTCAGAGGGCAAAGCTCCCTCATGGACCAGACCTGCACAGAAAGAGGAATGGGATCTGCCATCTGAAACCTGAGCCTGTTCCAGCCTCAGGAAGGGCTCAGCCTCCTCTGGCAAGTAGAGGGATAAAAACCCTCAGGGAAAATGGAAAGCAAAGACTGGGTAAATGGGCAGAAGGATGTGCTATACCAAACCCAAGCAGCTTCTTTACAGTGAAGCCCTTAGGTGAGTCCATAGCAATGCGATGCTGTGGCTAGTAAAGCGACCAAAATGCTGGCTTGCATCCATAGATGCTTCTCAAGCAAATCCCGGGACATCATTCTCCCCTTGTACTCGGCCTTGGTGAGGCTGCAGCTGGAGTACTGCATCCAGTTTTGGGCTCCACAATTCAAAAAGGATGTGGAGAAGCTTGAGAGAGTCCAGAGAAGAGTCACATGCATGATCAGAGGTCAGGGAAGCAGACCCTACGATAACAGGCTGAGAGCCCTGGGGCTCTTTAGCCTGGAAAAGTGCAGGCTCAGGGGTGATCTGATGGCCACCTGTAAGTTTATCAGGGGTGACCACCAGTATCTGGGGGAACGTTTGTTCACCAGAGCGCCCCTAGGGATGATGACCAGGTTGAACGGTCATAAACTACTACAAGACCATTTCAGGCTATACATAAGGAAGAATTTCTTGACTGTCCGAGCCCCCAATGTCTGGAACAGCCTGCCACCGGAGGTAGTTCAAGCGCCTACATTGAACACCTTCAAGAGCAAACTGGATGCTTATCTTGCTGGGATCCTATGACCCCAGCTGACTTCCTGCCCTTTGGGCAGGGGGCTGGACTCGATGATCTTCCGAGGTCCCTTCCAGCCCTGATGTCTATGAAATCTATGAAATGTCAGAAGGATTTGCAGCACTAATAAATTCTCCTGTCTTTTTATTACGTTACACACTGACTCAATGGTGGCTTTAGCTAACACACACATGGGTGAGATGAATTCTTCCCCTACGTGTGCAAAACTGTCCATGTGGCAGGGTCCATCAAGTGACTGATCTGTACTGAAGGTCACGAATGTGGGCACTTCTATTTGGAGCTGATGTCACTGTGTGCTCTCTCCATTTGGAAGGCATGCATTTCCCAATCATTCTCACTGAACCAGTCCTGAGGTTTCTTTGTGAGGAAGCCTTGACATTTTTGGCACGCCTCACGGATGCCTTTCTTGAAGCTCTTGCTCTTCCTCGAGTGAGCAAACCCGAGTCTGCAACCTGAAACCTGACATTTTCTTCTTATCCATTGGTTTGAAGCTTGAGGAGTTGTGGAATCACACATACCTTCTCCGTGTATCCCCCAATATTTACCAGTGTTTGCTTTAATGTTTGAGCAGAGTTTCTTGCATAATCAGGCATGGCTGCGGGATGGCTCTTCTCAGTGACTCTGTACAGCGTAGGGTGTTTGCCTGTGGCTATTAAGAGGGCATTGTGGACAACATGCTGGTTCTCTGACAATCCAACATCAACAGCTCAGCTTCTGGAAAATATCAGTAGTCTCTGGGAAGTCTCCAGAGCTTTGCTTTGCTCTTTTATTAAATCCTCCACGTCCTGATATTCTGAGAACAGTTCTTGGCTGAGTTTTTCTGGACTGTATGTTATCCCACTAGAATTCACTAGGGTTTCAGGAGAGAGAGGGAGAGAAAGAGACAGTGGAAAACAATAATAAAATAACATTAGCATCTTTCCAAGAAAGATGTATGTAGGACTGGAAAAGCCACCGCGGTCATAAGCCCAGGCATCTGTAATCAAGGGCAATTAAGATAGTACATCCAAGAAGATCTACACTGCTATCCTCCCGACAGATAGGAAAAACCATGCGACAGAATATGACAAACTAAGGGTCTTTAGTGTTAAACAATAAATGCCTCAAAACTGGCAATGTGTCAGAAAAGGAGAGCAGAAATGACAAGGCTCTTACCAATGCCTTGGGCCTGTGCAATGGCAAGGAATTTTTGGGGCCGGTATGTCCATACTAGGGATGTGAATGTTTAAATGTTTACCCATTCACATATTGATAATCAGTAACACCTTACTGTTTATCGTTTGCCATGGGGTGGGAGCAATCTGGCAGGGAAGGGGCAGAGGAAGAGGAGCGTAGTGTCCTGAAGGTGGCAGGGCAAACAGGAGGGAGGGAAAAGCATGGAGGAGGGGAGAGGGGACTAGTACCTAGTATAGCCGGGAAGTGGCGGGAAAGCTGCAAAATAGCAAGGGAGGAGCCACCACTGCAGGGGCTGTAAGAAAGTGAAGTCAAGCTGCTGCACAGCTCCAGCCCTACTGCAAGCTCGGGGGGCGGTGTGACTGGCCACACATGCCACAGCCGGGGCTGCCCCCTGCGGCTGGGCTGGGCAGGGCTGAGGGATCCACTGTGGGCCAGATACAATCCCTTGGTGGGCTGAATCTGGCCCATGGGCCATATTTTGCCCACCCCTGATTTACAGCCTCAGGGTTAAAGCCAACAGTTTGTGATTGGAATATATAGTAGTAGTCTCTTCTCCCCTTCCCTTTCCTTCCCTTCCCAATCATCCAGCCTCTCTTAATTTCCAAAAACTTTTGAAACATGCTCACTCCACTGTACCTGCAAAAAGATGCTTTTGCAGATCTTCCAAACAGCTGAGGCCTTGCTTTAAATAGATTGGTTTGGCCACCGGAGGTGCACCTGACACACTTAGCTGAGTCATGAAGTCTGCAGCCAATTTGGAAAGATCTAGGAAAAACAATTAAAATTCATGTTAACACCCACTTTTCATTGCCTCAATCCAATCACCACTGGAAGGTCAAATGCCCAAATATCTAGTCCTGAATATCTCAGATAAGAATCCTGTCTCTGGCAATAGGAGCTATATAAGCCAAGGGTTACTCCTCCCAAGGGAGTACTGTAACCACTAAGCTACACAGGCAGGCTCCCTTTTGCTTATTTTCTGGCCCCATGACTCTTGGCTTTCTATTGGTCCAGCTTCATCTATCCCAGGGGTTCTCAACCTTTTTTGTATCAGGACCCATTTGTAAACATTGATGGCCTGTCCTGACCCAGTGCCCCTCCTCCTAACCCACTGCCCTCTGCTGTCAGTCCTCAGTGTGTGGGGCAAGGGAGGCCCCAAACAGCCCCTCGTAGGCTGGAACTCTGCCAACTTGCAGGGGAAAAGCCACAGTTTCCCACATTTTTCTCCTTGAAAGGAGACTCTATTTTTAAAGTTTGTTGATCCATTTTTAAAGTTCGTTTCATATATTTTTGTGACCCAGGTTGAGAAACAGTGATCTATCCTATTCTGTAGTCTAGTGGTGAGGGCATTCTCTAGGGAACTGGATTCAAATCCTCTAGGGGTAAAGAAGGCCTAGAACTCAGGTCCCTACTTCTTGGGTAAATACTGTAAATACTAGGGTATTGGGCACCACCTGTAACCTGGTAGTTAGAATGCAGTGAGGTTGATTTTCGATCTGAACTGAATACCTTGTAGTTGATTTTAGATGTAGGTTTTTAATAACTCTGCCTAACTTCTGGGACCTCTCTGAGGCTGCAGGCAGAGTTCATGCACCTCCTGCAAGTGCTAGAAAAATCTTAAGTGGAAGTTAGGTTTGCAAGTGGCTGCTTCAGGTCAGGTCTCAGCAGGCTCACTGGCCTGAGTAAAGACACTTTGGGAACTTTGCCGTCCAAAATGGAAATGTATAAGGCATATGAGCACATAATGAGTGTTGTGCATGCTGGCACAAAGTGACTTTGAATCACTGCTTGGGATGTAGGTGGGCAAAGTATCCCTTATGTGCATAATGAGACATTCTGAATCCAGCCTTAGATGTAGTCCTCTTCACTTGACTGTAAATACATCTCAAGGCCTTTGTGTGCCTCCTCTCTTAGGGCTCCTATACATGTGCAGAGAGCCTGCTCCAATGCATTGGAGCAGACTTGATTAATAATCGAGACGTTAATTCCATGCTCTGGCAGACTCAAATTAATGAGCTCCAGCAGACGCTAGCATCATGTGCATCAGCATCTCTGTGCTGAAAAATGGCAGTGGGGTACTTTGAACTAAAGCTCATTCAATGAGTTTTAGTTCAAAGCGCCCTGCCACCATTTTTTAGTGTGGAAATGCTGATACACGTGATGCTCGGGCACTTTTAATTAGCACAGCTCGCTAATTAAAGCACCCTCCCATGCCTTCCAGAGCACGTGTAAAAACGCCCTTAGTGCCTGAACTAAAATCAGTAGGAAGATTCCCATTGATTCCAATGGCATCTGGATCATAGATCACTTGAAAATGTCCCACAGGTTGGGTTGTGAAAAGAAAATCCTACTACTTGGAAAGACATAAAGTCAAACTCATCCTGCCTGGAAGATGTTTGCCTTCCTGTTTACTTGTACCTAAGCTGAAATACTGTGGGGCCCATACCACTGTATTCTCCTAAATCCACAAACCAGGTCCCTAGTGCTTCTCATACAGCTTGGCCTTTTTATGTGGCTACTCCTTTTTTTCTATTTAATTCAGGTTCTTAATCAGCCCTCACCCACAATGTTTGTCAGTGCTTCATACATGTTTGCACATGTCCTTGGCAAAATAAAGGCAGAGTTTTTTAGAGCCCTTTATATTATCATTTCAACAACAGACATCTGAAAGGTGGATCACCACCCTAGAAACACGAAAGCCAAAGATCAGGAGGAATTCGCTATGAGACTTTTCTTCTTTCATAAGACCTGGGTCAGCAGCCACCATCATGTCTGTCCATCCCGTGACTCTCAGTCTCTTGGCAAGCCAGGCCTTCACAATCCATGAATCAGGGTTGCTTGAAAACACAACACAACAAAACAGCTCAATTTTCACAGCACAAACATAACCGTATTTTTTTCTAGATGCATCATATATGTCCAAGATTTTGATTTCATATTTCGCTTTCCCCCCTGCTTTGCAGAAATGATAGATAGGCAAATTCCCGATGCCATGAATTACTTCCATTCGTAACCTGTCAACATTCTCATCCTCTTGACATCCAACCACACTGTCCTCTTATCATCCACTCCAATAATTAAATAGCCTTATGTGTTTGCAAATGCAGATACATAATTTGGAAGAGTGCTTTTAACATATTTCAAGACATTCTTTGTTGCAAACCCTTTAAGTTCAATATGCGTAGACTCAGTGAATGGCAGCAGCTCATCTCTTTCAAAACATTTAGCAGTAGCTTCAAGTATGTCATTTTTCTCCTGCACATTAGGTTCCAATGTTGCTTGAGTGTTGCTCTATCGGGCTCTCTTGGCTGTTGGACCTGTCTCTTCTTCATATCTTTGCCTAGAATTAGCTTTCCTCTCCTCAAGAAATTCAAAAGCTTCATCTGGTTTCAGGCTAACAACAAAGGCGAGAGATTTTTGACACAATCCAGAATTTAAGGAGCAAATATGTGGCTTCAAGAGAGCTGGGGCAGATGACAACTTCTCACTGCTCCAAGATTTAATAAAAATCAGAAATTTGCTGTTTTGCTGCATATAGTTAAAATATTTTGTCAAATCTGGAGATTTAATAACAGTTCCTAAAGGAGGTGTCTATATCCAGTCCAATGCCATAATTTTTGTAGTTGTAATCCTCATTTTCAATCTCTAGTGTTATCACACCACCTCCAGAATGTAATAGTGCACACGCTGCTGGGATAAGGACACTGTTTTGTGTCCTTATATGATCACCTGCCATTTTTTTCCTCTTCTCACCCAGAGTTACTTTTCCTACATCTACAACCAGATCAGGATAGTCTGTATCATAAATATGCAGCGGTTTCTCCTATTGGGTCATCCTGCTTCTTCAACAGCCAGAACTTTCAGAAACCTTTGGAAACACATGGTTATAATCAATACCACATCTTCACATTAGATACAGTAATATGGACTCTAAGACTCTGGGAAGAATTTTCAAAGTAACATCAGAGTCTTATGGGATGGACATACAAACAACTTTGAGGTAGGAGGGAGCAGGGCTTTAGTGCACATAAGCTGTTCTGCAATAATGGCACATGTAAACAGCCTTACCCCGTGGTAAATGGAATTTAAATGTGGTAGCTTAGCCCTCAGTGAAGGAGGGCTAAGTAATCCAGTGGTATCTCCTATCTCAGGGGTTCCCAACACCGTGGGCTGTGGGCTGGTGCCGGACCGTTAAGGGTTGGCTGCTGGTCTGCAGGAGGATTGGCTGCCAGACCAGAAGTGACCACGGACTGGCAAACTGTGGACTGGAAATGACCAACATACTGCAGACAGGCAGCCAACCCTTTTTTATACTGAGCCATTTCTGGTCCACTGTTTGCCGAACCTTAGCATAAAAAGGTTGGGAATCCCTGTCCTATCTCTCCAGAACATAGACTCCGATTTCTGAAAATAAAATAATACCAATTTAAAGTACATGCCAACACAACTGTAACTCTGCACTTTGGGGTGGGCAATGTGCACTGGAAATTATCTGCATGCACTCCAGCAGTATTCAGTGTGTTAATTGTAACTGCCTTGGGAGTGCTGTAATTATAATGTGGAGTGCGATGGGAAAACTGTCTTCTGGGTTGGGAAGGGGGTGAGACCTTCTCCCCTTAATCTCTGTGTGTGATCAAAGGAAAGGGGTATATGTATACAATGAGTGATCCAACATGCCTCCTTTCACCACTCCATTGTATGGTTGGGGTGGCCAATTTGTGATAGGTGAGTCCTATGTGGCATGGACAGCCTCTATGCAGAGCATGCAGCAGATCAGGGAGGGGACAAGGGCAGGAAGCAGAAGGCAGCGCTGCGGAGAGAACTGTTAGGGTGACACTATTTGGATCTTTGGGAGTGCTGGATTTGCAGCTGAATAAAGGCTTCTTTCTGTCTCAGCAAAGCTGCAGACCACAAGGCAGAATGATATATTAAAAGTAACACTGCAGATGCTTAGGCAAGCAGTTTTCTAACAATGTCATAGCGTTGTAAGTACATGGTGTAAGGAAATAAGATGCACCCCACCAGCTATTGTCAGGAGATAAAGCCAAAGCAAGACCTTGGAGATGAAGCAGAAGTCTGCAAGAAACAGCAACTGACCGAGAGAAGCTGAGTTCCCGGTCTTACGCATGCGCTCATAGCAAAAAGGTATGTAAATAAATGAAATGCATAGGCAACCTTATGCTAATGAAGTAAACCGTAAACAGAGGCAGAGCTTGAGATAGGAGGAGATATGGGTGGAAGAAAGGAGGGGCAAAGGTGGAGTAAATGTTAATGAGTATAAACCAAGGTGTATAAATGTGAAAAGAACTAATGTTTACTGCAGCTCCCTGGTATTTTTGGGGAGCTCCCCCAAAGCCGTCTCCATTCTGAATAAAGCTGTTGTCGTGCAATGCGTGCTGGTGTTTGCTCCCTGCTTGCTCTCTGAGCAACTGGTTCCACCCTGTCTCCCTAGTCATTGGGCACCGCATGGAGTCGGGGTCTCGCAGGAACAGGGAGCACAGGGCAGGAAGCACAAGGCAGAGCAGATCAGGCACGGTAGGGGATTGGAGCAGCACTAGGGGAGCATGCGGGGCTAATTTGTGGCATACCTGCCAAAAATGTTGCCCTCTGTGGTATGGGGCAGTGGCTGGCTACTGTATGGACTGTCAGCAATTACATGGGAGAAGGGTATGATATGTGGGTTTAACCAAGGGTATGTGAAAACCTAGTGCCAGGTGGCATCTTGTACCCCCGAGTGAAGCAATTGTTGCCAAAAAGGCTAGTTTCGTTCCCCTGGAGGCTTGTTCAATTACCCTCAAGGAAAGAGTCACACATACATACAGGCTGGGTCCATCTAGGTTTATTGTTTGCAAACAGTTCGACCGAGGAGCAGAGAGCTCAAATCAGGGCCGACGATGAGTGCGCCCTGGAATCACATTTTTATAGCTTACATTCAACAGAGTCTTGACGTACTAGAAGTTTATTGGCTGCGGTACCAGTTCCTAATTGTGACGTCTTATCTTGTAGGCTGTACTTAACTAGTTATTGGTTAATGTGACTTATCAGGGTTAGTACGTGCGCACTCAAAGGTAGAATTGCAGCATGCTCAGAAGAAAAGAGCAATTTCAACAAAGTTAGTTAAACTTTAGTAACTTCTTATCTTAACGTAACCTTAAGGCACTGGACAGAGATGATTTCAAAATGCAAGGCAAGCAGTAAGAACCACAGCTTGGACATTAGACCTCCTGATCTTTACACAAAAGGGTCATAAGCTGGTCATCAGACACTTCTATCATATGGTTGTTGCTCAAGCATTACTGCAAAATTATGGGGGCTAACGTCTTTTTACTACAACTCCCCCCTCAGATGCTTTCTTACTCTAAATTTTTAATAAGTGTCTGCGATAGCCAATTTCTGATAGTGTACAAACGTTTCACGGTTAACAACTGATCGAACAGTCCGTCTCGGAAGGGTCATGATGCATGGTAGCATACAGGGAAGCAAGCAAAGGATTGATACTAACAAGCATAAGGCCATCAACACTCCCTTTATCCAGCCAGTCTGGGGAAGCCAGGATGTGAACCAGTCAAGGTTCCATCCGTTCCATGTCTGGACTGGAACATGTGCTACCTTCTCCATATCATTTGCTAGGTCTTTTATCAATTCACCATTATCATCAATTTCAACACAACAATTGGACAGGTTTAACTTTTTACACACCCCTCCTTCGCTGGCAAGTAAATAGTCAAGAGCTAAACGATTCTGCAGCACCGTGGTGCGTATCTGGGTGAGTCGACTTCCAATTAAGCGGAGGGCTGTGGCAGTCTTGTTAGTGACTATCTCTACTACGGCCTGGAGTCTGATAATGCGGTTAGTCAGATAGGTGGGCTCCCTTCCAACCACAACTGGTTCCCAAGTTGCCAGGTCATAATATTGAATGATTCTTTTGGCTGGCCATTCATTATTGCCCCACCGTTGACTCCCTCCTGCGGCTATCTTTTCAAGGGAGGTATCAGTACCATGCTTAGCACGATAAAGCCCAGGGTGGATGGTTTGAGTATCATGAGGTGTTGGCTGCACTAGCCAAACGCCAGGAATCAAAGCCCCTAGATAACAGGTCCCAGCCCAATTGGGGGGAAGCTGCCTATATGCCCATCGCCCGCAAATCCACCACAGCCCACAGGTTTCATTTACGATGCTAGAACGGGAAAACATTAAAGCCAAGGTTAGTGAACCCCTTTTTAAAGAGTTTTTCGTACCGTTTTGATAATGAGTGCAATTGTAGCCCCAAACTAAAACTTGTTCCTCACCCAGGAGACAAGGGAGGCTTTCAAACGTATCATATGAAGTGTTTGCATGTGTCCAAGCACCTTGGCGAGGGGCAACCTCCTTAGATATCCATGTCTCTTGGCATTGTGACTGTCCCACCCTAAATCCCCCTCCTTGTTGGGAAATACAAATAGATCCTTTAATCTTCGCTACCAAGAGTCTCCCAGAACCATTAAATCGTGAGGAGAGATTAAAATCACGATTAAAGCCCCAGTCAAAGATTAGGCCTGTCCTATTGAGGGGAATAGGCAGGAAAGGGACTCCCTCATCACTAGAAACAGGAGTAAGTGCACACAGAAGACAACTGTGGTTAGTTAGAGCGCGGGCTGACTCTTTGAGAAGGGCCACCCATACATTTCCCACCCATGGGTTTGCAGGTGGACCTTTAGGTCTTACAGTTTTATTCATGGCGTAATGATAATCCCCTATGCGGATTCCCTGGGGCTCAACCTCGAAGGGAGGATTTGAAGGCCAATCTCTGAGGATTGCCGACCAGAGTTCTGGTTCTGGCTCTATACATACCGGTGTTGGACCAGCACGGAGTGCATACGTTATTATAATTTCTCGACTCAAGCAGCATTTGGAGAGGGTATGCATAGAGGCATTGATTATAGTAGGCTTTGAAGCCTCATAGCTAGTCTTATTTAGGGGCTTAAGCTTTATGTCAATGCAACAGTCTGGGTGATATCCTTTTGGGTTTGCTATACCTAAAAGGGACATGAGTCCAAAAAAAATAGATTAGAGTCCACATTTGTGTAAGCGTAACTTCAGATCTCCTACTGGTTCACTTGTCCACTTGTCGGCTTCTTGTTCCCGGGTGTTGTCAGCTTCCGGAGTGACCACACCCTGGGAGTTGGTGTCCTCCGGATGGAAAGGCTTCACTCTTGAATAGTGGGTCCACTTGTCGCTGTTTGATAAGCGGACAGCCGTGTGCGTAGTCAGCAACACCTGATGGGGTCCTTCCCACTTTTCCACAAGAGGATCCTTTTTCCACTTCTGTACCAGGACCTGGTCACCCGGTTTGAAGTTGTGGGCTGGTGCATCAAGCGGAAGGCTCTGGAAGGATGCAGCAAACCTGTGTAGAGAAGACAAAACAGACTGCAAGGCAATAACGTGTTTCCAAATTTCAGATTTACCAAGTTCTACAGTAACTAGTTCCCTCCATCCTGCTGGCAAGACCCTGGGAGGCATACCAAACATCAATTCAAAAGGTGATAATTTAATTCCCCTACGTGGTGTACTACGAATACGAGTTAAAGCCAGTGGGAGTGCCTGTGGCCATTTCAAATGAGCCTCAATACAAATTTTTGTCAACATAGCCTTCAGTGTCCTATTCATGCGTTCCAACTGGCCTGAACTCTGGGGTCTCCATGGAGCATGGAGTTTCCAAGTGATATCTAAAGCTTTGGACACTTCCTGTACTATTTTCCCCACGAAATGACTGCCTTGATCTGACTCAATAGACTCAGGTAACAGAAATCTGGGTATTATCTCGTGGAGTAGCACCCGTGCTACTGTAGATGCGGTAGCTGTTCTCGTGGGGTACGCTTCCACCCACCCAGTTAACTGGTCAACTAGTACCAACAGGTAATGGTATCGGCCGGATCTAGGAAGTTCAGCAAAATCAATCTGCCAAGCTTGTCCAGGATATTGAGCCCACGGTCTTCCTCCCGTGGGAGCTGGTGGTCTGGCAGATTTTGGATTCACCTTCTGGCAAGTCGGACACTGAGAGACCACTCTCTGGGCATCCAAATAAAGTCCGGGGGCTACCATTTGACGAGTCAACAAATCTCCCATTGCTGTGCTTCCCATGTGAGTGGAAGAATGCAATCGGTGGAGTATCTCTCCCAGAAGGGCTCGAAGTATCAACACTTTCCCTCCCGGTACGATCCACCATCCCTGTGAATTTTTACTAGCCTTGAGTTCAGTGGCTAGCTTATCTGACCCTGGACCATATTTTACTTCACAATTTTCTAAATAGGAAGACACTTCATGGGCTGTGCCCTGGAACGCTGCCTCTCCTCCTGTTTGTGCTGCCTCTTTAGCTGCCATGTCAGCCTTTGCATTTCCCCTTTTCTGGCGTTCATCTGCAGCCTTGCCATGGGCTCTTACATGTACCACGGCCACCTCCTTTGGTAGCCGGAGGGCTTCCAATAACATTATTATTTGTGGGCCATTGGCAATCTTTTGTCCAGAGGCCGTGATGAATCCCCGCTCTTTCCACAACAACCCATGGGCATGAACAGTGGCAAAGGCATAACGTGAGTCTGTAAAAATGTTTACCCTTTTATCTTTTCCCAATTCTAGTGCATGAGTTAGGGCCACGAGCTCCGCTGCCTGTGCTGACCATGTTGCAGGGAGCTTTTCTTTCCATACCGTTTCTGTCAATGTCACCACAGCACATCCGGTATATCGCACACCCTGTATCACACTGCTCGAACCATCTACAAAGAATTCCTCCTCCGGGTTCTCAATTGGGTCATCGTTCAAATCAGGGCGAATTAGTACTGTCTGTGTCAATACTTCTAAACAGTCATGACCCGGAGGCCCCGGCTCCGGCAGTAGAGTTGCTGGATTTAAGGCCGTGGTGTGCTTAAAGGTAAGACCTGGATTAGATAAAAGGAAGATTTCATATCTCGATTGTCTGGAGGGGTTCAAAAATTTCCCTCCTTCTCCTCCGAGAATCTGGGGAACCCCATGTGGAGTGTGTATCTCCATGTCAGCTCCCATAACAATCTTTTGGGCCTCTTCCACGAGGGTAGCAGTGGCGGCGACAGCCCTCAAACATGCAGGCCACCCCTTTGCCACCGGGTCTAAGACCTTGGAGTAGTATCCCACTGGTTTCCAAGTTGGACCAACTGGCTGAGTTAAAACTCCTGAAGCTACCCCTTTGTTTTCATGCACATATAGTCTATAGGGCTTGTGCCCATTTGGGATCATTAATGCTGGGGGTCGCAAGAGGGCAGCTTTCAGTAATTCAAATGCATGTTGTTTTTCCTTAGTCCATTTCCAATTTGTGAGACCCTCCTTCGTGAGGGACTCATATAGGGGTTTGGCTTTTCCCCCATAATCAGGAATCCACAGTCTACAAAACCGGGTTAAACCCAAGAAAGCTCGCAGCTCTTTAGGGTTCCTGGGAGCAGGCATATCCTGAATTGCTTGAATTCGATCCTTGCTCAGAGCCCGAATCCCCTTCTTAATCTCATATCCCAAAAAGGTAACCTTTGGTTGGCAAATTTGAGCTTTTTCTCTAGACACCTTATACCCTCTCTGTCCCAGGGTATTCAGTAAGGATTCGGTCGCCTTTTTCCCTGTCTGTAAGTCGGGACTTGCTATTAATAAATCATCAACATATTGCAACAGTGCCACTTCGTGGTGTCTCTCTTTCCAGTGCTCCAAATCTTTTTGCAAAGATGTTCCGAAAATATGAGGAGATGAAGCAAATCCCTGAGGTAATACCGTCCACAACAATTGGGTCTTATAGTATGTATCTGGATCTTCCCATTCAAAGGCAAACAATTTCTGACTATCTTCATGTAGTGGAATAGAGAAGAAAGCATCTTTTAAATCTAGCACAGAGAATACCTCAGCATCCGCTGGAACCTGGGTTAAGATGGTGTAGGGATTTGGGACTGTATGGTGGTCCACTAAAATCTTTTTGTTTATGGCCCTTAAGTCTTGTACCAGCCTAAAAGAGATTCCATCTGCTTTGGGTACACCCAAGATTGGGGTGTTAAAGGGGGATGATCCCTCTATTAACCACCCATACCTCTTAAATTTTTCAATTAGTGGCTTCAAGCCTATTCGAGTGGCTTTCTCAGAGGATATTGTTTGACACACACAGGACCTTCTCCTTCCCTCAGGGGAATTTTTACAGGGTGTACATATTTTGCTCGGGCAGGAGTTCCGTCTGCCCATACACAGGGATCCACATTTTCTAAAATCTCAATCCCTTCGGGTTCTGATCTTGTCTCAACTGTCCGTAAAGCCATCTGGTAGTTTGAGCCTTGCTTTACCGGTAATTGCACTACGATTTGATCTTCACAGAAGAAAATTTCCGCCTGCAGTTTTGTTAGCAAATCCCGTCCCAATAGTGCTACTGGGCAGGCAGGTGATACTACAAATGCATGCTCCAGTTTATTATTCCCAATCTTCGTGAGGAGGGGCTTATATACAGGCAATCTGATCCGTCTTCCCTCTATCCCTTCTATCGTTACATACTTTCCGCTTCCTTTAGCTAAAGGGGGTTTCACAGGAATCATTGAAAAGGTGGCCCCAGTATCCACTAGGGCCTCATAATCTCTGCCACCTACCCTAATCTGTACCATGGGATCCTTCCGGGCATTTGCCCGTAGGGCGGTGGCCTTGAATCCCTGGACCCTTCAGCTAGAATCTTCTCCCGAGGATTCCGCTAGCATCTGGCGGTCCCCTCGTTGGGTTTCCCTCTTTTTATCCCGTAGCTTAGGACAATCTTTTTTCCAATGTCCTTCTTCCCGGCAATATGCACATTCATCCAGCTGCGGCCGACCTCTTCCTTTCTTCTGCCCCCCCTCTGGTTGCCCTTTCCATCCTCCATTGCCATTAGTACTCTTGCTTAAGGTGGCTGCTAGCATGGCCATTTGCTTCTGTCCACGCTTCTCCTCCTTCTTTTCTGCTATTTGATCCCGGTTCCCATAGACTTTATACGCAATTTCCACTAGCTCTGAAAGGGGTTTCCCTGGTCCTCCTTCAACTTTTTGCAACTTCTTCCTTATATCTGGGGCTGCCTGCCCAATAAACAGCATATTCACCATGCGGTGATTTTCTGAAGCCTCAGGGTTTATTTCACTAAATTTCTTAAAGGCATCATACAACCGCTCGAGGAAGGCTGAGGGAGATTCATCCTTTCCTTGGCGGACCTCGCATATCCTGGAGAGGTTTGGTACCCGTGGTACTGCCTTACCCAGAGCTTCTACTATAATCCCCAGATATTGACGATTCAGATCTCTCCCTTCCTCTGAGTTGTTATCCCAATTGGGACTCTCAATAGGACATACAGCACGCAGGTCCCCTCCAGGGGCTACTACCCACTCCTCAGCTATCTTATCTGCTACTCCCTGTACCATCCACCTTTCTTCAGAGGTCAGGAGGGTATGCAGCATCATTTGAACATCAGCCCAGGTAGGACGGTGGGTTTGCCCTACTGACCGAAACAGATTTTGCATCTTATCGGGGTCTTCTCTAAAAGAAGGATTTTGATTCTTCCAGTTAAACAAATCTGATGTGTGAAAGTGTACGTAAACGAAGGTTGTTCCCCCCACCCCCTTCTCCTGGAGTCACTACTTGTCTCATGGGACAATTGTAATTGGTGTAATTGGGGTTCTTGTTACGGGTACTCCGGGGGATTTTATCATGCCAGGATTCCACGAGCTTTAACGCTGATTTGAGCTGAGCCAGCCCCTCTGGGAAGCTGTCCATTTCCTCATAAGGGGGAGCTGTTGGTGGGAGATTCTCTGGGTCTTTTCCCTTCTTTTCTCTTGAAACCCCGAGGCCAGTTAGGGGTGCTACTGAGGGACTTTCTGACCTCTCCCTGCCCAAAAAGTCAGGATCCTCTCGGAATGATGAGGATGATGGTGATGATTCCTGGCTCCTGGAGCTGGGGCTAGAGTCCATCTGAGATGATGATGGTGACTCCTGACTCCTGGAACTGGGGCTGACAGGTGACTGTGTTCTAACTCTGTGTCCTGGTCCCTGAATCAGATCTCCCTCACTACCAGAATCAGGAAGGACTTGGGCTGTTCTCCCAGTGTCTTTTGCCAATAACATCTTACACATTTTCTTTTTACACTTCTGAACCCATGGGGGAACAGGATTCATTATAGCACTTATCCAACAATCTATATACGGCCACTGATCCCAGTGGCCGTCCCGGGTTATCACATTTGAAACTGCATTAGCTAATTTTACATTGTAAGAACCAACTTCCAGCCATCCAACCCCGAAAGTGGGCCATTCCTTCTGACAAAATATAATCAAGTCATCCTTTGTCATTTCTATTCCATAGTCTCCCTTAAATTTACCAAAATTCCTCAGCATGCATCCTAATGGGGAAGCAGAATCTTCTTCTTGGGAGCTACCCGAACCCATTGTGTCTACCAATATACAAATGCACTCAGGTCCCTGTCCACTGAGTCACGAGGTTCCAGCTGAGCCCCCTTGCATTTGACTCTACCTTGTTGGGCAGAATCGGTGTGGCTAGGCTCAGCTATAGTCTCAGACTTGGTCAGCAGCTCATTTTTCTAAAGGGATTCCCCGAATCCAAAATCCAGACCAATATGCTGGATACCAAAACCAACACCTAAATCCTCAGGGCTCCCCAAATTCCCTTAGAGACCATTCAATTGACACAAGGAAAGCGAATACTCACTCTGCTGGACCCCTGGCGCCGTCTCTTCGGACCCACTCAGCCTGGATGACTCGTTCAAAGGAGTGCCTTTGACCTTTCAGGTGCCCGACTCACGGACCCGGGGGTCGTGACGGACTCCAAGATCAGTCCGGTGGCCACTTCACGACTCCCCTTTGCCGATCTTGTCGTGCCCTGAAGTAGTCCAGAGGGCTCCTGCCTGGCTCGCCAAATTGTTGCCAAAACGGCTAGTTTCGTTCCCCTGGAGGCTTGTTCAATTACCCTCAAGGAAAGAGTCACACATACATACAGGCTGGGTCCATCTAGGTTTATTGTTTGCAAACAGTTCGACTGGGGAGCAGAGAGCTCAAATCAGGGCCGACGATGAGTCCGGCCTGGAATCACATTTTTATAGCTTACATTCAACAGAGTCTTGACGTACTAGAAGTTTATTGGCTGCAGTACCAGTTCCTAATTGTGACGTCTTATCTTGTAGGCTGTACTTAACTAGTTATTGGTTAATGTGACTTATCAGAGTTAGTACGTGCGCACTCAAAGGTAGAATTGCAGCATGCTCAGAAGAAAAGAGCAATTTCAACAAAGTTAGTTAACCTTTAGTAACTTCTTATCTTAACGTAACCTTAAGGCACTGGACAGAGATGATTTCAAAATGCAAGGCAAGCAGTAAGAACCACAGCTTGGACATTAGACCTCCTGATCTTTACACAAAAGGGTCATAAGATGGTCATCAGACACTTCTATCATATGGTTGTTGCTCAAGCATTACTGCAAAATTATGGGGGCTAACAATGGTGCAGTTTAGCAGGTACTGGCAGTGGCAGAGTGCAGACAGGTCCTATTTAACATGGCTCAAAGCCATGCAAGAATGGGGGGCCTTGGGCTCTTCCCATCACCTGAAAAACGAGGGGCTGGCAGCCGCCCACCCCGGCTGTCCTCGCGTGTGCTGCGCTGCGCTGCGCTGCGCTGCGGGGAGGACCGTGCTCTCGGCACGGCTCGGTTTTCTCCAGTGATCTTTTGGAGTTTCCTTCCCAGGGTAACAGAGCGAAGAGCAGGCGAGGCCGGGGCTGCACGACACGACTCCGCTCCCCGGGGGCTGTCCAGTCCGGCGCCTTCCAGGGAAGCTCGAGACGCGCGGGCGGATGCCACGGCGGAGCGCCCCAAGGCAGGAGCCCGGAGCATGGGGGCTCCGCAGCCACTGCCCCAGGGCTGGAGCTCGCCCCGGCATCCCCGCGCCAACAGGCCCCAGCGGCGCCTCGCCCGAGCCGCGTTGCGGGCACCCGCGGGGTCAGGCGTCGGGCGGGACCGCCACGCGGGACAGGCCGCTTCCCGCGAGGCGCTGCTGGGGGGGAGGGGACGCCCCGCCCCGGCCTGGTCCGGCCCACCTCACCCGCGGCTCCACAGCCCTTGAACCGCCCGTGCCGCCGCCCCCCCGCCGCGGTCTCCAGGTCCTCCCACCGGGTCACGGAGAGGGCAGTGCACGTGCGCACCCCTGCCTCGGGCCACGCGCTCAGCTCAGCCTGGCGTTCTGGCGCGGTCAGGTGATCCGTGCGGGGCGCCGCGATTGGCTGCTGTGGGGAGGGGGTGGGGCAACCGGCGGCGGAGCGTGGCAAGGTGGCGGTGTCAGATCAGGGCGGCTGCTGCGACCTGAGGCGGTGCCGGGCCAGGCCGGGCCGGGGGCAGCGCGCTCTTTGTGTCGGCCCCAGTTGGGCCGAGCCGAGCAGCCCTTGCGGGTTGCCGCGCTACGTTTGGGCCTGTGGCGTGGCGGGAGGCGCTGGCAGGGCGGGAGGCCCTGGCCGCAAGGAACCCGAGCCCGAGCCATGCTCCGCCCAGATGCGGGCACGGCCGCAAACGCCCTTCCGCGGCGCCCTGAGTTTTAGGCGGGGCCTGCGGCGCCCCGAGCACGCTCCCCGCCGCGGCTGCCGGACACGCGGGGAAGCAGTAAAACCACAAGCGGAAACGTCCTTGCAGCGGGCGGGGCGGTGCCGTGTGGAGCCGGGACGGCACGTCTTGTGAGCTCGCTACAGCGGGTGGTCCGTAGCCACCAGGGACTCGAGCCACCCCCCTTTGGAAACTGCCAGCTCTTAGTAGTACTCACTTGTGTTTTGACTACAGACAAGCAATGGAGTTGTTCTTCTGTTGCAAAGACCTGAGAAAAGCGGGACCAGGTCAGAATCTTTTTAAGGCGGTGGATTCGTTTTTGACATCTCCTGGTTTGTCTTGAGAGTCACGTTTGCGCACCTAGCAGTGCTCACGTTGCGTGGCACCGCAGTGCCCTGCACAGGATCTCGAGGTGCCGTCAAGTTGCTGCACAACCCGTTGGCAACTGCCACTGCAGGGGAAAGAGCCCCCTTTAATAAGGATGTGCCGCACGGGTCACGGGTCTGCGGTGTAGGTGTAGAAAGATGCACCAAGGCACAGGCAGACTTTGCCAGTATTTCTTTCTTTAATGTTTGTAAATCTGGTCATTCCTGCCTTGCTTGTCCAGGGAAAGCATTAACAGGTTGTTAAAAGAAATGTTTTGGGCACTCTTGTAAACAAAATTATTACTGTGGGGAAAGTATATAGGTCCCCAAATGAATTATAGTTTCATAGTTGTTAGGGACTGGAAGGGAAAAAATCCTGGAAAGTGGCTTCTCAGGGGACAGGCATAGGATTATTCCAGCCCTAGAGTTAAGAGTCCTTTCAGATGATGGTATTTTTTTGCCTGTAAAAGTAGTTTATCTATTGGACGCAAATAAGATGTGCCTAAAGCAATGATGAGTGAAGTATAGTTTGACCTGGTATTACCAAGATGTTGTGTCTTGATTCTGACCAGGGTATGATCACATAATCTTCTCTCTCAGCTAGTTGAGGCTATAGTCTCATCTGCTTCTAAATGATTTTTATGCATCCCTTTAATCTCTCTGACCAATGTATCTAAACAGACATCGAGCAATATGGTGGAAACCATTCGTGGAAAAAATAGGAAGAATTCTGTTTGAAGTTCTTGTATAAACATTTATTCAAAAGCTATATTGGTACTGTCAATAATGTTGGGGCCACTGCCTTCACTTAACAATCCATTATTTCTGAGGCTACGAGAGGTTCCTAGTTGCTCTTTTTGTCATAGAGGGTGATGTATTAAACTTCAACTATTCTGCCGTTCCATTTAATCTATTTGTAAGAAACCCAGTTGTAGTGGAAATAGAGCAATTGTTTGATAGTCCTTGGAGGTCTCTAAACTACATTCTTATCCGGTTCTTTTTTTTTTTTTTTTCAGGCTTGGCTGACAGCTTCACATCCACTTATCTCTCTTTGTACTTTATGGAAGATCACGGAATAATTGAAGGCTGAAAAATATATAACATAGGAAAAAACACAGGAGTTTTATTACCTTTACATGGGTATTATTGGTGTGTTTCTGAGGAACAGCGATTGATAGTTCTCACCAGTGCAATAAATGAACACATGCCGTGAAGTATAAGAGGAAGCATTACTAGGAAACATAGTGTGGATTTGTGTATGCTCTGTACTCTTTCTGCTGACACGCTGTTCACTTTGCACAGTAGTGAGGTGCTCAAAAAAACTGTATGGGGGGTGTTCTCTTTTGTTTTGCTTTGTGAGCGTGAGTAAAGATGGCAAAGCATGTGTCAAAGAAGAGGAAAATTAAGGAAGAAAATAATAGATTTCCAGAACATTGGGAAGTGGATTATACTGAACAGCTATCAAGTGCTGCGGCTTCTTATGCAGTAACTTTGCAGTTAGCCAAAGCAAAGAAACCATACAGTGATGGGGATCTAGTGAAAACATGTGCAACTGAAATGGCCAGGGCATTTGGGGATGAGAACATGGTGAAAAACTTTGAAACAGTTTCACTCTCTCATCAGACAGTAGCCCAAAGAATTGAAGATATGAGCAATCAGGTATGTGAAAAGTTATTATACAATGTCAAAAAGTGTCGCTATTTTTCCTTATCGTTAGCAGGGATCACTGACCAAACTGATACAAGTCAGCTTTTCATATTTATCAGAACTGTGGAGGAAGATTTCTCAGTCAAGGAGGAGTTGCTGTCTCGTGTCTCATTACATGACACTACAAAGGGAACAGATATATTTGAAGCTCTTCAGAAGAGTGTGAGTGAATATGGCGGTTTTGAGAAATGTACCTGTATTGCCACAGATGGTGGTAGGGCTGTTATCGGTTCTGAATTTGGATTATCAGATCTTCTGAAGAAGTCTGGTGTTACATGCCCCATGATTCACTGTGTGATTCACCAAGAATCTTTGTGTGGGAAATGGGTGAAACAAGCTGAAGCTATGAAAGGTGCTGTGAAGGTTACCAGTCTTATTTGTGGTGGAAATAAATCTTTGTTAAACAGTAAATTCCACTCATTTTTGGAAGAAATGCAGTCGGTGTATGGAGATTTACCTCTGGATTCCGAAATTCGTTGGCTAAGTGCTGGTAAGGTTCTCATAAAGTTCTGTGCTCTCAGAAAAGAAATTCCAGTGTTCCTAAAAGAACAAGTGAAAACTGACACCACAGAGCTTGAAGAAAGATTTTTGTCTCCCCAGTTCCTGGCCGAATTAGCCTTCTTGACAGATACTACCACTCACTTAAATGAATTAAATTTAAAGTTGCAGAGTAAGAATAATACAATATCAGACCTCTTTGGATGTGTGAATGGGTTTCGTAGAAAGCTAAAACTGTTCAAGGTTGTTCTTGAAAAGGGTGATCTTATACATTTCCCATCTTGCAAGGAACTGGAGAAAGAAATGGAAAATTTTGAAGGTGTAAACTTTTTGGAATTCTCATCCAATGTAGATGCTATGGTGAAAGAATTTGACAATCGCTTTACTGAATTGGAGTTACTGAAAAACACACCGATGCTTTTCAACAACCCACTTGGATCTGTGCTTGAAAATCAGTCTTCCAACATACAGCTTGAGCTGTGCGATCTACAAGCTGACCCATTCTTAGCTGGTAGACGAGAAATAGGCCAGGACTTTTTAAAACTTATACCAGAGAATCGCTTTCCACATTTAAGGGACCTTGGTTTAAAGATTGTATCAAAGTTCGGCAGTACGTACCTATTCGAAAGTGCCTTTTCTACAATGAAGTCTATAAAATCTCAGTATCTATGTTCACTTACAGATGAGGCCCTCACTCGCTCACTTCGACTGGCCTTAACTGAGGAGTCAGTTGATATAGGTCCTCTTGTGCAGAAGATGGAGGGTCCACAGTTTTCACATTGAAAAGTTAACTTACTTTTTTTTTTTTTTACTGTGTTACTTGTAGGCAAATGTATCAGTGTTGTTTAAATATGTAGATGTTTTGCTTATGTCCTTCCATGCCACCCAGCAGGTCATTCCCTAGGCTGTAGGTGTGCTGGCCATTTTTCCTCCCTAGGTGCAGCACTTGGCATTTCTCCCTGTTGAACTGCATTCTGTAATTCTGCATTCCATACTTATAAAAGTAGAGAGAGCGAACAAGTTGCCTAGGGAAGCTGTACAATCTCCTTCACTGGAAGCTTACAAGAAAAGGCAACTGGGATGGTTCAGCAACAGTGAATCCTGCAACTGGACAAGGGTTGGACTGGATGGCCCTTGAGGTCCCTTCCAACCCCCTGCAATTGTGTTTAACTTTTTAAAAATTCCCTGTTACACAAGTATGACATGTTTACAGAGCTATTTAGGATCAGCCAGATTCTTAAGGCAAATAAGTCTAGGAAGGTATAACTTGGCCTGCCTGAGAAATATAGCAATTCTTAACACTTTGAAAATTTTAGATCTAGGTTTACTGCATTTCTGAGGTAGAAGAGCTTAGGACAAGAGACAACAGAACCTTTCACCCAGGGATCTGTGTTTCAGAAGGCTCAGGTTAGCAGTACCCAAAATTCATTGCTGTCTGAATAAGGCAAGTTGCTCATCTGAACAGATAATTGATGCCATCAATCTCCCTTGGTACCAGCCTCAGAAATGACATCGAGTGCTGAACAGGTCAGAGACCAACTATCCTTACACGTTTCCAGCCACGCAGCTCTGCAATTAACTTCAACAAGAAGTCTACAAGACTCACTAGTTCATTTATATTTAAAGTGCATTATGACCTTCCCTCTTTTCCTGCTCTTCACCTCTAACACTGATGGTTTCATTTCACAGAACCATCTGTGAAGAGAGAGAACCTGGAACATTGCCACAAAGCATTGCAAAAGCTCTATGTTGAATGTGTTAGATCAGGGGTGTTCAACCTCCAGCACACAGGTCAAATGTGGCCATGGAGCCATGGCATCTGGCCCATGGGGGCTCCCTATGGGTTGGCAAATTTGGTGGTGAGGGAGCAGTGGCAAATAATACTGTCACCCCTCCCCTGCTGCCAAATTCCCAAGCCCTGTGGACCAAATTGGGGTTGGCCATGCTCCCCCCCCCAGGGCCAGACTGGGGCTGAGCCACACCTATGGGCTCAGATCAAGGCTGGGCTATTCCCTAACCCCCTTCTCCCCGCCACACACAGCTGGACCAAGCCCTGCCTTGCCTGTCCCTCACACTGGATTGGGCCCATTCACTGGAGCACTGTCTGTCTGGCCTGCAGGGCAAAAAGGCTGGGTACCACTGTGTAAGATTAGTCTATAACTTACCCGTGGCTTGCAGTAGCTGCAACCAGTTTCTTCTCCAAGGCCTGGATATCATCCACTGTCAATCTTACCAGGCATACACCAGCCAGCCTTAGCAGCGGTGAATGGTGTTGAGCCTTACCAAGGATGTAACAGAGCTGCTGGATGAGAAACCAGGAGGCTCCGGGCCCGGTTTGCGGCCTCCCGCTGATGCAGGGCGGGGCTGGGCCTGCCCCCCACATGTCAGCCCTTGCCGAGGAGAGCACCTCTCTTCCTAGCCTTAAAAACATTCACCTCTTCATGAAGTTTTGCCTCTTGCAGAAGAAAGCTGGATTTCCCTTGCAGCGCTTGGGAAGAGCTGCCTCTTGTGAGCCCCAGCTCCTGTCTCCAAGCTGGCTGGGCCTCACCTGAGCTTCCCCGTACTCTTATTTGGTTGGGAAACCAAATGATATGAAATACCTAGGGAAATTGCCTTTGACAGCATGTGTGGGGCAAGCTCCAGCCCAGAAGGCAGCAAAATGTCTGTTCACCCCAGGGACGGGCAGCCTTAGACCAGGTTGCACTTGGATGGTGGAAGCTGTGCTGCTAACTAAAATAACAGTCAGATATTGTTTGGATCTGCTAACAGTGTTGTGAAGGCACACGCTGTGATTACATTTAAATAAGGGCAAGCTAATTTAATGACTGCTAATGACACTTGTAGGTACGTGAGCAAAAATAATAAGGGACTGACGTGTTCATCTTCAAGGCATAAAGGTCTCCTTGGATGTTTAGCAAGGAATTTTCCTCTGGCATTGCACAGTCAGGTGGGTGCGTCTTGGGTGTCTGGCCTTTCTCTGAAGTACCAGGGGTTGGCTGCTGTTCATTGCCAGACTACATCAGCCAGCATTTCTGGCCCACACTGCCAAATCCTGCGTGTAATATAATGAAACTGAAGCATGGGAAGAAATTTACATTACATCTCTTTTGGATGGTGTTAGGCCTTGTGGCCTTGTATATAGCAAAACATCTGAATCTTCTTTCAACTGGGTTAAAATCCTAAGCAATGTGTCAGCAAGAAGATTGCAGTGGAAAGTAGGCTGGGCTTGTTTGATAATTAAAAAGACTGTGGCAGCTTCCTCTCTTGGAACACTTACAGTTTTGCTTGAAGGGATTGTTGCCAAGATTGGTAAGCTTGAGGGGTTTACATTTGATTTGATCTGGGCAATGCTATATTTCCATGTTTTTTCTAGGTGTTTCCAGGCTTCATGAATCAAAATACTCTGTCCTGCAGTAGACTTGCACTTGGCGTTGTGTTTAGCTCAGCCGAAACAGACCTGGAGTGAAAGTAAATTGCCCTGATCACTATCATCCTGTCCTAACTGTTGAGTTAAGGACAGGTAATGCAAAAGGTACAGTACAAGCACAATCTTTAAGGGGCACAGGGAGATAGAGACTAACATTTGCCTTTCCCACACTTAGGCATTTGGACATCACAGTCGTGCCCAGAGTGCTCCCTCGAGAGCAGACTGAAACTAACCAAGACTTGCTTACTGCTTCTCAGCTGCTGCTTCTGTTAACTTTACGGCTGAACCAAGAGCAGCAGCATTAGTCTAATCTTAGGGGTGGAAGAAAAGAAACAATCTTTGAGAGGAAGAGACGCGCTAAGATGCAGGGTGTGTCTAGGGCAGTGGTACTCAACCTTTTTAGATTCAGGGCACCCCTTGTTAAATTTGGGGCACCCGCCAGCTCTTACCGTCACTTGTTTCTTGATGGGAAAAGTAGCAGAGCAATTTTTTGCAATAGAAGAACTCGAAAGACCACAACAGGTCAGAATGGTTTTGATTTTATGGGTTCCTATTTGAAATCTTGTGAATTTTACAGGTGTTTTTACACCTAATAGTGCAGCGTGCCATGCAGTATCCTAAAAAGAATCTAATGGCACCCCAGGGTGCCACGGTACCCTGTTTGAGAATCACCGGTCTATGATTTGGAAGATGAGGTCCACAAATGATATATGGGGCTGTGTTGCTGTTCCACGCTGTGGGCTGTGTTGCAGCCGCCCCAGGAGCAACCAACACCATCTGCCTGCAGCTGCTGGGCTGCACCATGCCCCAACCCCCCAGGGGCTCCACTTTTCCCCACTCACCCCAACACCTGCTGCAGCAGCCCCAGAGCAGCCGACAACACCACCTGCCTGCACCGTGGCATGGCGCAGCCCAAGAGCTGGCGTGAGTGGGGACAGGTGGAGCCCTGGGGGGTTCGGGGCACAGTGCAGCCCAGCGGCTGCAGGCAGCTGGTGTCAGCTGCTCCCAGAGCAGCTGCAACAGGGGCTGGGGTAAGTGGGGCCTTAGTCCCATGGCCCTTTCCCCTCCCCCCACAGACTTACCTGCTTTGCGGGGGGGGTGCCTATGCTGATCGCATAAGAGTGAATTTACCTCACATATAGTGAATTTGGGATATAAAAAGGGTCATCGTATAAGAGCTAATTCACATATACAGAACCCGCATAACTCGAGGGAAACCTGTATAGCACTTTGTTTCATAGATTTCCAGGAGTTTTACAAAGAAGGTTGGTATCATTTCCATTTTTGGGGATAAATGCTGAGCGGAAAGTCCTGGCAATGTGAGCAGTGACACTTCCTTGTTCTGTTCCTTCTGTGTTCAGGAAAACAAGACTTGGATGGTTCTTTGTAAATATGCACCATTGCATGAAACAAACACCTGATTTCAGCCGTTTCTCTTCTGAACAGAAACAACTTTGTGTCCTCAGTTCAGGTGAAGTCTTATGGAAGGAGTTCTGAAATAATCTTAAAAAAAACCATTTCTTGTGTTTCTTCTTTAGCATTTGCGAGAGGGTGACTCCACGGCTGTCTCATGCCAACTCGGCAGTGGTACTCTCTGCAGTGAAAGTCTTGATGAAGTTCCTGGAGCTCTTACCCAAGGACTCAGACTACTCCAACATGCTGCTAAAGAAACTAGCTCCTCCGCTTGTAACGCTGCTGTCAGGAGAACCTGAAGTTCAGTATGTTGCTCTGAGGAATATCAACTTAATTGTGCAGAAAAGGTAAAGACTGGAGTGCTGCCCTCCTTGGGTGCAATGAAAGGGTGCTGGTTGATATGTACAAGCTTACTTGGAAGACTTAAGCTCTAGATGCATCTGTGATGAAATGGTTGACTAGTTGTCACAACAGTGTTCAGCCAGTAAGACTTTTTTTAGTTTTTGGTTTTCATAGATTCATAGATGTTAGGGTCGGAAGGGACCTCAATAGATCATCAAGTCCGACCCCCTGCATAAGCAGGAAAGAGTGCTGGGTCTAGATGACCCCAGCTAGATACTCGTCTAACCTCCTCTTGAAGACCCCCAGGGTAGGGGAGAGCACCACCTCCCTTGGGAGTCCGTTCCAGACCTTGGCCACTCGAACTGTGAAGAAGTTCTTCCTAATGTCCAGTCTAAATCTGCTGTCTGCTAGCTTGTGGCCATTGTTTCTTGTAACCCCCGGGAGCGCCTTGGTGAATAAATCCTCACCAATTCCCTTCTGTGCCCCCGTGATAAACTTATAGGCAGCCACAAGGTCGCCTCTCAACCTTCTCTTGTGGAGGCTGAAAAGGTCCAGTTTCTCTAGTCTCTCCTCGTAGGGCTTGGTCTGCAGGCCCTTGACCATACGAGTTGCCCTTCTCTGGACCCTCTCCAGGTTATCCGCATCCTTCCTGAAGTGTGGCGCCCAGAATTGCACACAGTACTCCAACTGCGGTCTGACCAGCGCCCTATAGAGGGGAAGTATCACCTCCCTGGACCTATTCGTCATGCATCTGCTGATGCACGATAAAGTGCCATTGGCTTTTCTGATGGCTTCGTCACACTGCCAGCTCATGTTCATCTTGGAGTCCACTAGGACTCCAAGATCCCTTTCCACCTCTGTGCCACCCAGCAGGTCATTCCCTAGGCTGTAGGTATGCTGGACATTTTTCCTCCCTAGGTGCAGCACTTTGCATTTCTCCTTGTTGAACTGCATCCTGTTGTTTTCTGCCCACTTGTCCAACCTATCCAGGTCTGCCTGCAGCTGTTCCCTGCCCTCCGGCATGTCCATTTCTCCCCATAGCTTTGTGTCATCTGCAAACTTGGACAGAGTACATTTCACTCCCTCGTCCAAGTCGCTGATGAAGACATTAAAGAGTATCGGTCCAAGGACCGAACCCTGCGGGACCCCACTGCCCACACCCTTCCAGGTTGAGACCGACCCATCTACCACGACTCCTTGGGTGCGACCCTCTAGCCACTTCGCCACCCACCGGACTGTGCAGTCATCCACATCACAGCCTCTTAGCTTGTTCACCAGTATGGGGTGGGATACCGTATCGAAGGCCTTCCTGAAGTCTAAGTATACGACATCCACCCCTCCTCCTGTGTCCAGGCGTTTCGTAACCTGGTCATAGAAAGAGACTAGGTTGGTCAGGCACGATCTGCCCGCCACAAACCCATGCTGGTTTCCCCAGCTGGTTTTTTAAGTGGATGATCTAGGACACTATTATTTTCTTCCTTTTCCTGTCATAGTGACAGCCAGAAGGACCCTTCCCTCCATGCAGTAAAGTAAAGAATCTAAACCAATAGAAGGGATTCATGAACATGGAGCTCTGCTGAATTAGAGGGCATGTGGTTGGTTTCTTTGAAACCAGTCCATTCTTGTGTACTCTTCAGATAGACGGTGGCAGCTTGAACTGTACATTTTGAAAGCATCGCTCTGCCACTAGAGCTTTGTGATTTCTTTTTGAACAACTGTTCTCGCATCTGTTTGCAAATCTGTGCTGAACTGATATCAGTGAATTCCCAGCAAAAGCTGAAGTTGATTTAAAAACTAAACTACTTGTGTGTGAAATAGGAAGCCGTTTAATTTTCAGGCTTGGGTTGATTCATGTGTTCTCCAGGCCTGAGATCTTGAAGCAAGAAATCAAGGTGTTCTTTGTGAAGTACAATGACCCCATTTATGTCAAACTGGAAAAGCTGGACATCATGATCCGCCTGGCCTCTCAAGCAAACATCGCCCAGGTCAGCTCCTCAAGGTGCTTTTAGCCCTGCATGCATCCTTGGGATGGCAAACAATGTGAAGGAGGATTTATGTACGAATTGATACCTCCTTAAATTGTTCTCAACTACTGTGCAAGAAATGACAGCAAATCAATGCTCCCTTCAGCACAGTATATTCTTTAGTTACTTAAAAGCAGGAGCAGCACACCTGTTAATTGGGTTTTACATTTTTGTAGTTGGGTCTCAGCAGAGCTGAGGTTAAAATTTAGGAAACTCTTGACTGTTCATGCTGTGCATCTTCTCTGTCCTGTTACTACATTGCTGAAATGCCATGGTGTGTCCATTCTCTTTGGCAATATTTGTGAGCTCAAAGAGCCAGTCTGCATAAGAGAGCTTTAAGAGCAGCGAGCAAAGAGCAAGCGGGCACAAATTCTCGAGACAAATGTTTTTCTTCTTTTTTGCAACGCCTTTGTGACATAACCAATTCACATCAGCTCTTTCATACACATGGAACATATGAGAAACAAGAATATAAATGCTCTGCTGGGTCAGACTACAGATCCATCTAGCTCAATATCTCGTCCCTCATAGTAACAGAGTAAATTCTAAAGGGAAGAGTTTAAACAGGACATACAGTATCTCAAATGATCCCTCCCCTGCGCCTCTCTCTTCACTGCTTCCAGCATTCAGGGTCCTAGGTTGTCCTAACTTTGAATTTGTACTCTATTGCATTAAAACCCACTGAGGGACCTATCCACCATGAATTTGGTCAATCCCCTTTTGAACCTGGTTAAATTATCAGCTTCCAAATGAGGAGGAGCAGATGAGTTTGAAGTAGTAATACTATACAATAACACATCCCATTTGTATTTTAAATATCTCTAGGACTAAAAAAAAAACGTCAACCCAAAATTTTCCCAAGAAAGAATTGCTTCTCTTAGGCAAAGTGTCCTAGAACCTTTATGCATCTACCCGCAAGGACTGCTGTTGTGCCCCAGAATTCATGCATCTCCATGCATCAGACTGATAGGCCAGGGGTGTGCAAAATGGCAGATCTAGCTGGTAGCTGGACTCTATTTGGTAGCAGCCCTTGCCCACATGGCTGAGGCTGATCTCCATGGAGACCCCAGCCACAGCTCACTGTGATACCAAGGCTACAGTTGCCATGGAGACCAGCCCCAGCTGCACTGGCGGGACGTGCGGCAGGGCAGGGGGCTGCTCCGGTGTCACTGGGATCTTGCAGCAGGGGCAGCTTGGTCAGGGCCAGGGCAGAGCCACAGTCTCAGCCTGCATGTTCTTGGCAGGCGTGTGTAGGCAGCAGATCGTGCCTTGGCCCTCGCTCGGGACCACACTGTCACCGCTGCAAGGAGCCAGGGCAGAGCCGCGATGCGCTGCCTGCGAGCTCCTGCCCAGTGGGCAGTCTGCAGATCACAGCTCTGCCCTGGCCCCCACCAAGCTGCCCCGCCACAAAATCCCAGCGGCTCCAGAACAGCCCCCTGCCATGCGCCCTGCCAGCACAGCTGGGGCTGGTTTCCATGTGGCCAGGGGCTGCTGGGAAATGGACTCCACAGCCAGCCGGACTTTGCACACCTCTGTGATAGGCCTATAAAGGAATGGACAGCGCTAGCTCCCTTCTCCCCTTTTTCTCCTATACTCTCTGGTGCTGCTTCTAAATAAAGGATGGATTGTGCTAACAAGTTGGTCAAGGAAATTTGAAAATAGGTCAGATTGTGTCATTCTTCTTTCACCCACAGTGAAGTTGATCTTGCTGCTTCATTCTAGGCAGCCCTTCTCTAGGTGGAGTTCAGAGTTTGAATCTAGAGACTGCTCCTGGAGTTAAAGGAGTATATTCATTTAATACCTGCACCTACAGTTATGGAGGGGACATTTTAGATTAAGTTTAAATATAAAACTTGAATTGTATTTACTGTACTCTTTGCCATGGGACACTATAGCTCCACTTACAGTCTAATAACCAAGCTTGGTTAGAAGTGAAAGAGTCATTGGAAATGTTACCCTTCACTCCCTGACCCAAACAACTCAGGTTTTGTGTGATGCTGCCCAACAGGTTCTGGCAGAACTCAAGGAATATGCTCCTGAGGTGGATGTTGACTTTGTCCGTAAGGCTGTGCGAGCAATTGGACGATGTGCCATCAAGGTTGAGGTAAGTATTTGGCATTTGTTTCTAGACTTCGCTATGACATGTGCAACAGCACAATTTTTGAGCTCTTTGGCAACGCTGATGTATTTCCCTCCTCTACCCTGCATGGTGGGGAAGGCTCCTTATCCCTGTCTTAAAGATTGAATGACTTGCTTATGGTTATACATGGGTCTGTGCCAGAGTCTAAGATGGAACATGAAAATTGTGACTTTCAATTCAGTGCCTTAGAGGGGATGGTCTTATGAGTCTCTTGGATCTTGAGGTTGTGGCGGATTCTTAGCTGATATAAATTGCCATCACTCCACTGGCTTCAGTAGAATAATGACAATTACCCACAATGGCTGTGAGCTGGCATTTGGGGAAGGGAAAAGAGAGACCGTGTTTATTGCATAAAAAAGCAGAAAAATGTTTCTCTAAAATGGTCGATGGCCCCAGATGCGTTTGAACAAGAGCTTGGAGAAGTGTTGAAGATTTGTTATTTTTCAGTATTCAGATTTGAAGTCCCCCATCCTCGTCCTGCCCTTTAGATCATTTAGTGTTCAGATCATTTTGTGTTAAAGGTCTGTAAAACTTCTAGATTTATTTCAGTGTTCAACATTCCTTTTCAGTTTAAAGGTTGAAACTATTTTCAAAGGAAAACAGTAGGCAATATATTAGTTTACTATTTTTAGGCAAACTTGTACTTCTCAAGGGTTGGACAGATCTATGAAGAGAGCAGGGACTTGTGGTGTAAAGTCCTGGCTTCTTAAGCCACTGTAGATAAACTCATGCAAAGTACTATGTGGACACTTATGCTTCAGGTTAAATCAAACTTGTTTAAATTTAGCTCAAGTCGCTGTTGACTTTGGGAGCAGATTTAAGCGAACCCAAAACAAACCTGCCTTAAACTAAAGTGTCCACACACAGATTTGCACCATTTGCTTTCTTCTAGGGGATATGGTCCATTTGCTGCCTCCTGCCTTGCTGTCACCTAGTTCCTCTGGTCTGAATAGATTTTGGCTGAAGATTTTTACCTCTGTGGACTTCCCGCCACATGTCGGAGGCAGCAGAGGAGGTAATCTCCTGCCAGCCCATTTGCATTTCTAATTTTGGTGAATCTTTTCTAGTCAAATAATGAGGAGGAGACTGTTTAAAAACCAGCAACAGCAAACAGTTGGGCTCCTGAGGCAGAAAGTGCTACCTCTGTAAAGGAGCTTGAACAAATATGGAGGTGATGCATTTACAGGCTAGTATTCTCCAAATCTCTTACTTGAATCCACTCCAGTCCCTCCACATCAGCAGTTGAGGAGCTAACCGGGCCCTCTGATTTCCACAGAATCAGGTTGCTAAGATATCAGGATGCTGTAGGAGGCCTCTTGCCTGCTCTCACACATCAGGTCTTGTGAGACTCATGTCCAGTATATGTAAGGACTTAATAAGATGCCTAGCTTATTTTCAGTGATAATTCTTTACCATATTACCATAAAAATGCACGTCCTAATAAACAGTTAATTTTACTTTTAGCATCTTGTGAAGACTTTGCTTTTGAAAATTAAGGTCTGTTTATTTCTCTAACGATAGCTTGAAAAGAAGGCAATCTCAAAACAATCCACTATAGCATGTAAGAGGACTCTTGTCTCTGGGTTAATAGATACCTGTTCCCAGGGCAACAGAGTTTATTAGAGGCCATTTCCTTCATGGATTGTAACTAATGGAGGAATCTCCTCATTCTCTGAGCCATCAAAGCTCTCAAGTTTTCGATGGCTTAAAAATCTTCCTTTGACACAGGACAGAGCCAGCAGGAGCTCCTGATGGAAAGTTCACAGGGAACCTCATCTCCGCCTGCAGGAATCCTGCCTTTCATCTAATTGTGTCTGTTCTAGGAGAGTAGATTCATGAATATATTTGTATCCACTGCGATTAGAGGCTGGGATGCATTCCTCTAGTTTGGGAGCACATGCATTATCTGTCAGGGGTACAGGGAATTGTGTATTGGCTAACTCTCTGCAAGGCAAAAGAGAAACATGCCACCTGCAGCTATCATCATAGGGATACAAATGAAGCATCAGCCCGGCCCCAAAACTTTCCATCAGGTTAGAGTAGACAGGCTAAACAAGACACTGAGTGCAAGTAGCAAAGCTAATGTAGTAAATACAGTAGGTGTGGGGGGTGTGGGGACATGGCAGGAGGGGTCAAATCCCATTCACAGTAAGACTTCCTCTGGAGAGACATCAGCAAAAGTTCTCAAATAATTGCAGGAGTGGGATCTTTACAGTACAATTTACAGAATTGGGCTCACCTTTACTGGGCTGTGTTTGGTTTCTGCAGAACAGCAGCAATTTTGAATACCCCCTAGCTGGAAACTGCTTCTTTTCATATTGGCTCGGTTTCTACCTTTGCACTGCACAGTAGTCTGCCACACACACACATCATTTCTGAACTGATATGTTTTTGTATGGAGTCTGCCTGCAGAACCCTCTCAAATGCCTGTCCTGCAATAATAAACTCCCCCCATATGGCAAGATGCATCTTGCCAAGAGTCAAAGTAGAATTGCATGTCCTTCCATAGCAATTCCCTTATAAAGAGCTCCTCATGGTACAGATCAGTACTGTGTAAACATAGGATATTATCCCTGGCATAAGAGAGCATTCTGCAGACTGTTCAATGGGTCAGAATTACCCATATTAATTTGCTTGTCCTGTTCCTGGTGCAGTTCTCAGCACTTGGACAATGAGGTTTCATCAATTTCACTTTTAAGTTCTCATGCCCCGCTGCATTGTTTGGACTGCAAGCAAAAATATTTCTAATGGCAAGCTAGGCTTTGTGCAGCTACTTTGAAAAGAAATCATACTGTTTTAGTACAATTATAACCCATGTTCCTTTAAGGTCAAGTAGGAAGAATGAAAAGTTCACCTTGTTTGAAATCAGGGAGCAAAGTGGAGTTGTAGAACTGCTTCATGTCCATCGTTGCTATTGAACATCTGGGAAGAGATGAAATAACTCATCTGGATATGTCTTCCTTACTGGCTGAGCCTGTGGAACTCATTGAGATCCCAAGTGAACAGACAGCCCAAAAGTCCATCTGCATAACATTTGTAACCTGGAGACCCTGAGGCTTTTCAGCTTCACAGTCCTCAAATGATGGCTTCTTACACCTCAAATGATGGCTTCCCAAGCAAGCAAGAGAAGAGATCAGAGCACCCTGTTATCAAGGCAGACACCTTTCAATTACAAGGTTCCAGGCTGTATTTTTCTTGCTGTCTTAATGGTGTGACACACTGAGCAGTGCTGAGGAGGACACCTTTGGTATTCTGTGTGCCTCTGTAAGAGACATTTCTAGGTAGCCTTTTGTTTTCAGTGCAAGGCCAGGACAAGTATGCAATTAAAGGTGTGCCCCTTTTCTACCTCTTCCTGTTGCCAGTGCTGTCACTGAGTAGGATGCTACACTTGGAAAAATGTCGTTTTCTTGGCTGGGAGGAGGTTCCTGGTCACTTGAGCCAAATGTCACAGACTTGATTTATTTGCTGCCTGAGGTTTGTCCATGAGATTTTGCCAGTTCTCAAACTGAGCTTCTGATTTTGCTGTTTAATCCCCTTTGTTCCTCCTTACCACCCCCAAGCACTTCAAGATTGAAGGGGACTATTAGCTCACTCAAGTCTAAGATCCACCTACGTAGATATTGTCTGTACCCTATAGTGTTTGTGTCTCTCTACTGAATGCTCTGTGAATATATTTATGGTGGCTGCTTATACACTGCCTTGAGCAGTCTGTTCCTCAGGTTTAATCATTGGCTATGTAATGAGGCTTTATATGTACTCTGCTAACACCTCATTCTAGGCCCTGTTGCATCTGAGCCATTTATAGCTCTTGGGTGTGGCATCCTTTGCTAGTACCCCTCAGAGCGTTGTCTTCCTGATTTTCCTATCTGCTAATGAATATAGCTCTACTACCTAGATATTCTGTTAGCACAGAGAGCATTCTAGCATCCAGTCTTACCCTGTAATGGTGCTTAAAGCTAAGGTTTCAAGCCAGTTAGTCTTTAAATTGTTCTAGCCATAGTTAATCTAAGAGAGGTCTCTGGCCATAGAGTTAGTGAACCCACCCCATAGATACTGAAGCTGCTGTTCCATAGTTCCAAGTTTGCTTTGTGGTGCTAATCAGCAGGGAGCTGGGTTTTCTGTCTCCCACAGAAAAACGTAGTAAAACAAGGATTTCCCTCCTTACTGGAGTAAAACATGGGTTTCTCATTTTAGCAGAGAAACCCAAGGATTTTGCAGTTTTGCAGTGAGTTCTCTGCAGGTTGCCAGAGTTCCAGCCTGAAAGGGGCAGTCCCTCAAAGTCGAGGATGACATCCGTTAGGCTTGATGGGTCCTCAGGTGACTGAGAAGCCCGATTCTGGATGCGTACATTCTTTTGCAATGGGGCATGGTGTTACACGGAGGAGTGGGATTCATGTTATGCGGAGGAGTGGGATTCACAGTCCTGGGTTAGTCTCCTTGTCCTTCCTCTACCACTGCCATTTCACCTCAGTATCGAATTGTTGGGCCTCAAAATGGTGTGCACCTTGGTGGACCAGATGGCTCCACACTGAACAGTCAGCAGCTTGCTCCTCCCAGCTGTTGATGTCAATACCTATGTGCTTGAGGGCAACCTTGAGCATGTCTTTGTACCATTTCCTTCAGTCGCCCTTTGAGCATTGGCCAACAGAGAGCTGGGAGAAGAGAATCTGGCGAGGGAGGCGGTTCTCGGACATCTGTACGCGGTGGCCTGTCCATCAGAGTTGATTTCTCAAGAGCAAGGCTTTGATGCTAGTGGACGCAGCTTTGTGGAGGACACTTGTGCTGGTCCAGCGGTCCTCCCATTTGATCCCTGGGATTTGACACGGGCACCGCTGGTGAAAGCTCTCGAGGGTCTTAATGTGGCATCGGTAGACAGTCCAGCTTTCACTGTAGTAGAGGAGGGTGGTCAGCATGACAGCCTTATAAAGCAGGAGCTTTGTTGACTTCCAAAGGTCTCTATTTTCGAAGACACATTGCCGCCGTCTTCAAACTGCGACACTGATGCAGCTGACCTGATGGTAGCCTGTTGAGAGAGGTGGCTGTCGAGATACAGAAAGTGCTCCACGTACTCCAGAGCCTCCTTGTCTACGTAGCTAGCACAAGGGATGTTCAGCTGGCTTGGGGAGGGTGGGTGGAGAACCTTTGTCTTGGCAACGTTCAGGAACAGGCCAAGTCTCTTATATGAAGTGTCAAAGAGATCTAGGGTCACTTGCACATCCTGTGCAAAGTGTCCCATCACACAGCAGTTGTCTACAAACTGAAGGTCATGGATGTCCTTGGTGGTGAGTTTCGTTTTTGCCCAGAAGTGCCCAAGATTGAAAATCTTCCCGTCCAGTTGATACTGGGTACTGATGCCAGATGGTGGATAATCTTGAATGAGGTGGATGATGACGGTCAGGTAGATGGTGAACAAGCTGGGGGTGATCGTGCAACCTTGTTTGACCCCAGTCTGGGTGCAGAAGACGTTGGTTTCAGATCTTCCACTCAGGATAGTGGCAGTCATATCATCACGCAGGAATCTCAGTATGGTGACAGACTTCAGCGGGCAGCCAAGGCATTGGGGGATGGTCCACACAGCTTCACGATTTAAGGAATCAAATGCCTTGGTCAGGTCAATGAAGGCAAGGAACAGTTCTTGATTTTGCTTCCGACATTTTTCTTGGATCTGCCTGGCAACGAAAACCATGTCTGCAGTGCCCCGGGATGGTTGGAAGCCGCATTGGGTTTCTGGAAGGATCTCTGTGGTGATGGGATGAAAGCAGTTCAGGAGGATGTGGGCCAGGATATTACCTGCAGTGGACAGGATAGAAATCCCCCTGTAGTTCCCACAGTCAGATTTGTCTCCCTTCTTGTGGAAGGTCATGATGATCGTGTTCTTGAGATCCCCAGGGATGCCCACTTTGTCCCAAAGGTGGAGGATAAGCTGGTGGAGTTGTGATGCGAGCCGGAAGCCACCAGCATGGTAGACCTCTGTGGGTATACCATTGGGCCCGCAGGCTTTGTTGGTTTTCATCTGTTGGATGGCCCGCCTCAGCTCTCCGATGGTTCGTGGATCACCAAGGGAAACAACCGCAGGGTGTTGCGGGATGACTTGGAGAGTCTCCTCTGATACGGTGGACTCCCAGTTCAGGAGGAGTTCGAAATGCTCCTTCCAGCACAGATGGATGGCATCATCATGCTTGAGGAGCCAGGAGCCATCCTGTGATCGGAGGGGGTTTTGTCCAATGGAGCGGTGTCCATAAGTTGTCTTGGTAGCCTGGAAGAAGTTATGTATGTCATGCTGGTTGGCGTAGCTCTGGATCACGCACACCTTCTCTACCCACCAGTTGTTTTTCATGTCGCGGATGCATCACTGGACCTTAGCCTTCAGCTGGTGGTACACTGCTGTCTTTCGCCGAGTTTGTGGATGGCTTTGCCAGGTGATGAAGGCTGCACGCTTCCACTTGAGGAGATTGCAGATCTGAGTGTCATTGGCGTCAAACCAGTCCTGGTTCTGTTGCATTGCGAACTCAATAGTCTGGGCGCAGGCGTCTTGGACAGCAGACTTGAGTCTGTCCAGTGTGCCTGGATAGAGATGTTATCATTGCTAGGGACTTGCTCCGGTGTACTATACAACTGGGCCTGGAACTCCTCCCACTGTAGAGGGGTACCAGCAGGGCTGTGCAGGCTGTGGGGAAGGTGTGGGGAGTGAGGGGCACCAGCAGGACTGTGGGGGCTGCGTGGTGCCTTTAATTTTAATCATGGATTTGGTGGGTTTTATTAGAGAATTTGCAATTTTTTTATCAGAGAATATGCAACTTTTTATCAGGGAAAACCAGGATCCCTGCCATTTCTCCCTGTAGCTTTTACATGTTTCTCTTCCCCCAGCACATTGTACTAGTCCTCCTTGAACTTCCTTTCAATCCTGAATACTGACAGGCAGCTCCTGCAGGGTGCTAGCCTGTTTTGTGTATTGGCTAGCAAGGGGATGCAGAAGTATTAATGCAGGTAGTGTCTGTTAATATCACTTTTGCATGTGTGCTGACCACTGGTTGGATATCATGTCAGAATAAAACCTTTTTTTTTCTTGTGACAAGCCCTTGAGTTAAAGGACATTGTCTTTGTCCTGCAAAGTTTTGAATATGCCAGCACTAAGCTCCTATCTGCAAACTGTGCATGTGCTCAGGGCTGCTTGCTAGCCTTTGCCTCTGTTTTGGGCTTAGAAGTACACCTCAATTTTCAGATCATATACAACATGTGGGCGGTTTATTTGCTTTGCCTTGCGGCAAATTGTTCTAAGACTACCATACTGCTTTTCTCCTCAGCAATCTGCAGAACGCTGTGTGAGTACCCTGCTGGACCTCATCCAGACCAAGGTCAACTACGTTGTCCAGGAGGCTATTGTTGTCATCAGGGACATCTTCCGCAAGTATCCCAACAAGTAAGTGAAAGTATTACAGGCCTAAGGACCTGAGCAGCTAATGCCTTAAAGGACAACTGCCCCTATTTTGCTCAGTGCCCTGTAACTCAAAGCTCCCATCATTTGTGTAACTTCTCCAACTTTAATGGATAAGGTGTCTCTCTTTCTGAAAAGTGGACTATTCTAATCCAAGAATGTGGTACCCTAGTGTTGCTAATAGATTGCTCTTTGACACAGTATGTGTTTGAGTGGGAAGAGTTTTCCTCCATACAGATGTTTAGTTTTCATTAAGTACAAGTTAATTAAAATCAATAAAATTCTGATTATGGTGGTTACATTGAAACACTGACCTATCTTACAGCATTAGGCTCCTGTAATTGCTAGCGTCTGTCGGGTGATTTTATAAGCCACCTCCAGCAGAAGGTTCACAAGCTTAAAAACATGTTTCACCTCCCAAGAGCTCAGGGTGTTGTTTCAAACAAACTCCATTTGTTAAATGTTACCATGGGCTTAGCCTTCTGTTTTCATAGTTTCATAGTTGGTAGGGTTGGAAGGGACCTGAGGAGATCATCTAGTCCAACCCCCTGCCGTGGCAGGAAAGAATACTGGGGTCAAACGACCCCGGCCAGATGGTCGTCCAGCCTCCTTTTAAAGACCTCCAGGGTAGGAGCCAGCACCACTTCTTTTGGAAGTTGGTTCCAGGTCCTAGCCGCCCTGACAGTGAAATAGCTCTTCCTAATGTCTAGCCTGGAACTACCATCTGCTAGCTTATGTCCATTGTTTCTTGTAACTCCCAGGATTGCTCGGGGGAACAGAGATGCTCTCATTGCCTGTTGGTCCCCCTTGACTAGTTTGTAAACGGCCACTAGATCCCCTCTTAGCCTTCTCTTTTGGAGGCTGAACAGGTTCAGGTCCCTCAGCCTCTCCTTGTATGGCCTGCCCTGCTGCCCCCTGATCATGCGGGTGGCCCTCCTTTGGACCCTTTCCATATTGGCCACATTTCTCCTGAAGTGTGGCGCCCAGAACTGGACGCAGTACTCCAGCTGCGGCCTGACCAGTGTCGCATAGAGGGGGAGGATCACCTCCTTGGACCTGCTTGAGATGCATCTGTGGATGCACGACAAGGTATGGTTGGCCTCCCTGACTGCGTCCCCACGCTGTCAGCCCATGTTCATTGTGGCGTCAATGATGACTCCAAGATCCTTTTCTGTCTCAGCACTGGCAAGCAGGGAGTTCCCCAGCCTGTAGGTGTGTCGTTGGTTCTTCCTCCCCTTTTATTTGAGGGACTTGTGTGTGTTCAACTAGTACAGCAGCATCTTTCAACTGAGATGTGAGGATAGATGAGTAGCAAAGGGTATACATACATCTTCAGGCCTCTGTGGCTAATCCTGCTGCCAGTTGCAGGGAGACTCATTACATGCCATAGAGGTACCCCACCAGAGCTGTGTGCTGATGCCAATATTAATTTTAGTGCTAAGCTACTGGGGAGGTATTGATACCCTGGTTAGAAATCCCAGCCAGGAACAGCAGCCAGTGAAAAGGCAAGACCTGATAAAGATTCAAGAGAAGTGACTGAGCTTATTTGACTTGTTGGAGCAAAGATACCTTTTATTAAGGAGACAAATATGGCAAGTCTGTGTCTTGAGTTTTATCTCCTACATAGTCTTGCTGCCTAAAAGAGAAAGAGGAGCCTTTGGAATCTTAACTAAGTGGGCATCATTTACGAAGATGATAGTGTCATTGGAAACATTTTTATCATGTAACTCATCTCCTTGCTGTGTACCATTTTATAGCTCGTAATAATGTAAGTTATCATGATTTTGATCAGAGGGCTTCACCCCTAATGGCATGGCATGGGTTAGAGTGCTAGTTCCACAGTGATGTAATTTGCCCCCAGTAATCAGGCTTTGTTCTGATAAATCAGGTATGAGAGCATCATTGCCACATTGTTTGAGAATCTAGATTCCCTGGATGAGCCGGATGCCAGAGCAGCCATGATCTGGATAGTGGGTGAATATGCAGAAAGAATAGACAATGCAGATGAGCTGCTGGAGAGCTTTTTGGAAGGATTCCATGATGAAAGCACCCAGGTAAAGCTGTGCTCTCCACCCCCATCCTTCAAGGTGATATGCAGTGGGTGTACATGGCTGACCATAGTATTACTAGAGCTAATTGGAAAACTTCAAATGTTTGGCTAAAATTCAAGGACTCTTGGGAGGCTGTCCTTCAGGATCCCCTGCTTTCATTTCCCTCTGTAGACTGGCTCCCTGGTTTGACTGTGTCTTGCATAATACACCATAATATGTCCTCTAAAAAATAAAACAGGTGGAAAGCAGTGCATGATGGGAGTTTCCATATGTAGTATATAATGGGAAATGTTACTTCTGTCAGGGAAACCAGGACAAATGGGGACACAAGGATATCCCAATGTGAGGCCCCTGAAGGTGCTACAACAGCAAAATATTTTGTGGCTTGGGGCCATTTTGTTTTCTGACAAAAATATCAATGTTATGGGAAGACCTGGCACTTCATGCAAAATTTCATTTAGTTGAAGACCCAGTTTTCTAGAGGACACTCTCTGTTGGAAACTTTCAGCCAGTCCTGAGTGTGAAATTGCATATTACATCAGGAGTGATCCTGACTGACCTAGCTATGCTGGCATAGTGGGGACTCAAATTATTCTGACAAAACTTCACTGTTACTAGTTTAAATCTGGTTCGCTAGGTTGGAGGTTGAAATAAGCTAACACCAGCTAGAGTGCAGTCTTGCCATTATGAGTTGATGGTAGGAGCACTTTGCCAGTATAGCATGTTGGTATTCCTATTGGGGTAATGCACTGCTAGTGTAGCCATGGCCTGAGGCTAAGTCTGAATGGTCCTCTCTGCCATTTGCAGAAGAATTCAGTAGGCTTGTTTTGTGTCTTACTGGAATACTGAGTTAGTGCATCAAGTAGGTAGTTTCTTTTGCTCTGAGGAAAGGAAAGACTTACATATGCTGTCCTAGTTGGCTTTAACATCCCCTCCCCCCCACGTCTGCTTGGGAGAGGTGAACAATGAAGTAACTTATAATGTGGTCATCATTGACCCCAACTGCTTGTTAAGACAGCTTGAGATCTTAATGCAAAACTACAGCAATGGAAGTATAAAATAAAACCTGTGATTTAAAAAAAACACCCATGGAGCTGTTTAACTCATTGGGCAAAAGGTTCACATGCTTTGTGCTAAATCAGTATTCTGTATTTGCATGTGATCTGTGCAGTTTGCATTAGCTTCTAGCCAGTTAAAATGAGACAGTAGCATATGCTGGTATGCAGGGTTCTGCTGTGTTGTTTGGGTTTGGACAAGGCAGTGTTACAAGCTAACCTCACATTGTAGCTTTGAGTATCTGCATACTTTTATGTTCCTTTCCTAACCTTTGTTGTGTTCCTGCTTTATCTTAGGTGCAGCTCACTCTGCTGACCGCTATAGTGAAGCTGTTCTTAAAGAAGCCCTCAGAAACGCAGGAGCTGGTTCAGCAGGTCCTAAGCCTGGCCACACAGGTATGCCAAGCTGTATCCAGTAGGAACCCAGGTGGTCCAAGCATCGTGATGCTGGCAGACAGTACCGTGTGCTCTGCCTTGACAATGCCAAGGGAACTAGATGTGCCAAGAGACAGGAATGAAGGGTTTCTACAGCATAACCAGTTCCTCCACTCTGAGTCAAAGGGCTGTGACTTTCAGTGTTTGGGTTTTCCAAGGCACTATTGCTGTGGTGTAGTTGCTGCTTAATTCTTCTTCAACCCTTGCTCCCACCCTGGTTTTGTCTCTGTGATGTGGAACACGAAGCATAGGATGGGTAGGTTCCATAGAGATCCAAAGAATCTTCTCCCTCAGAAAGATGGCTTGTAGTTAAAATCAGAGAGATGAAGTGGAAGAGAAGAGATGTCGGGACTGGCAAACATTTTGTAACCAGCGGGCATTGGAGCAGAACACTAGCAGTGTTATGAAATCAAAAGAACAAGGCTTTCTTTTGCTCCCAGGCTACCAACAAAAGTGGCAATGTTGTTGGACATTTTTAATACTGGATTTCGACCAGCTTGCATGGGCTGCTGAGCAGAGATCCCCTGACCTTGGATCCCTGTGAATCTGAACCAGATTTGAACTGACAGCCTGAAGTCCTGCAACTCCAGATCGTTAGAGAGGATTTTCCTCTGACAGGAACAGCAGAGGCCTCAGCTTAGCTCTCTTGCATTCACTGGGGCTAGTCGTCCAGTGCCCTTTGCACCCTCTCTTCCAAAGACCTGCTGCATTGTACAATTAATATAAAATCCCTTCCAGCTTTCAGAGAGTTTGTTCTTTTTCCAAAATGTTTTAAACTGCCATCATCTGGTCTGCTTTGCTTTAAGAAAGGTCACAGGCACGGTCTGCTGGCATTTAGAATCCTCACCTTGATGTGTGGAGCCACTGTTAATGCCATCAAAGAATGGGGTAAAAGTTAGGTTTGGAGCCTGCATAGCAGCAGAGACAAAGATGCCATTAGGCAGTCCCTGAACTTTATGCTTGGTTGGGTCTAGGATACAGTGTATCATTATAGAGAGAGCCTGCAAAAGAAATGTGCCAGGCATTAAAATCCTCTCTGTGAGTCACAAAACACTTAAGAGCCTAGTATGATCCTAGGGTGCCATTTTTTCCCCTCTTGTTTGTCACAAACCTTAATTCAGTCTGGCTTATTGCATATTTCTATGAATAATAATGCAATGCAAGTTGCATAGCAATAGGCCCTTTAGTGTTTTAGTGCTCTGACCTCTGATTCAGAGGTAGAGATACTGTTATTTTTCACTTTAGCATGAGAGTATCTAAGCATGTATTTCTAGCCATCTCTAATTTGAGGGCTTAATGTGTGTCGGGAGAGATCTCCAGAACAAAATGGAGGTGAGATTGTAGCATGTGGTAGGGTACCCGTGCTAGCCCAAATCATCCAGCCTAGATAACAACCTCCCTGAAGACAGAGTAGGAGAAGGAGGTGAGGAGAAAAAAAAATCTACTTTTGTCTATTCCAGCAGGTGTTTTGAGATTTGAAATCTTATAAAACCTGGTTACATTCAGTTGGCTATAATGCTGGAGAAGCATTTAGACTTGAGTACGGGTATGTGGGGTGGGGAGGGGTGCATTTGGGGAGGGATGTGTGATTGTGTGTGGGAGATGGTGTGGTTGTGGTGCTTGTGGGAGAAGGGTTTTTGGGTATGGCGGGGTGTGCATGGAAGCCTGCTGCACCCCCCCCGCACACAGCCCCGTGAGCTGGTCAGCATCTGCCCCACAACAACCTGGAGTCTGTGCGCCCAGCCCCACAGTCCCAGCCCCATCCCACGCCCACTCTGGACTCACCCCAGCAGGAGCAGACCAGACAGAAATCCACATACACATCCCTGACCCCAGCCTGCCCCGTGCCTGCTCTGCACCACCCACATGTGGTATATCCTGCTGCCCCCTGGACACACAGCAGGGCTGAGGCGGCTCCACACCTGGACTACTTTTCTAGACAGCCCAGGTGGCGGTGGCTCCTTCCAGCTGCTGCCACCGCTGGCCCCAGGCCTGTTGTACTGGTAGGAGCCTATGTGTTGTGGAATCAGAAAAAATATATGCCTTAAACTTTGATTATTTTAGTTATAAGATGACATAACCGCTTTGTGGAGAACTGCTGGCTCGGTACAGTAGAACAGATAAGGGCAAGTGTTTGTTCTTTGTCACTCTTCTGCAAATGCTTCGCTCACTGCGGCCTTGAAGGTAGAAAAAAAAAGTATGTACAAAGTAGATTTCCAGGTGCAAGAAGGAGGTTTGTGAACTAACCCCACCTCCCCCATAATTCCCATCCTGATAACAGCAAAGAAATAATGAAGTAATATTATAGCCGCTTTTCATGCTAATTTCACTATATGATCACGTGAGTTGTAAGCGACTGTTAAAAAGTATATAAGCCTCCTGATTTTGCTCTTGGGGGGGGACCCCTTCCAAGTGCTTGGGAAATCCATGTCACTTTGGAACTCCCCCTACAGCTGTAGTTTCTTTTGAATAAAAGCTTCTGCTGACCTGACCCAAAAGTACTCTGTGTGTGTTTCCACGACAGCGTGTAGCCCTGATCCAGCCTGCCCCATGCTTGCTCTGGACTCATGTGCCCAGGCTCAGCAGTGGCGGCTGCCAGGCAAAAATTGTTCCTCAGTGTGGGGGAAAAATGGCTCCTCCCCCTCATTGCTGCTGGATCCTTCCTGCTGCAGCTGCCTGGAGCCTGTGTTGGGTTTCCCTACATCTTCAGCACCACATCTGGGCTGCCCAGTGGGGCAGCAGTGACAGAGCAGTTGAGACGCAAGGCACCCCGGCATAGGCTCTGGGCAGCTGCAGCAGGAAGTACCTGCCTGGCAGCCGCCACTGCTGATCCTGGACGGGTGAGTCCCAAGTAGGTGCAGAGTGGCTGGGCTGGAGTTGTGCTGCTGGTTCCTTGCTCGTACCATGGATCTGGGGCCAACAGCAGTGACTGCCAGAAGGAGCCACTGCCGCCTGGGCTGCCTAGAAAGGCAGTCCAGCCACAGAGCCACCCCAGCCCTGCTGCGTGTCCAGGGGGCTGCAGTACATGCCATGGGTGGGTGGTGCCTGGGCCAGGTGGGGCTGAGGGACCCACCACGGGCTGGGCAAAGCCCCTCCATGGGCCAGATCCAGCCCACAGGACGTATTTTGCCCGCCCTTGGCTGAGAGTTTGCCGCACTTTTTGCAAGAAGCTCTTGCAGGCTGGAACTCTGCCAGCCTGCAGAGAGCTCTTTGCAAAAGTAGAAAATCTGTGGGTATCTCCATTAAAATGAAAAATCCACTTTTTTTGTCTGTTAAAAGGGAAAATCCACAGTTTTTCCCATTTTTGCATGGGAAGCAGGAAACCTGGATCCCTGGTGATCAGCGCCCTTACTTCCATGGGTAGCTTAAATGTCCAATATAAAATTACTCCTTACACCCCAAAAATACTGGAGCTTCTTGTTTCTTTTCCTTTGGAAGCTAGGCTTTTATCTCTCTTTTTTAAAACAGCTTTTCATGGTGGTACAGAATTATCTACAATAAAAAGGATGTTACTGACAGCTGGAGGCCTGAAAGACTGAAGGATGTCTTTAACAATGAGAGAGTGTGTGTGTGTGTGTGTGTGTGTGTGTGTGTGTGTGAACTTTTATGCTCCCTTTCAAAAGAGTATGTAAAGCAAACTCTTAGCAAATTAGCCACCTATCCTGTGGCTTTATGTGCCTTGTCCTACCAGTGCCCTTGTAATCCTCAGTCATTGTCTTTCATGGCACAGTATTATGCATGTGCTACTAGTACGTGGCTGAATGAGGAAGTCATTTTGATCCCTCTATTTATATTTATGGTAGGATTAAATAAGGACAATTAGAAGAGCACATTTGGAATGGAGTGGAGGGAGTTCTAAACCCTGAGGTCTGTTGTACTTGATTATCTCACTTGATCCCTTTTCTATTCAACTAGATGTTTTCCTCTTTGACTGGCTATTTAGCTGAAGGGCAAGAAGCCAAACTCTAATTTTTGTTTCAAATGTTGCTGTTTATGGCAAGTACTTCAGTCAGTAGCATTGTCTTCAAGGTTGTAGTTTCATTTCCAGTAAAAGAGAACAAGGTTACTGGAAGAAAAAGAATGTGACTGCAGCAAATAAGCCTGCTTCAAATCCCTGGATGAGACTCTGTTTTCTTTTAGGATTCAGACAACCCAGACCTGCGAGATCGTGGTTATATCTATTGGCGCCTTCTCTCCACGGATCCTGTGACTGCCAAAGAAGTGGTTTTATCAGAAAAGCCACTGATTTCTGAGGAGACTGACCTGATTGAGCCAACACTGCTGGATGAGCTCATCTGCCACATTGGGTCATTGGCTTCTGTGTACCACAAACCACCCAATGCCTTTGTGGAGGGCAGCCACGGGATCCACCGCAAGCATTTGCCAATTCACCATGGCAGGTAAGCAAGGAATAGCTACGTTATTGGCCTTCCCTGCTCTGAGAATGTGAATTAGGGAAGAAATAGTAAAAAAATTCCCCCAGCTTTGTTTTGAAAAGTTTGTTAACTTTTCAAAAACAGAACGGGTAGAAAAAGTGCTAGGTCAGGTCATTGAAGTTTGGCCTGGAGTAAAACTAAGATAAGTTAAAGCTTAAATAATGCTGTGAAAGTAGAAAGGTTTTGGTTTGTTCTGTCTGTTACAAATTTTCTCTAAAGACAAAAAATACAAACCAAAGAGCAGACTGGGCAATAAGCTTGTGATCTGAAATCAAATAGTAAGTGCACAGTGTACTGGAATCCTTGTTTTATAGCGGTTCTGTTCAACTGGCAGCCCACAGGCTGTGTGCAGCCTGTAAGGGGTTAAATTGCAGTCTTCAGGCTCAAACCAGGCAGCTGCTCCTAGCAGCCAAAGTCTCTGGGCTCTCCCTCCTCCTGCTTTTGCTTCAGAAGGCAGTGCAGTGCAGCACTGCATGGGGAGCTGATAGTCAGGCTGGGCTGTGCAAGGGGAGAGGGGAATGGGAGGTCGAGGGGGGAAGCATTGTATTCCCTGTGGTATGTGAGGTGGCTTTTTGTGCAGTGATGCTGGGGAAGTGCCCATGAGTGCATGTATTGCAGCAGTATGTAAAGGAATTGTGCCTCTACGGTGTAGCAGCTTGGGGGAGGGATTCACAGAGCAGTTGGGGGCCTCGTGGTGCGTGCCTGTGCAGCCCAGTTGTCCATCCGTGGCTTGCCTGCTGCTGTAGCCTGCACAGTGTGCAGCCCCCATTGGTGTGGCTTTCAGTGGCTTAGAAGTTGGACAGCCCCATGTTACAGCATTTCATTCCATTCCATGGTTCCTTCTTCAGGTGAGTTATACTACTTGCTAAGTGCATCAGTTACAGTTGCAGCTCTTTTTCCAGTTGAAGGTATAGTGTCAATGTAATGTGTACCAGAAACCCTGGGAAGTCGTTCTTGAACCACTGTTGGTTTATTGTTTGTCTGATTGTTTTGCTATCCTCTTGCAAATCGGTATAGACAGTTGTGCCTTTGCTGTCTCCTCATATCTCCCTTCCATAGATACAAATACTCCTGATGGCTAAAATACTTTCCATGGCTTTGGAGCATTATGAAGTTTAGTAGCTTTTCCTCTGTCTGAAACTTAGTCTGGCTGCATTGACCAAAGGCCTGCAACCTCAAGTTACACTCAGGACTTCTGGGGCTTCTGCAGCGTAGTGCAATGGAAACAGAAGAACTATGTCCTGCTCAGGGGCCAAGAGCAGAATGGGCTAGCTCAGGCCAAAGGTGAGACCAAATCTCCATCTCAGGCTTGGCCAACTAGCTCTCCTGTTCATTGTTATTTCAGGTCAAAGCTGGTATAGCTCAGATGAGTTCTTCACCACTTCTAGAGCACAAAGCTTAGGGATTCAACACTGGCAGATGCTGTCCAGATAGCCAACGGACTCCCTTTGATTTTCCAAGTACCGTATAGCTATTGCTTATATCACTGCACTGCTCTAATATCACGTTACTTAATCATCTGTTAGCTGGGCCAATATCCTCTATACCTCAATCCGCAACAACGTGAAGAAGCAACCAGGGGAACAACAAACAGTACTTTGGAGAGAGTGTTAACTTTCAGTGCTGTGCTCCTGTGCTCTTTGTAAATTAAAGGCAAATGGTGCTATTCATTGGCAAATTAGATTTCTTCTACATGAGCTCAGCTTAATAAAGAGATGTCATTATTGTGATTATCAGCCTTACTGCCTGATAAAAAGACATGTTGATCAGGCTTCAGGGGAGAGCCTTCTTTGCAGCAGTATTGCAGTAAGCCAAATTATGGCTTTCAATTTCATATTCACAATACTACTCCTCAGGGGCAGTGTTGCGGGGAGACTGAAATCACTCATTGCATGTCCTCTTGCTCTGCGCAGGGAAATTGACTTGCATCTTCCGGATGCCAGCAATACTTGCATGTCTGTTCACTTGGATCAAGCTAAAACTGCCAGTGGAAGACAGTGATTTTTCAAAAAAACTTGGGTGGAATCTTAATTTCTTTTGTTCTGAGGAGACGAAACTTTTCGGTGGCAGATTCTTGGGATAAGTGCTTGCTTAAATTATTGATTCCCCCCCTTCCCCCCCTCCCCCCCACCATACAAATGGTATAATTAAAATGGAAGGGTTAAGTGTTGAACTTCTGGGCGTAATCCTGCAAGAAATTACTCATAGTTGTGTTGGCAGTGTGAACTTTCTCCTATGCATTGTCCTCTAAAGGTAGTATGTCGGCCTTTAAGTGCTCCAGTTCTCAGCTGATAAGCAGTTCTCAGCCACATGGGCTGCTCAGCCACATGAGCTGCTTCCAGGTGCTCTGCTCTTTCTATTCAGGCACACCAGTTGTCATGAATTAGTGGTACCTTTTTGAGGTTCTGTGATGAAATCCCAAGAGTCAGGGGAGTAGGTTGAAAGCCAGCGTTTTGCCTATCAGCAGTGGAAGGTCAGACCCTTTTTTTGCTTGTGGGGATTTTTCTTTAGAGTGATATTATCTTTAAATACCATGCTTGCTCTTCTCTTAGGATGTTTATATTTCAGTCCTTGGTTTGCAGCCACCAGCAGCTACTTGTCTTCCAACAAGTTTTTGCTGCTGGTGTTCTGGGAGCAGCCAAAGCTGGGTCCGATTTAACTTTGGCTTAAGGATTCTGGGAGCTGTGCTGACGTTCTGGGAAAGCCCAAATATATTAATTCAAGAGAAGATCTGCTGGGGAACAGGTATTGAAACACTCTCCCTTTCATTGTTCTCCCAGGGCAATAAAAGAAGGGAAACATGATAGCATGTCTGTATTCTTAATATATGGCCATTCATGATTCTTTTTATTCTTTTGAAAGCTGTCATGCAGATTTCTCATTGGCCTTGGGGGCCGCTACAGTTTAAAAAAACAAAAAACGAAAAACACCACACACACACAGTCTTTGAAGAAAAGTGATTGTGCATCTCCATTAGAGAAGAGAAAGGGCATATAAGTAGAGGAGAGGTGGAACATTAAAGTGTCATAGTATACAGCAGGAAGGAGACTGAAGGAAGGGGTTTGACCCTTTGGCATTGCTGTAATACAATTTTACTCATGTCCATTGTTCATAAAAATCATCCAGGTCACACGTTTTGCTCTTACTGGGGATTGAGCTGGATCAGGGAAATTGCTTTCAAGTGAGCATTTCAGCATATTCAGTATGTAAAAGCCCTGCTACTAAAGGTGGAAGCATGAAAAAAAGTCAGCATTAACACTATTAAGGGACTAAATTTCATTCCAATAATCTTTTTCTTATATCCTTTTCTGCATTCACCAAAGTGACCAACAGCATGTATGCAGTTTCCAAAGGTATCTTCAGACAAATCATGGCAGTATCAGGAAGGAGGATCAAGGCTACTCACAAATTAGTAGGGTGGGATCCCTACAGGAATGTTCCCATTTTAAAACACCTTATCAGAATATTAATTCCAGGAGAACTTCCTTAAACCCCCCTGATGCATGTGCAGTAATACTGCGTGAAAATAACTTGCTCCCTTACTGCAGACAGTTGGGAGTGTGGGGGTAGGAGAAGCATAAAGTGAATCTAAAATTGTATAGCTTCTCTGAATATAAAAATATTGTAATGATGCACAGGAATTTGAGTGGCCACTATGGCACTTGCAGTCCACCCGTCATGTGTGTGTGTGCATCTTGTGTGTGTGTGTCCCACTACCTTACATTGAAATAATGCTAGCTGGGTTGAAAAAAAGGTCTAGAATACTTCACAACAAGTGAAAGTTAGATGCTGGCATAGGGCAAGTTATATTTCATGCTTTAGCAAGAAAGCTAATTTCTAGAGAAAGAAATTTGTCCTTTTCCCATTTGTGCCTTGTGTCTGAAGCTTCAGACTGTTGCGATTGCTAGAAGGAAGAAAAGACAGTTGAATAACTTGGTATGTCCCATGTGTGTTGGCTAAGGAGACAATTCGGCTAACCCAGGGACACCTTAAGCAATAAACACTAACCACCAATTCCCATTACTTGTTGCCTCCAATTGGTGATCATAAATCATGTGTTTTGGTCAGTCGCCAAAAAAACAAAACACCATTGCTTGGAGCTGTACCACGTCGCTGTTTGTGGGTCATTTGTATTTTTGGCGGTCATTCATGGGTCTTTGTTCTGCAGTTTCTCTTCTCTGGAGCTCCAAAGGCTGCAACAAAAGTGACTAAATATTCTACCTTATTTATTTTCTGTTTGCCCACAGCACTGACGCAGGAGACAGCGCTGTGGGAACCACTGCCACTACCAACTTGGAGCAGCCTCAGGTTATCCCATCTCAAGGTGACCTTCTGGGTGATCTTCTGAACCTTGACCTGGGCCCCCCAGTGAATGTACCCCAAGTGTCCTCCATGCTGTGGTGCTGTGGACCTCCTTGGCGGAGGGTTAGACAGTTTGGTAAGGAATGTACTCTTTCTTCCATTTCAAATGCTGTACAGTAACTAAAAACATTTGTGGTCTCAGCGGTTGGCAAGACCTTGGGTATTCATTCCCTTTGTGCTGAGTGCCTGCTACTGGGACCTGAAGAGATTCATAGATTACTGGGACCCTCAGCAGCCAGTGTTACTTCTGTGCCAGTTCACAGCCAGGTTCTTCCTTTAGTAAAGAATGCTACCACACAACTTAGATTCCCATTGTAGATCGATAGGACTATTTCCTGCTTTCTCTCACTGGGAAGCAGGGGAGGAGGATTGAAGAGCCCTGTCAGTTCCTAAGGTGTCCGAGAGCATTATAAAATACACCAGTTCCCCTTCTAAAGGGCTTTCATGGTGCCCTCTTGTTCCCAACTCAATTGAATTTCATTACAAGCTCCATCTTTATAGCCTGCACCATCCTATTTGTGTATTCTCCAGAGCATGTCTTGCTTTAAGTATCGGTGACATCTTAATTGCAGTTAGGCCAAGAGGAAGCACTCTGCTACTCCGCATAGTCCTGCCCTTCACCACAGGCACTCACAAGGTAGTATTCTAATATTAAAAGGGTCAGGCACCAGAGAATGAATAAATTCATTCTGCCTCTTGCCTGGGGAGAGCAAGCTGGGCATAAGCTGTCATGACCGAATCAGAAGGGGGAAAATTTGTTATGCAACTGAATAATGGGTGCAGCAGGTCTTAAATCTGTGGCTGCCATTCAGTAAGAGAACAGATCACTGAATACAGTAGCACATTTAGCCTTCAGCACTGAGAGTCAGGCCTCTATGATCAAGCGGCAGCTTTGGAGGAGTGAGAGGCTGTTTGTACAGCTGGACAAGCCCCGATGCAACAAATCCTTATTTGTCAGCTTCTCCATTCATTGTAGCAGTCTTGCTAAAACAGACATTAAATACAGAGCCCAACTTGTGGTGTTTCACTAGCTGATGAAGTAAAAACAAATCTAACTCTCCCTAGCATTGCTATTCACAGAGATCAGATGTGCTCAACTTATTTGATCTCTGTGCTGTTTGAGCAGCAGTTCGTGCACCTGAAGTTCACATCAGTGGAACAGGCATGCTAGTCCTTGGCTGCAGTTCTCAGCAGCATGTACTGTATAAGCCCAGCAGCGGGAGCTCAGTTCAGTGACCACTGATGAAGAGAGAGACAGCCACTGCTGTGCACTGTAACTAATTTTATTTCTTTAATTACATTCATACAATTCAGACAACAATGTCATGTGACAGCTTGAAAGAGGCATTTGAGCCAGAAATCCCTGTAGAGACACCTTCATCTCTGGTTGCAGAGACAAACCTTCTGTATTGAATGTCGAGGCACTTGGTTGTTGGCCAGAGACCTTGTGGATGAGAGTAACTTAAGGACAAAAATGGGTTAGATAAGTCATGTCCAACCTTTTAGCCCCATGTGGTTGGACAGTTGGGGTAGGATCAGTGTACAGGGTGGATCCAGTTTGTGTGCCCAAGCTGCAGCAGTCACTTGGCCCCCCACAACCCTCATACTTGGTTCCAAGACAAGGGGCTTTTTTTTTCATGCTAAATGGAGAATAAAAACTCAGAATTGAGGAGATAAAGTATCTAAATAAGTTTGGAGGGACATCTGTAATGCTTACATCACCAATTCTCTCAGGGGCTGATTCTCACAAATGTAGAGAATTTCCTCCATTTCTCACAGAAACACATTCCCTAACTTCTCAATGATCTTCAGGGTCACAGTTGTTTTCCCTTTTCCTGGCAGGTGATACATAAACAGCTTCCTGGTTTTGCAGGGGTCCATGGACACTAACTCATATTGTTTAAGAGTCAGAAGGTTGAAAAACTCACAGGAAAGGTGGTCACTTAAAAAGGACCTAAAACTCAGCAAGCCAATCACAAGTGCATCCAGTAATTTTTTGATGACTTCATGGGATATGATATAACTATTGCGATACGTTATTTGCAACATAACGTATCCACTATCACTAGTGTCAAGCGCATCAGGGCAGTTGGCACGATTCTCTCGGAGGCGCTGCTGGGGGGGATGTCTGTTAGCAGGGTTTTTCAAACACTTGAGATTGAACCTCTGCTTTGGTTACTTCTTTTGTTGACATCAGTCTGTGGCCGTACGGATTGATGTAATGGAACGGATCAAACAAGAATCTATCCAGCAACCTTTGGGGCTAGTCTTCTCCTCGTCTACTTCACGTGTCCCGCCTGAGAGAGTTGACGATAGGGATTCAGCAGAGTCTGAGAATTATTCAAATCTGAGCGGGCCATGACAGGAGTTGGAGTCCTGCACTGCCCTGCTCGTGCAGCATCCTCAGCCCTCTGTACTTCTCTGCTAGGATACCACTGTGTCGTGAAAACACACGCAGCATACTTTTGGGTCAGGTCAGCAGAAGCTTTTATTCAAAAGAAACTACAGCTGTAGGGGGGATTCCAAAGTGACATGGATTTCCCAAGCACTTGGAAGGGGTCCCCCCCAAGAGCAAAATCAGGAAGCTTATATACTTTTTAACAGTCGCTTACAACTCACGTGATCATATAGTGAAATTAGCGTGAAACCATGCTATAATATTACTTCATTACTTCTTTGCTGTAATCAGGATGGGAACTTATGGGGGAGGCGAGGTTAGTTCACAAACCTCCTTCTTGCACCTGGAAATCAGAGTTGTACATACTTTCTGCTATCTTCAAGACCACGGTGAGTGAAGCAGTTGCAGAGGAGTTACAAAGAACAAGCACTTTCCCTTATCTGTTCTACTGTACAGAGCCAGCAATTCTCCACAAAGCGGTTATGTCATCTTCTAACTCAAATGATCAAAGTTTAAGGCATTTATTTTTTTCTGATTCCAGACCCCACTTTGAGACTATTTAGTCTCACTTTAGCCTTAAACTTCCATTCTCATGAGCCCCTCTATTTCATCATGCATCCTTTCATGTTTTCTTTCAATTTGCTCACACTTCTGTAACACCATTATTCTAGACTCTGCCATGGGTTTTCTTGCCTTGCTAAAGCTTCTCCTGCTGGCTTTCACGCAGCAGAGGATCACTTGCACTAAGACATAAAACATTGTCAGCACTATCAAGACAAACAATATTCCATACAGGATTTTCTTGCCAAGGGCCCCAAAATCTGGGAGCCAGGAGATTAGCCAAGACCACATTACTTCTAGACCCCAGTCAGTATTTTTTGAGGCCGCTTGATGTAGGACCCTTAACTGATTTCGAATTTTACGAATGTCGGTTTCTATTCGCATGTCCTGATTGACATAGACACAACAGGTGGAGTTTACTAAGGCACATACTCCTCCCTGGGATACTAATAGGTAACCTAGGGCTATGTGGTGTTGTATAATTACTTGTGAGATCTGGGAGATCTCTTCTAGCAGAGCCTGAATTGCATCCGCAGTGGCATTTCCCATAGCTTCAATTTTGGCTGAAATGTTAATTATGGCTAGTTCCAATTCTCTTACTCCAAGCCACGGTATGAAGGTTCTCACAAATTGATGGAACCCTGTGTTTCTGGTAGCTAAGGGGTTAACCGCCCTTTTCATGTGATGGTTGAAATTTTTTACTTGTTCCAAATATATTGCACTATGCATTTCGAAACCAGGGATAACACATCCACAAGTGCGTGCCCCCACTCAATTCCAGGGCAAGATTTTATGAGCCCAGTTTCTGCAGAGCCAGTAAAGGCCCGGGGCAGAAAGGGTACTCAAATCTGGACAGGTGTTGTGCCATACCTGGCACTTTCAATTGATATGCATCGTATAGGGCGGACCACGTTCGGCTGCTATCCTGCTGGACCGAGATATATTACAAGAAGTAAAATTGGAGTGAATGTCAAATTCCGATCTGTTTGCAATGAGAGCAACATGAGGTTCCTGAGAAAAGTTGTAGACCATGAATCCTGTACAACTGAGAGAGGGTACTTTACCCAACAGGATTCCACTGGTGCTATTAGGGCTATAATCTAGAGTAGTTAGGCAATGAGGGTAGTGTTCTACAGGTGTGGCTTTATTATAAGCTCCGGTGTTGTTGGATCTGTAACAGAAAGGCGCCTCTACTCTTGGGGAGATTATCCAGCAGGGGCGGCCCTCCATTCCTTAGGAGCGGACCGATGGGCAGCTAACGAGTAGTGTCTAACGAAGCTGCCGTTTATTTTTCCCCATTGCTGGAGGGATATTGGTACTCCGATCATTGGGATTCATTGGTGTAGGTGCGCTGGGCTGAGAGCACATATCCAGCAGTTACTTTTATTTCCAGCTTGAGCCACCGTAAGGGAGATCTGCAAGTACAAATTTTTCTCCCACCCCACTTGGGTGATACTAAGATACCCAGGTGTGATGTATCAGGATATCAGTGCCATTTTTAGAGACAGGAGGGACAAAGAATTTCAACAACAAACATAACCAGCACCAGTAAGAAAAAGAACACTACCAGCCAAACCCGGGATGGCAGCCAAAGTCTTTCTCCGTCTTCTGGGCTCAGGTTACCTAAAGGACTGAGAACGTCGCCTCCTGGTCTTAATCAAGGTGGTGATCTTCCGAGTGGGAGCATTTACTTTCTTCGAGGCCGGAGATGATATCTTTGTTCTTCAACTGATGAATCTGGCTGGGCTGAGGTGTTGGGTTCAGGGGAGAGGTTACTAGCACTTGCACCCTGATGCTCCTCACTTGCCTGAGTGAGGTCCTGAGGGTCTTTGTCCTTGGCCTCAGGGAAAGGTCCCAAGCTGGGTTGGAATTCAGCTGCTTCGGGGTCCAATGGAGGTGATACCTTCTTGCAGTGTGAGCCGTGAGTCCACGTTTGGTGACCTTGGCAACGAACAGCAGAATTAGCGGTCAGAAGTACCTGGAAAGGTCCTTTCCATCTGGGTTGAAGTGCATTTTTGCATTGATAGACCTTTACGTAGACCCAATCTCCTGCTTTGAGGTTGTGACAGGGAACATCCGGTGGTTGAGGTAAGGCTTCTTGGACCTGGGCTGCAGCCTGATGTTGAACCGGTTGTTCCTGATGTGGGAGTCTCAGGAGAGCAGGGTTTGAACAAAGGTCCAGGATATCCTCTGCTGGGTCTGGTGGTGGGGGCGCCCCGGGCAATGCTGGATACATCAGAGCGGTGGCTGGCGTGTAATTTGGGGGAGCAGCCAATTTCTCCCGAACAACTTTTAACTGCGGTTTAATTTTTCTTAAGAGTCTTAGATTTCTAGTTTGAGATTCTGTCCACCTTTTGGACATTTCATCATACCAATAAAAGTACGTGTCCCACTGGTATTGTGGTGTTTTGGATCCACAGAAATCTAAAGCCCCTCTTAAGTGCACTATTTTATCCTGAGCAAGTGTTCCTTCCTGTGGAAAATGCTTCATGGGATCATCCTTAGTATACCAGTTCCACTTATCCAGGTACTTGCAAGCCTCGGGAGAATAGTGTGTGCACATGAAGTACGCTGGAGTCCCCTTAGCGGGGATGGGAACTTGTTTAGACTGACTTGTTCCCATTTTCAGTTGCACAGGGAGACATAGGAGAGGCTTATTTAGGATGTCCAGGCCACTCAGTGCCTTGCCCCGCAGTTTTTCACTGCCCAGAAAAAAGGCTTCTGACCCGAAACCGGCTCATAAAATGGAAATGGGGAGGGAAACACAAGAGGGATCCTTTCACTCCTGCTTTCGGCAGAAGCTACTGGGACAAGGGGTTTGGAAAAGACAAAATCACTCAGACGCCCTGTCCACTGGGTCACGAGGTTCCAGCTGGGCCCCTTGCTTTCGACGCTACCTTTTTAGGCAGAATCGGGGCGGCTAGACCCAGCCTTAGTCCCGGACCTGGTCAGTGGCTCATTTTTCTAAATACACACACACACATTCGTTCAATAGCCAGAGAGAAAAAGACCAAATTACTCGGAAGCCCTGTCCACTGGGTCACGAGGTTCCAGTTGGGCCGCCTTGCTTTCAAAACTGCCCTGTCAGGCAGAATTGGGGCGGCTGAACCCAACCGTAGTCTCAGACCTGGTCAGTGGCTCATATTTCTAAATACACACACACGCGCATTCATTCAGTCAGCCAGACCTCCTCCCCCACACCGCCTGAGTTAATTAACCACAAGCCCGATGTGCTGTTGGATGAAGGTGCTTCAAACTCTTTCTCCCTGAATAAAACGTACGTTACCAGACACAAAATTGGATCCTTTACCAGACAGAAAAGTTTAGCCGGCACTGAGGTTCAGACTGACCTGGGTCTTGTCATTACCCCTGGTGACTCGTGGGCATGACGATCTTGTCTTTTCTTCTCTCTTAGGTGTCTGGTGAGACTTGAGACCCCAAGCATTCTGCTTCTGCCTTTTATGTTCAACTTCACAGCTCAACAGGTAATGGAAGTTAAATGGCTCATACTGGCCAGCCAAGTAAGGCAACGATGCTGCAGAAGCCAGATGGGTGTGAACTGCTTCCCTGGGCATGCTGCCCTTGGGGAAAACCACCAGATCCCTCCTGGCTGGGAGGAGAGCATCTAACAAGTTGACAGTGTCCCAGTAGAAGCTCGCAGGGGTGCCTCCATCTGCAAGCCCACTTTTCACCCGTTGCAGCCAAGCCCTTGGCCAGTGGGCGAGGCTCCACTGTTCGTCGTGACACTGGATGCTTGAATGTCGCCGGGCCTCCTGAGTGGCAGTGCGGAGGTGAGTCGGGCGGGGGCCTGTGACAAGGTTACATGAGAGTGAGGGGGCAATCTCAACATAAGGACTACCAAGCTCCTCTGTTGGATGCATGGGCCCAAGGCAAGGACACAAGAGAAGAGGCTTCAGAAAACTACAAGGAGTGAGAAGCCACTTACATGCTCAGACAGGCAGAGGCACCAATGCTGTCATTCTGTGGATCCATCCCGGCAGATCGGGAATGGGAGGATGAAGGGAGGGGACAACAGAGGTGGAATGGGAGGGGAGGAGTGCAGGGATTCACCTTCTCAGGGTGAGGCAGCATGGGAGCATCCAGGCGAGCTGGAACCTGCCAGAGAAGGGCAGAGTCAGGGCACGCTCAGTGTGGAGTCCTTCAGCTCACCCCCGGGAACAACCACGGGGTAAAGGAGCGTCTCCCCAGCAGGGAGCAGGATGTGGCTCTCACACGTGGCTCAGTGGGGCTTTCTGTCCCAGCGGGCCTGGCCTGGGCCAGAAGCTCTGATTCCTGGGATGAACCCCTGGCAACAGGGACCTGAGGCCCAGAGGTGGGCAATGAGGGGCCAACCCAGAAGATAGCTGGTCCATGCAGGGCACTAGGACCCTGGCAGAGAGGTGGCACGGGTCATCCTGAGTGGCCTGGAGGTGGGGGACACATGATGATGCGGGCTGGTGGAGGGGCAGCCCCTCAGGCCTGGGTCTGGTTGGGGTGCAGGGGGGAAACTCACCTCCTTGCTGCCCCCGACCTTCTCCTCCTCCCCTTTGCCACAGTGTGAGCCCTGCAGGTGGGAGGCAGAGACACTGGTCACCTCCCATTCACCCCAAGCCCCCAGGCACCGGCCACTGCCACCACCCCATGCCCAGGCCTCCCCTCTCTCCATTGCTGCCTTTGTTCCAGGGACCGGCCCTGGGTGTCCTGCCAGACTCACCTCCCTTCCTCCCGCTGTGCTGCCTGCGCCTAGGTCTGGTTCCTGGCTGCCGTCTGGACATACACAACAGGGACGGCTCCCAGCACAGAGAGCCCAGGCCTGCAGCGCCGCTGTCCCAGCCCTGTCCCACCTAGACACTCAGGGTGCTGGAGGGACTTGCGGGCAAGGCACTTACTGAAGACACACTAGTCATACCCATTCACTCACCTCTTCCCTTCCTGGGCTCCTGCCCCCACGCCGTCCTTCTCCCAACCTGCGAGACCTTTCCCAGGACCAGGAACGGCCTCCTGGCTCCAGCCCTCCTTCAGCTCCCCTCACTGATCCCACGCTCACAACCTAACGCTAGAGAAAGCATCATGTTTGCCAGCTGTAGAGCCACTTATGGTTCTGCACTGACTCACAGAGCTGGCTGATTTGGCTTGGAGCATGAAACATTTCTTTAGAAAAAACCCCCAAAATCTAGGAAGGGGGGCAGGGGGTCACAGGCCACGTCTACCAGGCAGAGGGCCCTTGTCTGTGTGGAGGCGTCCTGATTTTGGGGGCCCTCTGCCTGGGTGCTGGCTTCCACAGTGGGGGGAGCACTTGTCTGCGTCCCGGCCTCAACCCCCTGGGAGGGGCGTTTCCGCCTGATTGCACAAGAAGCAACTGGTCAGAGATGGATCATGGACTGAATTCAAACCCAACAGGCCCTTTGACGGAAGAACTCCCTGACTTGCAAAGACCCCTGCTCCCAGCCTGCCAGCCTGCCCTGCAGCGGGAACGCTGCACGTGACACCCCCAGCACCCCCACACACTAGCAGTATAAAAAGCATCAAACCTCTCCCTGTGCTCCAGTCCTTTTGGACAGTGGCGAGCCTCTGTTTGTGTGCTCGCCACTGTTGTGGCCAGGGGTTCCCCCTGGCAGCCCGCAGCGGCCAGGCAGATGGCCCTGGTCTGGGTACCGGCGTGCTCGTGGCAGGGGCCCTCTGCCTGGGTGCTGGCCTCCACGGTAATGGGCAGGCACTCCTCCGCGACCCCCTCCATGGGAAGCTGTTGCAAATGAAAAAACGGTGGCAGTGACAAAATGCAAACCCCTGGCTCAGTGCTGGCAACCTGGCGGAGTATGAGGGAGGGGATAGCCAGCCACGAAGTAGGGGAGGTCCATGCACCACAGACCCAGACCTGTCACCACACCGGTCCCACAGTGTGACACCCACAAGGCTCACGTAGTGCCCAGCACCGCACACACACATGCCCTCCCCACATAGAGCCGAGGCAGCACCCAGCCCCTCGAGTGCAGGGCCTGGCACAGCAGGACACAGCCTTGCCCTGGGCACACACAGGCGCACACACACTCCCCGTCTCCCTGGGCAGGGGCATGCAGAGCAACTCACCTCTGTGGGGCTGTCCTCCAGAGCCTGGCCCTGCTCCCTGTGTGCCTGGAGGGCCAGCACCAGGGTGTGATTCTCCTGTTCCAGCTCCTCCACTTGAGTCTGCACCACAATCACCCCAGCCCGTCAGACCATGCCCACGGCTGCACCGAGCATATCGGGCACCCAACAGAGGCACCTCCACCGCCAAGCTCGGCCTCAGCCTGCTCCCTCACCTGCCCCACACTGCTGCTGGACTTGCCCCACCCCACAACTCACCAGGAGCTGCTCTTCCCTTTGCCGAGCACTGTGGGTCAAAGCACATTTGTGGGCTCAGGGAGACTGACGGCGCCATCCCACAAAACAGCCCTTCCCCAAAGAGAGACTCGCGCAGAAGCAGGGATGGGCCCTGCGGGGAGACAAGGGGCCGCCCGTCAGCTGGGCCCACACTGCTGCAGGGCGACCAGCCCCTCCAGGGCACAATGCGTGGGGGACCTGCCAGGAGTCCTGCATGCCACATGGGCAGGGCCTTCCTTCACGGGGGTCGGGTGGGAGTCCGTCCGGGGAGCAGGACCTTGTCCCCTCCCCATGCAACCACGCAAGTCCCTCCACCGCTCACGCCAGTCCCGAACTCACCGGGTGCAGGGTCCCTCCTCTCGTGTACTTGTCCAACGGAGGGGACAGATGGGGACCCTTTAATGGGGGGCAGTTTTCTTTTGGCCCAACCGTCTGCGCCCAGGCTGTCATCTGGTGCTGAGAGGACATGAGAGCTGAGCATCAGGCTGGGTGGCACTGAGCACCACTTTTAGGATGGGGATCCCAGAGCCTGTATGAGTGCCACCTTGCAAGGGAGCACGGCAGCAGGGCCATTGAAAGGAGGAAGGCTCCCAGGGCTGGGGCATGGGCAGGGGCTGCAGGGCCAGGACCTGGCCCAGCGTGAGGAGCCCATGGGGGCCAGTCCTGTTCCCCTTCCCCAGGGAACTTGCTGGTGAAGAGCAGGGGGTGACAGCTGGGGAGGGGGTGGCACAAGGCGGGGGCTGTCCAGATTGCACCTTGGACAGAATGGGCTTAGCCTGCTAGCCGAACCCTGACGGGAGGGAAAACCACACAGCCCTGTGGACTCTCGTGCTGCCCAGCCCTTCTTGTTCCCATGGTGGGGCACATGCCCAGGTCTCACCCAGGTTGCTGGAGCGCAGGCACACGGGGGGCAGCTTCTCCTGCCAGAGCATCTGGAAAGAAACACAGCCTGAGCTGAAGGAGGGAAAGAGGTGCCGGACTGCCGAGAGCAGGGACAAGGCATGGGGACGAGTGCTGGGCCCTTGGCCAACCTCAGGCCCGCTCACAGCTTGTCACATCTCCCAAAAGTCCCCGGGACGGACCCGTGCCATGTCCCCAGGGCCGACCCCATAGCTGAGTGAGAAAGGTCACTCATGTCTGCAACTGGTGCTCGCCTCGGACGCCCAGATAGGAGGATGGACTAAACCTAACTACCTAACTAATGCCTAAGGAACTACTAATCTAACTAACAAACAACTAACTAATGAACTAATGAAATAACTAACTATTGAACTATCTAACGAACTAACGAACAACCTAGCAACTAACAAAATACCTACCTAATGAACTAAGAAACTAATTAGCTAACAAACTAACAATCTAACTGGCTAACGAACTAAGAAACTACCTAAAGAACTAACAAACTACCCAACAAACTGCTAAAGTAAGGAACTAACTAACCAACAGAGATGAGGCACAAGGACAAGGAAAGGCAATTGGCGCGGGTGAAGGGCAGTAGAGCACTGGGAGAAGCCGGTACCTGAGAGTGAGGCTGGCCATTGTGATGTCACTGGACACAACAGCTCTTTTGCCATGGCAACCAGGGGTCTCCCTCCCACCAGGGCAAGGTGCTGAGTGCGGGGGCTGTGGGAGCCTTTGGCTTGGCCTGGCCTGGGGGTGCTCCCGCCCCAGATGACCTGAGCCCCTGCACTCTTTGGGCGCATTGTCTGTCCTTGTCCATGTGGCCCAAGCAGTGACCGCCCTGGCTGGTCACAGCAGTGACCGCCCTGGTGCAGGGAGTCCCAGTTAAACAGTAGCCCCCTCTGATCACTGCCCGGTGGGGTGGGGCTGGGAACACAGAGCCCAGCTCGGCCTCAGCCCCATCTGCAAATCCAGAGTTACAATGGCCTCCGAACCCTCCACCCCTGCTTCTGTCGGAGAGAAATAGCTCCCATTCCTCTTGCCCCTGCTCAGATACAGCTCAGCTCCCCAGCATGGTGTGATCACTAGGAGTGGACTTTCCTGATGGTCCTCTTGCCCCACACTCACCCCCGCCACCAGCAAGGGGAGAGGGCGAACTCGTGCAGCTCAGGGGGACACTCCCTGGGCTCTGTTACTCCACATGGGGAAGGGGGAGCAGGGACGGGCGTGCTCATAGTTGTGGCACAGCCGAATCGCCAACAGGACACTTGTGGGCTCCTCACGTGAGCCCAAGTGCCAGGGATGGGCCCAACGATAGTGCTTGCTCTATGGCATGGGTCCCAGGGATGAGGCACTCAGACCTCCATGCCTTTGGGGTCTGTCCACGAGTTACCATTCGGCTGAGACCGGGGGGTGGCAAACAGCTTGATCTTTATTAGGAACAGGATTCAGCAATTCACAAGCTCACAGCTTGCAGGGAGAACTACACCTACCCACCAGCACAAACCGCACCTGCAGGGCATCACAGGGAGAGACTGGGTCATCCCACTGCTGGCCCCTTCAAGGGACCTCCCATGTACCACATCCCTGTCCTTTACTCGGGCAGCTCCCTCTTACCTACTTGGATGTCCATCAGGCGCTACTTTAACTGGTGTGGAAGAAATCAAACTTCACATTGTGGTTGTATTAGAATTGGCAGAGCCATCTAGGTTTATTTAAAACTGTACTAGTGATCACAGGGAGAGTTCTTAAAGGAACTCTGACCTCTACGAATTTACAAGCATATTTATACTTTAGACAGTGAGAAAAGATGCAGGGTTCAGACAAAGCAACCTGGGGAGAAACAAAGATGTTGCTCATTCGTTTGTCACATGTAAGCAATTTACTTATTTAGAAAAAAACACTATGTTTTGGGAACAGTTCTCAGCTTCTGGTTCGGCAGAAAGGAGGAGGTTAACATCTGCACACAGACAAAACAAGGCATGAAGGTTTCTCCTTATCTTAGAACATTTTAAAACACATAGCATCAGCGTCAGCACCTTTTTTCTTCTCTTTCTCTCTCTTCTTAGTCAAGTAAGAGGCCTGGTTAAACTTATTTCCACTTTCCCCCCTTTTGGGCCTTTTGGCCCAACATATTAGATATTTATAGCCATGAGCCTTTTAACTTCTAATTTTTCTTTCTTTTTACCTTTTCACTATTTTAACATACATAACACAAAAGTCATCCAATTAAGGGAGAAAGCAATCATGGGCACCCCTGTCGTACTAGGAGGCAAGTGGGGACATACCCAACATTCAGAAACATTTAAATCCTTTGCATATTGATAAGACAGTTGAAGAAAAGCATTTTGGTGAGCATGCCAGTGTGGGAGTGATCTTTTTGACCTGTTTTGAAGTCTAGTCTGATTTACAAAGTTTCTTTTAGCTGCTGAGTCTTTAAGTTCATATAAGAGGATCCAAAAGGAAAGACTGAGAAGTACCCAAGTCACAAGTAACCAACCCCACCTCGGGAACCAGGAACTATGAAGAGGCCTTTTTCCTTTCCCGAAGGGCATAGTAGTGTCGTTGGGGTACATTTTCTTCATTCTGTAGTGGTACATCCCCTTCGCTCTGTAGTGGCAAATCTTCTTCGCCAGTAGGCACTTGGCTCACTACTGGTCTTGAGCTCTCCTGTTGGCAGGCGCTAGGCTCACTACCGGTCTGTGGAGGCTGATTACGAGGTTGATATGGAGGAGACTCTAAGTCTAACAGGGCTGATGTTTTCTTAGTGTGTGAAGCATGGATCCACAGTTGGAGTCCTTGACACTTTATTGCATTGTTGGTTGTCAGGAGTCCCTGGAATGGGCCTTTCTAGCAGGGTTTCACCGATGACTTCCGTTGATGGACTTTTACATGAACCCAGTCAGGAGGCAGGATGGAATGGCATGGCTCATTTGGTTCCTAGGGGAGAGTTGCTTGTACCTGTGAATGAAAAGCCTTAACACACTTCATTAGTGCCATACAGTAGTCTACAATAATATCATCAAGTAAATGTATATTGCAAAAGTGGGAGGCAACAGGTGGTGAGGCAGGGAGCCTCATGGGTCTTCCCATCAGGATTTCATGTGGGCTAAGTTTGGTGTTTCGATTGACAGTAGATCTCATAAGGGCTATGGGAAGTGCATCTGGCCATTTCAAGTGAGTCTCAGCACAAATTTTGGCCAATTAATTTTTTTAAAAGCCATTTTGGCGTTCCACTTGATCGAGGCCTGTGGATGGTACGGGCAACGAAAGTTCTGCTGGATTTGCAGGACTTTGCAGACTTCTTTCATTATCTACCTGTCATATTGAATGAAATAGTTTGAATGTTTGTAATAGTTGCCCATTAGCCAGTTTCAGGAAGAAGACAAGATTTATCTCCTTATCTAGATCATTGTTTTGGTCTACGTGCAGAAGTTCCTGACTTTATAGTAAAAATAGGTTAGACTCCATGATTTTGAAATAATGCTTGAGCAGCAACTATATAATAGAAGTGTCTTATGACCATCTTATGACCCTTGTGCAAGATCTTAAGGTCTAACAACTTAGCTGTGGTCTGCTGTTCTTACTGCTTGCCTTGCATCTTGAAGTTATCCCTGCCCAATGCCCTAAGGTTACGCTAAGATAAGAGGTTACTAAAGTTTACTAACTTTGCCGCAGTTCCCCTTTTCCTCTGCGCATGCGACAAAAGATTTCGCTGCAGTTCTGCTTTTTGAGTGCGCATGCACTAACCCTGATAAGTCACACTAACCAATAACAAGTTAAGTGCAGCCTACAAGATAAGACATAACAATTAGGAAATGGTAATGCTGCCAATAAACATCTAATACGTTAAAACTCTATGTTCAATGTAAGCTATAAAAATGTAATTCCGGGCCGGACTAGTGGTCGACCAGATTTGAGCTCAGCTCCTGGGTCAAACTGTTTGCAAACAATAAATCTGAGATGGACCCAGCCTGTGTGTGTGTGTGTGACTCTCTCCTGGGGTGGATTGGACAAGCCTCCAGGGGAACGAGACTAGCCGTTTGGGCAACAACTTTGCTCGGTCTTAACTCTTGAATTTTATCTTTAAGAGGCTTTTAACAAAGAGAACCTAACAATGACCCTTAAGCAAATATCCCGAGTTCCGAGAGATCAAACCCTAGGGCCTTTTGACAAGATTGGTAAGAAAAGGTCACTTGCAGTGGTATGGAAGTTCCCCAAAGTAATTAAATTGATCAACAAAAGAAACTAATTACCAAGCAAAGAATCTGTAAAGTAAGATCCGAGCCCAAATTTGGGAGTGATGACAGGTTTGGGTAGGATTGGCCCAGGATGGCAACTCACTCAATAAAAACTGTAACTTACTCTCCCAAATTAGAGGTGACTATACTTGCAGAACAAAGAAGGAAGAATCGCAAGTGTAGGCCAGATCAGACTGATCACCTGAACCACCCTCTCCGTGAACATGAATCTCTTAGTTCACGCTGAAGCTGCAGAGCGCCTGAAAGCGACTGAAAGAAGGGGACTTAGTCCTATCAGTATTCAGGCCAGCCCATTGAACCGTACTGCTGAGGTGAGCCCATTGAACCGTACTACTGAGGCCAACCCATTAAATTGTACTACTGAGGAATGAAAGCATATTTAGGTATTTGGCTTCTCGGAATTCTAGGATTGTAAGTATATTATGAAAATAATAGTATTGATTCAAATTTAACTTTTAGTTGTAATTGTAGTTGTTTTTGTAATACTATTGTCATGGAAACACGCAGCATACTTTTGGGTCAGGTCAGCAGAAGCTTTTATTCAAAAGAAACTACAGCTGTAGGGGGGATTCCAAAGTGACATGGATTTCCCAAGCACTTGGAAGGGGTCCCCCCCCCAAGAGCAAAATCAGGAGGCTTATATACTTTTTAACAGTTGCTTACAACTCACATGATCATATAGTGAAATTAGCATGAAAAGCGGCTATAATATTACTTCATTATTTCTTTGCTGTAATCAGGATGGGAACTTATGGGGGAGGCGAGGTTAGTTCACAAACCTCCTTCTTGCACCTGGAAATCAGATTTGTACATACTTTTTTGCTGTCTTTAAGGCCGCGGTGAGCGAAGCAGTTGCAGAGGAGTTACAAAGAACAAACACTTTCTCTTATCTGTTCTACTGTACAGAGCCAGCAATTCTCCACAAAGCGGTTATGTCATTTTATAACTAAAATAATCAAAGTTTAAGGCATATATTTTTTCTTATTCCACACTATTCTTATAGCATTGTTTGGGAAGGAAGTACATTCGGAGCATTGTTTCTGATATATGTAATTATTGTGTTCTTAATGTCTGTGGTATTTCTTAAAGCTAAGCAGTGTTACATGCGTAGCAAAGAATTCTAAAATAAAACTGTGTTGTATGAATTGTGTGTAATCATTGTGAAAATGTGCAATCAACTAACTACTCCCCCAGCCAGTGCATCAAAACGAATCAGTAAATTGTGTGGGATTTTCTCTGTTCCATAACCCACTAGAGACACTGCCCAGTAAAATGAGTTCCTGTATCAGAGTTTATGGATAAAGGAATACCAAACCTTGGAATAAAGTCTCTGAGCAACTTTTTGCTCACACTGATGGTATCAGCTTTTGCACGTAGGTAGTTTTCTACCCATCCAGAGAACTTACATACAATAACAGGACCATATTCATAAGAACAACATTGCTGCATTTGAATAAAATCTATTTGTAAATTTACAAACGGCCCCCAAGGTGGGGGATGTGCTGCCTTTTTTTGTTTTTACAGGTTTTCCCACATTATGGGCTTGACAAATAGGGCAGGTATAACAGTATTGCTGAGCCACAGATGAACAAGTTGGAGCAAACCAATCAAGCTTAACAGCTTCTATCATCCCCCCTTTGCTCACGTGTGCCATGCCCTGGTGTATGCAAGCAAGAGAGGGAAAAAGGACTGTTGGGGCAACCAGGCGGCCGTCTGGGCAGCACCACAAATGGTCAGGGTGTAACAAACACCCAGCCAGTCTCCACGTATATTTTTCTGGTTCTGGAGCCTGATCTTGGAGGAGGGCAACGTCATTAAGACTTGCCATTGGAGACTGGTTAATTGAGATAGACAGAAACACAGGTGTAGCCTGAGGAGTGGAAATAGCCACAGCTTTGGCAGTGGAGTCTGCCAGAGCATTTTTACATGTAACATTATCATAAGGTTTGTGGTGAGCTTGGCATTTAATAATAGCAACAGCAGAAGGTAACTGTAAAGCATTTAACAAGGCATTTACATATGGCCCATTACTAATTTTGGCACTTCTTGACATGAGGAAGCCTCGTTGCTTCCAAAGTTGACCATTATCATGTACAATACCAAAGGCATAGCGAGAATCGGTGTCAATATTAACAGAGGTACCAGAGGCTAGGGTGCAAGCCCTGGCAAGGGCCACAATCTCAGCAACTTGAGCTGAATACACATTGGGCAAGTGATGGCTTTCTATAACATCACATTGGGAACATACTGCATATCCTGCAACAGGAGAACCTTTTGAGTTTCTTTGATGTGACCCATCAACATAAAATACTAGATTTGGGTTTTGCAAGGGGGTGTCCTTTAGATCAGTGCGGGGCATTGTTAGGTGGGCAGTAACAACAATACAATCGTGGGCTTCACCATCTAAAGGAGTAGGCAACAGGGAGGCAGGGTTTAAAACAGGGCGTCTAGTGAAAGTAATATTTCCAGCAGAAAGAAGCAAAATGTCATACTTAGTCAATCTAGCATTTGAAAGGTGTTGAGTTTTAGTTTTCAGTAAAAGGGCTGCTACAGCATGTGGGACAGCAACAGTAAGGGGAGAACCTAATACAAGGGTACAGGACAGTTCAACAGTAATAGCAGCTACAGTACGAAGACATGGAGGAAGTCCGGCTGCAACTGGGTCGAGCAGAGCTATAATAAGCAACGGGACGGTGCTTGTCTCCATGTGCACAGCAAGTGCAAATCCGTCTTTTTCATGATAAAAAAGAATAAATGGTTTAGTTTAATGAGGAAGGCCTAGGGCAGGAGCTTGCGACAGAGCTTGTTTAATAGAGGCAAAAGCAGCTTCAGCTTTTGAAGTCCAGGGCAAAGGCTCAGAGGTATTAACAAGAGTCAGGTTTTGCAGTGGCTTGACTATAGAGGCATAGCAGAAATATCATGACCCAAATAGTGGACACGAGGGAGACAAAGTTGTAGCTTTTCTTTAGCTGCCTTATGGCCTTTTAGGGCAAGAAGGTGAGAAGAGTTAAAGAATCAGCTTTAGGGCGTTTAGGTTGTAGCCCCGTTGGTCTAAGGATATAGGCAGACAAGGTTCCTTGGGTGAATTTGATATCTCTTATTAGACCAACCCAAATGGTTCGAGAATAGTTATTAAGCAAGCTTTCGGGTTCAAAAACCCTTCGTCAGGCTAAGGAAGCTACAGCAGTTGGTGTGTGCTCTTCCTGGATGGGATGAAAAGTAAAGAAGCCAGGGGCTGGGCTGGGCGGGGGAGTCAGTTGCCAGGCAGATTATAATGTATCAAAAATCCAATGTCTTTGTTTAGTCCCTGATCTCCAGTATCCAGCAGGTTGACGAAATGGAGCTCATAGCCTGGTCTCTGGGAAGTGTTGTGTAAGTTCCCCTTGAGGATCAGGACTGAGAGATCTCTCAGTGTGCAAGGATTGCACTTTTTGGTTGGATGCGTGCACTGCCGAATGCAACCAATGGAACATGAGCTGGAGTCTTCCGCACTTTCCCTTGCAAAGGCTTTGCTACAACTGCTGGGATAATGTTTGCTTCTGCTCTAGGATCTCACTTCAAAGCAACTGGCAAGCCAGCAATCACGACTGTGCTATACCAGGCATTCTGGCTAGGAAAGGTCTGTGAAAGCCGCCTTGCAGCCATTGGGACCATATATAGGGCACTGGCTCCTTTTCCAGATTTTGGACCCTCTGCCTTTGATTTGCACATTTTTGCAAAGAGGTTCACTCCCGAGCAATTGTAACAAGTTTTGCCAAAAGCTGAGCAGCACCGAGACTTGTGTGTGCTTCCACACCTTCTGCAGGCTCTGCCTTTGTTAGCTTCATTGCTCAGCTGTGGAGCAAGCTTCGCTGATGGCTTGCTTTGCTTTTGCAAAGTGCTCTGGCAGCTTGGCTTTTGATCCCTGTATGCACGGTTGCTTCTGCAGACATAACTCGGGCCTGAGCACTTGTGAGAGCCTTTGTTCTGCAGTTATCCACAGGCTGCGCTAGGGTGAGGGAGGGATTTAGCTGAAGCCTTTCTTTCAGGTTGCAGGCAGTTATGCTGAAGACAATTTTGTCCTGCAGCATAACATCCTCAGCGAGTGCAAATTCACAATGCTGTGCTCTGCTTCTGAGCTCCCTTACAAAATCAGCTATGCCTGCAGCCTCACATTGTAGCTAAGTTTCCAGGACTGCTACCTTTCAAAGACAGGGTTTTTCCTGGGTTTGCAGTACTATTTGAATTCTACAAGCACCTCAGGAAGGGTTTTGTTATTAGGGTCTGCAAACACCCCTTGCATGTTGGTGTCAACTTCTAGGGCTTTATCCCCAGTGCAGTGAAGCATGACTGCAATTTTATAATCCTCTGCCTCTTCCGCAGCCTTTGTGACTGCAAGGTGTAATCGAAGGCTCTGTTCCCATCTCCTCCAATCTGCCCAAGATTTCCAGTGAAGGAGGATGCTGGTGGAAGTTTGAAATGCTCCATTTTTTTCTTGGAATGAACGCTGCAACCCCCTTAATCAGGATGCCGGTGACTCGACCGAGAGACGGGTCACTTGTGACACTGTACAGTGTTTGCTGTATGCCACCGGATCCCAGGGACGGGGGACTCGCTCAGACCTCCGCGCCTTTGGGGCCCCATCCTCCAGTCACCATTCAGCAGAGACCGGTGGAGTGGTAGAGAGCTTTATCTTGATTAGGAACAGGATTCATCAACTCACATGCTCACATCGTGCAGGGAGAACTACAACTCCCCACCACCACAAACCGCACCTGCAGGGCATCACAGGGAGAGACTGGGTGGTCCCGCTATTGGCCCCTTGAAGGTACATATCATACACCGCAAACAATGCTCGCATCCAAAGGGGTGTGATGGTGAAGCCTAAAGAACTTGCCCAGCAGAGACGGGGAGGCCTGGCCAGGGACAGAGGAGTGCACATGCCCTCTCATCTGTCCCGGCCTCCCCTGGCACACTACCTCTATGCAAATCCCAATTCACTCCTGCTCAAGGACCTGCCCTGGGGTGCTGGGGACCACGGCCCCAGGAGCTGACCTTTCCTCCTCCGCTCTGGGCTCCCCTCCTGCAGCACCATGACAGCCGTAGTCAGGGCCCTGCTCGTCCTGGCCCTGCTCCCCCACAAGTGCTTGGGGCAGGGCTGGGGCTGGCAGCAAGAGTAGAGTCAGGGCCCGTGGTGCCCAGTGCCAGGTGCCCCAGAGCCAGGTTGGGGCAGGTGAGGGGGGCTCCTGGAGGCTGTGGGGAGAGACCCGTATCCCACGGACAACCCCGTGCTCCCCACAAGCAGTCCAACCCCAACCCTGACGCTCCAGCCTCAGCTCAGACCACACCAGCCCTTCTGGGCCACCTCTAGCCCCAGCTCCTTCTCCCACGGCCCAGCCCCTGCAGCTTCCCTGACAACTGCTGTCATCTTCTGGCCCCGCCAAGGCTGGGGCTGGCAGGGGGTGTCCAGGGCTTTGGGCCCCCACCACCCCTGCAGACCAGCACCGTACAGTCCTGGGGTGGGGGGGGGGAAGCTGCTCTTTCTTCTCACCACCCTGCCAGGTGAGTCCACATCTCACTGCCCTGAAATATCCCAAAGTGTTGAGATCCCAGAGACCTTGGCACATGCTGAGCCTGACCGGGGCATCCTCAGGGAGCTCCAACATCTTCCCATGTGCCCAGGCAAGGACTGGTACGATGCTTAGTCTTACCCTTGATTTGTTATAGAAGCCCGGTCTCGGATGCCTGTGGGTTGGGGTTTGGGGCTGTACTGCAGCAGTTCTTCACGTGGTATCCAGGTGGCTCTTTCAAATGTGCGATCTACCTCTCTGGAGGAGTGTCCTTGCTGGGTGAAAGCCTTTTTAAGATTGGTGAGGTGGCGATCCCGGGTGTTCTCTTCAGTACAAATGCAGTGGTATCTGAGGGCTTGGCTGTATATCACAGCTTTTTTGGTGTGTTTAGGATGATTGCTGGTTCTGTGCAGATATGTATGTTGGTCTGTGGGTCTCTCGCATACTGTGGTCTCTATTTTCCCCTTCTGGATACTGATCATTGTGTCTAAAAAGGAGATGTCGGTGCTGAAGTATTCTAAAGAAAGTCGGATGGAGGGATGGCGATTGTTGAATTTCTGATGGAACTCAATCAGAGATTGCAGGTTTTCAGTCCAAATGATGAAGATGTCATCGATGTATCTTAAGTACAGCAAGGGTTTGATGGGGCAGTTCTTGAGGAAGTCTTCTTCCAGGTGGCTCATAAAAAGGTTGGCATACTTTGGGGCCATTTTAGTGCCCCTTAGCTGTTCTCATCATCTGGAGGAAGTGTTGATTATTAAAAGTTAAATTGTTGTGTATGAGGATGAAGTGTATAAGCTCAGTAATATCTTTGGGTCTGTATTTTGAGTTGTAATCATGTTCCTGTAGATATTGTCGTGGAAACACACACAGAGTACTTTTGGGTCAGGTCAGCAGAAGCTTTTATTCAAAAGAAACTACAGCTGTAGGGGGAGTTCCAAAGTGACATGGATTTCCCAAGCACTTGGAAGGGGTTCCCCCCCAAGAGCAAAATCAGGAGGCTTATATACTTTTTAACAGTCGCTTACAACTCACGTGATCATATAGTGAAATTAGCATGAAAAGCGGCTATAATATTACTTCATTATTTCTTTGCTGTTATCAGGATGGGAATTATGGGGGAGATAGGGTTAGTTCACAAACCTCCTTGCACCTGGAAATCTACTTTGTACATACTTTTTTTTTTTTCTACCTTCAAGGCCGCGGTGAGCGAAGCATTTGCAGAAGAGTTACAAAGAACAAACACTTGCCCTTATCTGTTCTACTGTACCGAGCCAGCAATTCTACACAAAGCGGTTATGTCATCTTATAACTAAAATAATCAAAGTTTAAGGCATATATTTTTTCTGATTCCACAGCCCCCCCCTTTGAGACTATTTAGTCTCACTTTAGCCTTAAATTTCCATTCTCATGAGCCCCTCTATTTCATCATGCAGCCTTTCATGTTTTCTTTCAATCTGCTCACACTTTTGTAACACCATTATTCTAGACTCTGCTGTGGGTTTTCTTGCCTTGCTAAAGCTTCCCCTGCTGGCTTTCACGCAGCAGAGGATCAGTTGCATTAAGACATAGAACATTATCAGAACTATCAAGACAAACAATATTCCATACAGGATTTTCTTGCCAAGGGCCCCGAAATCTGGGAGCCAGGAGGTTAGCCAAGACCACATTTCTTCTAGACCCCAGTCAGTATTTTCTGAGGCCACTTGATGTAGGACCCTTAACTGATTTCGGATTTTGCGAATGTCAGTTTCGATTCGCATGTCCTGATTGACATAGACACAACAGGTGGAGTTTACTAAGGCACATACTCCTCCCTGGGATACCAATAGGTAATCTAGGGCTATGCGGTGTTGTATAGTTACTTGTGAGATCTGGGAGATCTCTTTTTGCAGAGCCTGAATTGCATCCGCAGTGGCATTTCCCATAGCTTCCATTGTGGCTGAAATGTTAATTATGGCTAGTTCCAATTCTCTTACTCCAAGCCACGGTATGAAGGTTCTCACAAATCGATGGAACCCTGTGTTTCTGGTAGCTAAGGGGTTAACCGCCCTTTTCATGTGATGGTTGAAATTTTTTACTTGTTCCAGATATATTGCACTATGCATTTCGAAACCAGGGATAACACGTCCAAGAGTGCATGCCCCCACCCAATTCCAGGGCAAGATTTTATGAGCCCTGTTTCCGCAGAGCCAGTAAAGGCCTGGGGCAGAAAGGGTACTCAAATCTCGGCAGTTGTTGTGCCCTATCCGGCACTTTCGATTGATATGCATCGTATAGGACGGTCCACGTTCAGCTGTTATTCTGCTGGACCGAGATATATTACAAGAAGTAAAATTGGAGTGAATGTAAAATTCTGATCTGTTTGCAATGAGAGCAACATGAGGTTCCTTAGAAAAGTTGTAGACCATGAATCCTGTACAATTGAGAGAGGGTACGTTACCCAACAGGATTCCACTGGTGCTACTAGGGCTATAATCTAGAGTAGTTAGGCAATGAGGGTAGTGTCCTACAGGTGTGGCTTTATTATAAGCTCCGGTGTTGTTGGATCTGTAACAGAAAGGCGCCTCTACTCTTGGGGAGATTATCCAGTTAGCAGGGGCGGCCCTCCATTCTTTAGGAGCGGACCGATGGGCAGCTAACGAGTAGTGTCTAACGAAGCCGCCGTTTATTGTTCCCCATTGCTGGAGGGATATTGGTACTCCGATCATTGGGATTCCTTGGTGTAGGTGTGCTGGGCTGTGAGAGCATATCCAGCAGTCACTTTTATTTCCAGCTTGAGCCACCGCATGGGAGATCTGCAAATACAAATTTTTCTCCCACCCCCCTTGGGTGATACTGAGATACCCAAGTGTGATATATAAGGATTTCAGTGCCATTTTTAGATACAGGAGGGACAAAGAATCTTAACAACAAACATAACCAGCACCAGTAAGAAAAAGAACACTACCAGCCAAACCCAGGATGGCAGCCAAAGTCTTTCTTCGTCCTCTGGGCTCAAGTTACCTAAAGGACTGATAATGTTGGCTCTTGGTCTTGATCGCGGTGGTGATCTTCCGAATGGGAGCATTCACTTTCTTCGAGGCCGAAGATGATATCTTCGTTCTTCAACTGATGAATCCGGCTGGGCTGAGGTGTTGGGTGCAGGGGAGAGGTTACTAGCACTTGCACCCTGATGCTCCTCACTTGCCTGAGTGAGGTCCTGAGGGTCTTTGTCCTTGGCCTCAGGGAAAGATCCCAACCTTGGTTGGAATACAGCTGCTTCGGGGTCCAATGGAGGTGATACCTTCTTGCAGTGCGAGGCGTGAATCCACGTTTGGTGACCTTGGCAACGAACAGCAGAATTAGTGGTTAGAAGTACCTGGAAAGGTCCTTTCCATCTGGGTTGAAGTGCGTTTTTCCGTTGATAGACCTTTACGTAGATCCAATCCCCTGGTTCGAGGTTGTGACAGGGAACATCCGGTGGTTGAGGTAAGGCTTCTTGGACCTGTGAATGAACAGACCTGGCATACTTCATTAATGCCTTGCAATAATTTAGTACAGTTTCATCAGTTAATTGTAGGTCTGTTTGGTGAGGGGCAACAGGTGGTGTAGCTGGCATCCTCATGGGTCGTGCCATGAGTATTTCATAAGGGGTTAGGCCATGTTTTCTGTTAACAGTGTTTCTAATGTGCATAAGAGCAATGGGCAGTGCATCAGGCCATTTGAGGCCTGTTTCAGCACAAATCTTCGAAATGCGCGTTTTTAAATCAGAGTTTTTACGTTCTACAGCACCACTTGACTGTGGATGATAACTACAGTGTAGGTGTTGCTGTATGTTGAGTGCTTGGCAGATGTTTTTTACTATCTGTCCTGTGAAATGGGTGCCACGGTCACTATCTATTGTGAGAGGCAATCCAAATCTAGGGATGAATTCTTTGAGCAATTTCTTTGCTACAGTGATGGAATCAGCACGTACGCATGGGTAGGTTTCCACCCATCCAGAGAACACATCAATAATAACAAGAATGTATTCATAAGAACAGCACTTAGGTAGCTGCACAAAATCAATTTGCAGATTTACAAACGGTCCCCATGGAGGGGGATGGGCTGCGGGTGTCGTTTTTACCCGTTGCCCAATGTTGTGAGCTAAGCATATGGGACAGGAGCTACAGTACTGTTGTGCCATGGAAGGAAAATTTGGGGCAAACCAATTTCTTTGTACTGTAGCAATCATTCCTCCTTTGCTCGTATGGGCCACAGAGTGGGTTAAACGAGCAAGATGTGGCAAAAGCTCTCTAGGCGCCACCAGGCGGCCGTCCGGGGAGCGCCAGAGAGAGTCGGGGTGCAGTGAACATCCTGCACGCAGCCAGTCATTTATTTTTTTGGGGGGGGCCTGATTTTGAAGAAGGGCCAGACTTGAAAGGCTAGCCAAAGGAGACTGGTCTGCTGAAAAACAAACAAAAACAGAGTTAGGAGCCTGTGGGCCAGAAAGGGCCGCATTTCTGGCAGAACGGTCTGCCAGATCATTTCCTCGTGTGACATCATCAAACGGTTTCTCATGAGCTTTACATTTAACAATAGCAATAGCAAGAGGCAATTGAACAGCTTCTAAGAGCGCTTTTACATAACAACCATGACTGATTTGGGTCCCTGATGAAGTGAGGAACCCTCTTTGTTTCCAGATTTGTCCAAAATCATGAACAACACCAAAAGCATACTTAGAGTCAGTATAAATGGTTGTGGTTTGATTTTTTGCAAGAATGCAAGCACGTGTTAAAGCAATGAGTTCAGCAACTTGAGCAGAACGAGCTTGGGGTAAAGAATAGGCTTCCAAAACAGCATACTGAGTGCATACTGCATATCCCGCAACTAATTTGCCTGCATCATTTCTAAGACAGGAACCATCAACAAACAAAACAAGGTCAGAGTTCGGGATAGGAATGTACTTGAGGTCAGTTCGAGGGGTTAACAATTGAGTTGTGATAGACAGGCAATCATGAGGCTCACCATCAGAGGCAATAGGCAGAAGTGACGCAGGATTCAGAATTGAACAGCGATTTAAGGTTACATTTGCAGCTGACAGTAGAAGTTTCTCATATTTAGTAAGACGGGAATTGGAAATGTGCTGAGTTTTGCCCTTGAGCAGAAGGGCCATCACAGCATGTGGAACTGCAACGGTTAAAGAGTGTCCCAAAACTAGAGAATCTGCCTTTTCAACCAACAAGGCAGCAGCTGCAACTGAACGGAGGCAAGGAGGAAGTCCCGCAGCTACGGGATCAAGGGCAGAGCTGTAATATGCAATTGGGCGATGCTTTTCACCATGCAGCTGAGTGAGTACTCCTAAAGCGATTCCTTCCCGTTCATGACAAAACAAGGTAAAGGGTTTCTTATAATTAGGAAGTCCAAGAGCAGGAGCAAGAGTGAGGGCTTGCTTAAGGACCACAAATGCTTGTTCGGCTTCAGGAGTCCAAGGGAGGGGTTCCGGGGTGGTATCATGAGTGAATGCTTGCAAGGGTTTTGCGAAAGCAGCATAACCCAGGATCCACTGTCTACAATAACCCGTTGCACCTAAGAATCCCCTCATCTGTTTTCTAGTCATAGGTTTGGGAATGTTGAGGATAGCTTCAACTCTACTAGGGGAAAGGTGTCATTCTCCTGCTGAGATATCATGCCCTAAATAATGTACCTTAGACTTGCAGAGCTGCAATTTAGATTTTGAGGCCTTGTGGCCTTTCTGAGCTAAAGCTGTGAGGAGTGTCAAAGTATCTTGCTCACAGGCCTCTAAAGTGGGCGAGGCTAACAATAGATCATCAACGTACTGAACAAGGGTGGACCCCCCTTTGAACGTGATAGGATCCAAATCTTTTTTTAGGATCTGGGAAAACAGGGTTGGGGACTCTGTATATCCCTGAGGGAGTCTTGTCCAGGTATATTGAAATCCCTGATAAGTAAATGCAGATACTGGCTATCCTTATGAACGGGGATAGAGAAAAAAGCAGAACAAAGATCCACTACTGTGAAATATGTAGCATCTGAAGGGATACAGGAAAGAATAGTGGCAGGGTTAGGGACCACGGGGAAAGCGGGTAACACAGCGGCATTTACAGCTCGAAGATCTTGCACAAAGCGATACGTATCTTTACCAGGTTTTTTGACAGGTAGGATAGGTGTGTTGCAAGGGGAGCGTATTGGGACAATAATCCCTTGCTCAAGGAGTGAGGAAACGACAGGCTTGATCCCTTCCTCAGCTTCCTTTGAGATGGGGTACTGTGGGACACGAGGAAGTGGCTTGGCAGGGTTCAGGATGATACGCACTGGTTCAGCACTCAGCATGTGCCCCACTTCATTCGCATGGGTGGACCACAGCTGTGGAGGTACTCGTGCCAACAGTTCCTCTTGCAAGAAGGAAGTGTCAGAATCAGAGTACTCCTGGGTTAGCAAAGCCACAAGCTCGGTTTCCCTATGTTCCGGTACCTCAAGGTAAACACCATCTGGGCTACAATAAATCACGCATCCCAGTTTACACAGCAAGTCCTTACCAAGAAGGTTGACAGGTGCACAGGGGCTAAGAAGAAAGGCATGATTTTCAGACAAAGGGCCAATAGAGATGGAGACAGGTTCAGAGACGGGATGTGGGATAGGTTGTCCGCCTATACCGACAGCATTTACAGTTTCAGGAGAATAAGGTAGAAAAGGAAACTCAGCAGCCTTTAGTGTGGAGCGGGACGCTCCGGTGTCGACCAGACAGGAGACAGGTTTACCAGAAATAAGGCAATCAACAAACGGACCAGATTGGTCAGTAGCAAGCAAAGGAGCAATGATGTCACTGTCCCTCAGGCTGTCCTATTCAACACTGGGAAAATTGACAGGAAGTGGAGGTGGGGGCTGGGGTCTGGGTCCTTGGCCGGGGCGGTTGGGGCATTCTGATTTCCAATGTCCTTCTTGCTTGCAATAATGACATTGGTTCCCATAGCCTGGGTTTTGTGGGCTCAAGGATCTATCTCTTCCCCTGAATCTACCCTGGCCTCCCCTTCCCCGTCCTCGTCCCCTTCCTCTACCTGGACCCTGCAACTGAGAAATCTGTAAGGCCATTAACTTAAACTCGGCACTGTCTTTAGACCATTCCAATTTGTTATGAAAATGGTTAGCCGCAGCAAGGACTTCGGTCAAATCTTTAGTTTCCCAGCCAATAATTACTGTTTGAATTTTCTCAGCAATTTTAGGGTTAAGTCCCTGGACGAATGCTGCCACTATTGCTTGTTTAGCATTTCCGACTGGGTTATCCATTCCTGAGTATCGTTCAAATGCCTGTTTGAGGCGTTCTAAATAGTCACTGGGGTGTTCATTTTTGTTTTGTTTACAGGTATTTATTTTGGTCCAGTCTGCCTTTTTTGGGCAAATTGTTTGAACTGCCTGAACCAAAGCATTTCTCTTGTCAATAAAGTCTTGGCCAATCCCTGGGTTTTGATCTGGCCAAGTACAGGCAGCGTACAGACGTAGCATAGTCTCCTTGGGCAAAATGGATCGCATGAGCTGATTAATGTCAGCCCATGTTGGATTATAACAATTTATAACAGTCTGCAATTCTTCCTGAAATTTTTCTGGGTCTTCCCTGATTTTTGGGAACTTTTGAGTTAAATTGTAGAGATCACCTGGAGTCCAGGGTGCATGCACAGTTACTATATTTTGTCCATCGTTGCCAATGCCTGGCATTTGTCTTAGGGGGTAAACTTGTGCAGTTCGGGATCTCAGATTGATGGGAGATCTTTCCATGCCTATTCCCATTCTTCTAAATACACCTGTGGTGGGTTGTGACCCAGGAGTAAATTGCCACACTGGTGATGATTGAGTGGCAGATATGGTGGATGAGTCCGGACTATTAAGCTCCGTGGATGGATTTACTGAAGGAGCTTCAGCTAATGGGTCACTAGCCTGGGCTGCAGCCTGATGTTGAACCGGTTGTTGCTGATGTGGGAGTCCCAGGAGAGCGGGGTTCGAACAAAGGTCAAGGATATCCTCTGCTGGCTCCGGTGGTGGGGGCGCCCCGGGCAATGCTGGATACATTGGAGCGGTGGCCAGCGTGTAATTTGGGGGAGCAGCCAATTTCTCCCGAACAGCTTTTAACTGCTGTTTTAATTTTTCTTGAGAGTCTTTTAGGCTCCTAGTTTGAGATTCTGTCCGCCTTTTGGACATTTCATCATACCAATAAAAGAATGCGTCCCACTGGTTTTGTGGTGTTTTGGATCCACAGGACTCTAACGCCCCTCTCAAGTGCACTATTTTATCCTGATCAAATGTTCCTTCCTGTGGAAAATGTTTCACAGGATCATCCCTAGTATACCAGTTCCACTTATCCAGGTACTTGCAAGTCTCGGGAGAATAGTGTGTGTACATAAAGTACGCCGGAGTCCCCTTAGGGGGGACAGGAACCTGTTTAGACTGACTTGTTCCCATTTTCAGTCACACAGGGAGACGTAGGAGAGGCTTATTTAGGATGTCCGGGCCGCTCAGTGCCTTGCCCCGCAGTTTTTCATTGCCCAGACAAAAGGCTTCTGACCCGACACCGGCTCATAAAATGGAAATGGGGAGGGAAACACTAGAGGGATCCTTTCACTCCTGCTTTCGGCAGAAGCTACTGGGACGAGGGGTTTGGAAAAGACAAAATCACTCAGACGCCCTGTCCACTGGGTCATGAGGTTCCAGTTGGGTCCCCTTGCTTTCAAAACTGCCCTGTCAGGCAGAATTGGGGCGGCTGAACCCAACCGTAGTCTCAGTCCTGGTCAGTGGCTCATATTTCTAAATACACACACACATTCATTCAATAAGCCCTGTCCACTGGGTCACGAGGTTCCAGTTGGGCCCCCTTGCTTTCAAAACTGCCCTGTCAGGCAGAATTGGGGCGGCTGAGCCCAACCGTAGTCTCAGTCCTGGTCAGTGGCTCATATTTCTAAATACACACACACATGCACATTTATTCAGTCAGCCAGACCTCCTACCCCACACCGCCTTAGTTAATTAACTACAAGCCCGATGTGCTGTTGGATGAAGGTGCCTCAAACAGTTTCTCCCTAAAACGTACGTTACCAGACACAAAATGGGATCCTTTACCAGACAGAAAATTTTAGCCGGCAGTAAGGTTCAGACTGACCTGTTTTAACAAGGTTCAGATCCAGTTACCACGGCCAAGTTGGGAGCCTACAGGCAGTCCTCCTCCGAAACCCCAATAGAGATTTTGAATTAGGTCTCTTACCTCTCAAGTTTGGCGCCTCAGGGTTCGGGGGGGGGGGGTAGCCTGCGGTCCTCCTTCCTCAGCCTGTGTTCTGGATCCGAGTCACGGCACCAGGAATTGTCGTGGAAACACACACAGAGTACTTTTGGGTCAGGTCAGCAGAAGCTTTTATTTAAAAGAAACTACAGCTGTAGGGGGAGTTCCAAAGTGACATGGATTTCCCAAGCACTTGGAAGGGGTCCCCCCCAAGAGCAAAATCAGGAGGCTTATATACTTTTTAACAGTCGCTTACAACTCACGTGATCATATAGTGAAATTAGCATGAAAAGCGGCTATAATATTATTTTATTATTTCTTTGCTGTTATCAGGATGGGAATTATGGGGGAGGTAGGGTTAGTGCACAAACCTCCTTCTTGCACCTGGAAATCTACTTTGTACATATTTTTTTTTTTTATCTTCAAGGCCGCGGTGAGCGAAGCATTTGCAGAAGAGTTACAAAGAACAAACACTTGCCCTTATCTGTTCTACTGTACCGAGCCAGCAATTCTACACAAAGCGGTTATGTCATCTTATAACTAAAATAATCAAAGTTTAAGGCATATATTTTTTTCTGATTCCACAATTACTACACCCCACAACAGAGCCATCAGCATCCCAGGATCTTACAGCTGCACCTCCAGGAATGTAGTATACCTCATCCAGTGCACCAAATGCCCTGATGGAAGATATGTAGGAGAGACCAAACAACAACTGCCCACCAGAATGAACGCACACCGGAAATCCATCAAAGACAGAAACACTCGATTACCGGTGGGGGCACATTTCTCACAGGAGGGCCACTCTCTCTCCAATCTCTCAGTCCTCCTCAAGGGAAACTTGCACAACACTTCCCAGGGACGAGCCTATGAGCTCCATTTCATCAACCTCCTGGATACTAGAGATCATGGACTAAACATAGACATTGGATTTTTGATACATTACAATCTGCCTGGCAATGGACTCCCCCGTCCAGCCCAGCCCAGCCCAGCCCAGCCCAGCCCAGCCCCTGGCTTCTTTACTTTTCATCCCATCCAGGAAGAGCACACACCAACTGCTGCAGCTTCCTTAGCCTGAAGAAGGGTTTTTGAACCCAAAAGCTTGCTTAATAACTATTCTCCAACCATTTGGGTTGGTCTAATAAAAGATATCAAATTCACCCAAGGAACCTTGTCTCCAGCTGTGTGTGTGTTAGTAAAAGCCACCATTGAGTAGGTGTGTAACATGTAATAAAAAGACGAGAGAATGTATTAGTGCTGCAAATTCTTCTGAGATTTGCTGTGGCCTCACCTAAGGCCTTCACTGCAAAGAACCTGCTTGGGTTTGGTTTAGCACTTCCTTCTGCCTGTTTACCTAGTCATTGTTTTCCATTTTCCCTGAGGGTTTTTCCCCTCTACTTGCCAGAGGAGGCTGAGCCCTTCCTGAGGCTGGAACAGGCTCAGGCTTCAGATGGCAGATCCCATTCCTCTTTCTACGTAGGTACTGTCCATGTGGGAGCTTTTCCCTCTGAGGTGCAGCTCCCGGGCCTGATACCGGCAGAGATCCCAGGAAGGGGGAGCACATGGGGTGCTGCAGCAGGTTGCAGAGAGACTGCTCCTGGAAGGGAAAACACCATGGATCTGGGTCCATGCAGGCAGTTTTCCTTAAGCGTTCCTGGGGATAACTGTTCTTCTAGCGTGGTTTAGTACCCGCCAAGGTGTTGGGGCTTAAAGCCCACTTTATGGACATGGGAGGCTCCTCCCTCGCTTGCTTCTGCAGCCATATGGCTGAGGACAGGCAAAACTTGGGGGCATCTGAACCCCAAGCCTCCGTGCTTGGGCCTGCTGGTTGTAGGGCCACTTATGGGTCTGAACTGACTCACTGATTTGGACTTCATTGGGCTGATTTGGCTTGGAACATGAAAAATGTCTTTAAGAAATAAAATGTGCCTCAAAGAATGCCAAAGCGGTTACACTTTCATGGCTTTTTGCCAGAGCTAGCCAGCGCTGCAATGGCTCGTCTCATGCAAAAGGCTTCTTGCCATTTTTGTTGGGATCTTTCTGCTCTGTAAAGACATGGACCACATCTCCATCCTAAATTAGGCCTGGGGCCAGGGAGCCAAGGTGCTGGAGAACTGTCCAAATATCTACAGGCCACCAACCCTAAAATATTAAAATGGATTTGTCCTGGAGAAGGCAGGCAGCCCGAGTCTCATTTCCTCTCTTACTCTTTCCCTGTATCATGGAGCCATACAGGTCCTTTCCCTAGCCTTCGTGTAAAGCAGAGCAGTATGAAGGCTTTAGTAAATGAATGTGCTGCTTCCAAGGACTCCCCTAGACCTGGGACAGGAGGTCTTGCCTACAGCATAGGAGATTCAGTGGGAGCGTCTACCCGGGCCTTTAGGGGGCAAAGCTCCTGGGTGTGCGTCTGCAAGTGCACCCAGATCACAGCACACTGAGCCAAGTCACAGCAGCGCTAGGTGGCAGGGGAGCCAGGGGGTCGACGGGGCTCAATGTGCTCAGAGGGGTTGGCTGGGGCATGAGGGAGCTTCGGCGCGGGGCTCGCTGGCAGACAGCCCCAGCACAGAAGCACCCTCGTGCCACAGCCAGCTGGATGGGTCTACTTGTGTGCTGCTGTGCACAAAAAAACTCTGCAGCTGTGTATTTACAAGTCCTACCCTGCTGCAGAGTTGATTAGTTTTGTGCTCTTTCAAAGACACATGGACAGGCTGTGCGGTTCTTTAGGCAAGTGCGCAGTAAACGTCTCATGTAAATGTGCCTGCACTCCCAAAATACCCCGATCTGGGGAGCAGGGCTAGTGTTGAGTTGTGATGACCTCCTGATGGCAGCTGGCAAGACCCTCTGCCCACCGCTCTCAGGCCCCTCATGTCCAGCCGCTCCCCGGGCACCTGATGGAGCTGGTTTCTGGAGTTGCTGCAAAAGGTGAATCCAGAGGCTTTGCAGAGAGGTGCAGAGACCCCTGCCCCAAACCCCAACCCACTGTTGGGCATCTGAACTCCCCCTCCAGATCCGAGACCGGGCTTCTATGACAAAGAAAGGGTAAGAATAAGCATCGTGCCAGTCCTTGCCTGAGCACATGGGAAGATGTTGAGGGACCCTGAGGATGCCCCGGTCAGGCTCACCCTGTGCTGAGGTCTCTGGGATCTCAACACTTTGGGATATTTCAGGGCAGTGAGACGTGGACTTACCTGGCAGGGTGGTGAGAAGCAAGAGCAGCTTCCCCCAGGACTGCACAGTGCTGGTCTGCAGGGGTGGTGGGGGCCCAAAGCCCTGGACACCCCCTGCCAGCCCCAGCCTTGGCGGGGCCAAAAGATGACAGCAGATATCAGGTGTTTGTGTCTCTGAATTTGCCTCACTTGGCCTTCACAAGGTCCCCTCACAGTCCAGCACCTCCCACTCCTGGAGACAGGCCCAGGAAAGAGCCTCAGTGGCAGCGGGTGCTGGTGGCAGGGAAGCTGCAGGGGCTGGGCCGTGGGAGAAGGAGCTGGGGCTAGAGGTGGCCCAGAGGGCTGGTGTGGCCTGAGCTGAGGCTGGAGGGTCAGGGCTGGGGTTGGACTGCTTGTGGGGAGCAGGGGGTGGCCTGTGGGATGCGGGTCTCTCCCCACAGCTTCCAGGAGCCCCCCTCACCTGACCCAACCTGGCTCTGGGCACCAGGGGCCGTGACTCTACCCTTGCTGCCAACCCCAGCCCTGCCCCAAGCACTGGTGGGGGATCTGGGCCAGGACGAGCAGGGCCCTGACCAGGGCGGTCATGGTGCTGCAGGAGGGGAGCCCAGAGCGGAGGAGGGAAGCTCAGCTCCTGGGGCCATGGTCCCCAGCACCCCAGGCCAGGTCCTTGAGCAGGAGTGAATTGGGATTTGCATAGAGGTGGTGGGAAGTTGTAGTTCTCCCTGCATGATGTGAGTATGTGAGTTGATGAATCCTGTTCCTAATCAAGATAAAGCTCTCTACCACTCCACTGGTCTCTGCTGAATGGTGATTGGAGGATGGGGCCCCAAAGGCCCCAAAGGCGCGGATGTCTGAGCGACACTGTACGGTGTTACATGTGACCCGTCTCTCGGTCAAGTCACGAGCATCCTGATTAAGGGGGTTGCAGCGTTCATTCAAAGAAAAACATGGAGCATTTCAAACTTCCACCAGCATCCTCCTTCACTGGAAATCTTGGGGAGATTGGAGGAGATGGGAACAGAGGCTTCGATTACACCTTGCAGTCACAAAGGCTGCGGAAGAGGCAGAGGATTCTAAAATTGCAGTCATGCTTCACTGCACTGGGGATAAAGCCCTAGAAGTTGACACCAACATGCAAGTGGTATTTGCAGACCCTAATAACAAAACCCTTCTTGAGGTGTTTTTAGAATTCAAATAGTACTGCAAACCCAGGAAAAACCCTGTCTTTGAAAGGTAGCAGTCCTGGAAACATAGCTACAATGTGAAGCTTCAGGCATAGCTGATTTTGTAAGGGAGCTCAGAAGCAGAGCACAGCATTGTGAATTTGCACTTGCTGAGGATGTTGTGCTGCAGGACAAAATTGTCTTCAGCATAACTGCCTGCAACCTGAAAGAAAGGCTTCAGCTAAATCCCTCCCTCACCCTAGCGCAGCCTGTGGATAACTGCAGAGCAAAGGCTCTCACAAGTGCTCAGGCCCGAGTTATGTCTGCAGAAGCAAGCGTGCATACAGGGATCAAAAGCCAAGCTGCCAGAGCACTTTGCAAAAGCAAAGCAAGCCATCAGCGAAGCTTGCTCCACAGCTGAGCAATGAAGCTAACAAAGGCAGAGGCTGCAGAAGGTGTGGAAGCACACACAAGTCTCGGTGCTGCTCAGCTTTTGGCAAAACTTGTTACAATTGCTCGGGAGTGAACCTCTTTGCAAAAATGTGCAAATCAAAGGCAGAGGGTCCAAAATCTGGAAAAGGAGCCAGTGCCCTATATATGGTCCCAATGGCTGCAAGGCGGCTTTCACAGACCTTTCCTAGCCAGAATGCCTGGTATAGCACAGTCATGATCGCTGGCTTGCCAGTTGCTTTGAAGTGAGATCCTGGAGCAGAAGCAAACATTATCCCAGCAGAGGTAGCAAAGCCTTTGCAAGGGAAAGTGCGGAAGACTCCAGCTCATGTTCCATTGGTTGCATTTGGCAGTGCACGCATCCAACCAAAAAGTGCAATCCTTGCACGCTGCGAATCTGGTGTTAATGAACGTGATTTAACTTTTTATATAACAGACAATAGCGACCCACCAATATGTGGTAGGGTGGCATGCACCACCTTAGACCTTCTCCGACGAGTCCATGGAATGGCTCCGACAGCACCTGCAACCAAGGCGGACCATTTCAAAATATACCCGGATGTTTTTGAAGGTTTGGGCCAGTTTCCTGGTACCCACCACACCTATGTTGACTCAGCGGTACCACCAGTTGTTCGTGGTTGTAGAAAAATTCCCTATGCAACCTCAGGCGAGTTGAAATCTGCCCTCAGGACGAAAAGTGAGCCTAAAACGAATGCCCACATCAAGTGATGGATTGCGAATTGTGCACCTTATCAAGAGCTCCAACCCAGGAATCAGAAAGAGCCCATGATCTCACATAAGATCCCAGACCTGCCTTGGCTAAAACTGACAGCAGACATTTTTGACCAACAGGGACAGTCTCATTTGATCCTAATCAACTATTACTCCAAGTACCTGAAGTTTTGCACTGTCTCTAGTGGGGTATGGAATAGAGAAAATCCCACACAATTTACCGATTCGTTTTGTGGAATCAGAAAAAATATATGCCTTAAACTTTGATTATTTTAGTTATAAGATGACATAACCGCTTTGTGTAGAATTGCTGGCTCGGTACAGTAGAACAGATAAGGGCAAGTGTTTGTTCTTTGTAACTCTTCTGCAAATGCTTCGCTCACCGCGGCCTTGAAGGTAAAAAAAAAAAAGTATGTACAAAGTAGATTTCCAGGTGCAAGAAGGAGGTTTGTGAACTAACCTCACCTCCCTCATAATTCCCATCCTGATTACAGCAAAGAAATAATGAAGTAATATTATAGCCGCTTTTCATGCTAATTTCACTATATGATCACGTGAGTTGTAAGCGACTGTTAAAAAGTATATAAGCCTCCTGATTTTGCTCTTGGGGGGGGAACCCCTTCCAAGTGCTTGGAAAATCCATGTCACTTTGGAACACCCCCTACAGCTGTAGTTTCTTTTGAATAAAAGCTTCTGCTGACCTGACCCAAAAGTACTCTGTGTGTGTTTCCACGACAATTCCGATGCACTGGCTGAGGGAGTAGTTAGCTATTTGCACGATTTCACAATGATTACACACTTAATTCATACAACACAAATTTATTTTAAATTCTTTGCTACGCATGTAACACTGCTTAGCTTTAAGAAATAGCACAAACATTAAGAACACAATAATTACATATATCAGAAACAATGCTCCGAATGTACTTCCTTCCCAAACAATGCTATAAGAATTAGTATTACAAAAACAACTACAATTACAACTAAAAGTTAAATTTGAATTAATACTATTATTTTCATAATATACTTACTGTGCGGGCCGGGAGCGGTCTGAGGCTTTCGGGGGCGCGCGGCGGGCTGTGGCCGGGAGCCCGTAACGGTTGGGCGGGTACTTTTGCACGACGGACTAGAATTAGGCATGGACTCGTAGCGGTTGAACAAAGAAAACTTTACTTACACCGTAGATGGTCGTGGTGCAGGCAGGAAACACTTGCTTGAGTTGCAGTTACAAACGAACACACGTGGAGTTTGCTATGCTCCACGAAGACACACGAGCGGAGTTTGCTAGGCTCCGCTAAACGAACAGAGCTCTGGATACCACAATGAGAGTCCGAAAGGTGACTCTCGACGAGCGCACAGGGTAGGGATACGTCGGGATCGTTCGATGACGGGGAGAGGTTCTTGGTAGTTGATCAGGCCACCATTCGGTCTGAGATTTACGCAGAAGTCCACGAAGTAATCATGGAATTCTCTCGGATTTCTCCCGGAATTCTCAGAATCGGGGTTCTCGGGGTCCTCCCGAGATTCTCGGAGATCTCCGGCTTGGGCGGAAACTGCTCAAGCCTCTTATACGGCTAGCAAGCCAATCGCTAGCCACCACATGGGAATAATTTAGAAACAGCCAATAGTGGAGAACAAATTTACATATGGGTGGCAGGAACTCCTTTGCACCGGGGGTTTTGTCTCTGCAGCTGAGAATTGCACCGCGCAAAGAAAGCTCCATGTGGCGGGAAACAATTCTGCAGTGCCAAAGCACGCACAAAATCATTGGGTCATGACACTTACAATCCTAGAATTCCAAGAAGCCAAACACCGAAATATGGTTTCATTCCTCAGTAGTACAGTTTAATGGGTTGGCCTCAGTAGTACGGTTCAATGGGCTCGCCTCAGCAATACGATTCAATGGGCTGGCCTCAGCAGTGATAGGACTAAGTCGCCTTCCTTCAGTCCCTTTCGGGCACTCTGCAGCTTCAGCATGAACTAAAAGATTCGCATTCGTGGAGAGGGTGCTTCAGGTGATCAGTCTGATCCGGTCTACACTTGTGATTCTTCCTTCGTTGTTCTGCAAGTGAAGTTTACCTCCAAATTGGGTCAGTAGGTTACAGTTTTTCTTGAGTGAGTTGCCGTCCTGTGCCCCTCCTACCCAAACCTGTCACTACCCCCAAATTTGGGCTCGGATCTTACTCAACAGATTCTTTTACTTGGTAATCAGTTTCTTTTGTTGATCATTTTAATTACTTTGGGGAACTTCCATACCACTGCAAGTGACCTTTTCTTTCCAATTTTTTCAAAGGCCCTAGGGTTTCATCTCTCGGAATTTGGGATATTTGCTTAAGGGTCATTTTTAGGTTCTCTTTGTTAAAGGCCTCTAAAGATAAAATTCAAAAGTTAAGACTTTGAGCAAAGTCAGGACCTTCCGCACGTAGGCCAAAACAATGGCCTAGATAAGGAGGTAAATCTTGTCTTCTTCCTGAAACTGGCTAATGGTCAGCTATTACAAACATTCAAACTATTTCATTCAATATGACATGCACCTGCCAGACAAACAGCTGGCATGGTAGTAGGCAAAACGAAGTCTGTGTTTGCTCACCATTTCATACCTAGAGAAATTGTCTGTGATCGCGTGCCATTTGCAAGTCACACAATGAAACAATTTGCGACCAACTGGGGCATAACCATCACCCATTCTAGGCCTGGGTACCCACAATCCAAAGGCCAGGCTGACTGCACAGTGCAGACCATCAAATCAACACTTAAGACGACATTGCAGGACAGCTCTGATCTACTTTACTCAATCTGAGCAACATGCCCATTTCCAGTCTTGAGTAAGGTCCAGGGCAGCTTCTGATGGGGAGACTCCTGCGCAGTCCCCTCCCTGCTACAACGGCGGTGCTGACACCCAGACGACTGTCGATCGCCTCCCACAACTTGCGGGACCATCAAAGGCACCAGAAGGAGTGCTACGTCTGCACGGCTGCTTTCCTGCTGCCTCTACCACACGGGGAGAAGTAGGGATGTAAACAAGTACAAGTTGAACACCAGCATCCATCACGACAAAAAGGGATGAACCGTGCGACAGCCCCCAGCGGTAATCAGGAGGAACAGAAGACACTTAGGATAGGATTGCTTGTCAGTCCCAGCACGACAAGTTGGTGTACCTCAAGAAATGGCAGCAGAGCAAACTTCAGAAGTTGAACCAGACCACCATGAGCAAGAGTTTCATCACATTGCAGAGAATCCAGCTGTTGCCCAGAGGAACCTGATGCCACCACACCAACTAAGAGTGGACGTGTGGTGAGATTGCATGTGAAGAACAAGGACCATAATGGGATAGCGGTAAAGGCTAGAGCCCACCGGTGAGCCGAGTGCTAGCAACCTCTGGCTCCACGATCCTGAAACGTTCCCAGTGTGGAAATAAGTTTCACCAGGCCTGTTACTTGACTAAGAAGAGAGAGAAAGAGAAGAGAAAAAGGTGCTGATGCTGTGTGTTTTTAGATGTTCTAAGATAAGGAAAAACCTTCATGCCTTGTTTTGTCTGTGTGCAGATGTTAACCTCCTCCTTTCCGCTGAACCAGAAGCTGAGAACTGTTCCCAAAACATAGTTTTTTTCTAAATAAGTAAACTGCTTAGGTGTGACAAACGAATGATCAACATCTTTCTGTTTCTCCCCAGGTTGCTTTGTCTGAACCCTGCAGCTTTTCTCGCTGTCTAAAGTATAAATACGCTTGTAAATTTGTAGAGGTCAGAGTTCCTTTGAGAACCCTCCCTGTGATCACTTGTACAGTTTTAAATAAATCTAGATGGCTCTGCCAATTCTAATACAACCACAACACGAAGTTTGATTTCTTCCACACCAGTTAAAGTAGCGCCCGATGAACATCCAAGTAGCTAAGAGGGAGCTGCCCGAGTAAAGGACGGGGATGTGGTACATGGGAGGTTCCTTGAAAGGGGCCAGCAGTGGGATGACCCAGTCTCTCCCCGTGATGCCCTGCAGGTGAGGTTTGTGCTGGTGGGTAGTTGTAGTTCTCCCTGCAAGCTGTGAGCTTGTGAGTTGCTGAATCCTGTTACTAATACAGATCAAGCTGTTTGCCACCCTGCCCGTCTCAGCTGAATGGTAACTCGTGGACAGACCCCAAAGGCATGGAGGTCTGAGTGAGTGCCTCATCACTGGGACCCATGCCATAGAGCAAGCACTATCGTTGGGCCCATCCCTGGCACTTGGGCTCATGTGAGGAGCCCACAAGTGTCCTGCTGGCGATTCAGTTGTGCCACAACTATGAGCATGCCTGTCCCTGCTCCCCCTTCCCCATGTGGAGTAACAGAGCCCAGGGAGTGTCCCCCTGAGCTGCACGAGTTCGCCCTGTCCCCTTGCTGGTGGCGGGGGTGAGTGCGGGGCAAGAGGACCATCAGGAAAGTCCACTCCTAGTGACCGCACCGTGCTGGGGAGCTGAGCTGTATCTGAGCAGGGGCAAGAGGAATGGGAGCTATTTCTCTCCGACAAAAGCAGGGGTGGAGGGTTCGGAGGCCATTGTAACTCTGGATTTGCAGATGGGGCTGAGGCCGAGCTGGGCTCTGTGTTCCCAGCCCCACCCCACCGGGCAGTGATCAGAGGGGGCTACTGTTTAACCGGGACCCCCTACACCAGGGAGCTCACTGCTGTGACCCTCCAGCCAGGGCGGTCACTGCTTGGGCCACACGGACAAGGACAGACAATGCGCCCAAAGACTTCAGGGGCTCAGGTCATCTGGGGCGGGAGCACCCCCAGGCCAGGCCAAGCCAAAGGCGCCCACAGCCCCCGCACTCAGCACCTTGCCCGGGTGGGAGGGAGACCCCTGGTTGCCATGGCAAAAGAGCTGTTGTGTCCAGTGACATCACAATGCCCAGCCTCACTCTCAGATAACGGCTCCTCCCAGTGCTCTCCTGCCCTTCGCCCGCGCCACTTGCCCTTCCTCGTCCTCCTGCCTTATCTCTGTTGGTTAGTTAGTTCCTTACTTTAGCAGTTTGTTGGGTAGTTTGTTAGTTCTTTAGGTAGCTTCTTAGTTCGTTAGCCAGTTAGATTGTTAGTTTGTTAGCTAGTTAGTTTCTTAGTTTGTTAGGTAGGTAGTTTGTAGTTGATAGGTTGTTTGTTAGTTCGTTAGATAGTTCAATAGTTAGTTATTTCATTAGTTCATTAGTTAGTTGTTTGTTTGTTTCTTAGTTAGATTAGTAGTTCCTTAGGCATTAGTTAGGTAGTTAGGTTTAGTCCATCCTCCTATCCGGGTGTCGGAGGCGAGCACCAGTTGCAGACATGAGTGCCCTTTCTCACTCAGCCGTGGGAGCGGCCCTGGGGACACGGCGCGGGTCCGTCCTGGGGCCTTTTGGGAGATGTGACAAGCTGTGAGCGGGGGCTGAGGGTGGGCAAGGGCCCAGCACTCGGCCCCGTGCCTCGTCCCTGCTCTCGGCAGTCCGGCACCTCTTTCCCTCCTTCAGCTCAGGGCTGTGTTTCTTTGCAGATGCTCCGGCGGGAGAAGCTGCCCCCCCTGCGCCTGCGCTACAGCAACCTGGGTGAGACCTGAGCACGTGCCCCGCCATGGGAGCAAGAAGGGCTGGGCAGCACGAGAGTCCACAGGGCTGTGTGGCTTCCCCTCCCGCCAGGGTTTGGCTAGCAGGCTAAGCCCACGCTGTCCAAGGTGCAATCTGGACAGCCCCCGCTCTGGGCCACCCCCACCAAACTGTCACCCCTGCTCTTCACCAGCAAGTTCCCTGGGGAAGGGGAACAGGACTGGCCCCCATGGGCTCCTCACGCTGGGCCAGGTCCTTACCCTGCAGCCCCTGCCCATGCCCCAGCCCTGGGAGCCTTCCTCCTTTCAATGGCCCTGCTGCCCTCTGCTCCCTTGCAAGGTGGCGCTCATACAGGCTCTGGGATCCCCATCCTAAAAGTGGTGCTCAGTGCCACCCAGCCTGACGCTCAGCTCTCATGTCCTCTCAGCACCAGATGCCAGCCTGGGCACAGACGGATGGGCCAAAAGTAAACTGCCCCCCATTAAGGGGTCCCTATCTGTCCCCTCCATTGGACAAGTACACGAGAGGAGGGACCCTGCACCCATGTGGCACGCAGGACTCCTGGGAGGTGCCCCCACGCGTTGTGCCCTGGAGGGGCTGGTCGCCCTGCGCCCTGCAGCAGCGTGGGCCCAGCTGATGGGCGGCCCCTTGTCTCCCCGCAGGGCCGGGAGCAGTGTGGGTGGCAATTGAGGTGAGGGGCCAGACGTGGCCGCACCCCCCCGCTACCATGAGTCTTTCCCCTGCCCAGGGAGTGGGACGGGCAGCTCTGAGGGTGGGGGTCTCTCCCCAGGTGACCCGTGCCCCTCCCAGCCCCATGCAGCACATGGGACCCTGGGGGACAGTCTCTGTCTCCCACCAACTCCACGGGCCCTCCAAGACTAATGGAGGGTCGTGGGCTCATCCCCTGATCACAGACAGTCCTACCCGAATACAAGTGTCTGGGGGGACCTGGAGCTGGGGACTCACCTGGGACAGGGGATAACAACCAACCCCTGGGATCCCCAGGCCCAGGGAGAGGTTTGATGCTTTTTATATTGCTAGTGTGTGGGGGTGCTGGGGGTGTCACGTGCAGCGTTCCCGCTGCAGGGCAGGCTGGCGGGCTGGGAGCAGGAGTCTTTGCAAGTCAGGGAGTTCTTTCGTCAAAAGGCCTGTTGGGCTTGAATTCAGTCCATGATCCATCTCTGACCAGTTGCTTCTTGTGCAATCAGGCAGAAACGCCACTTCCAGGGGGTTGAGGGTGGGATGCAGACAAGTGCTCCCCCCACTGTGGAAGCCAGCACCCAGGCAGAGGGCCCCAAAATCAGAACGCCTCCACACAGACAAGGGCCCTCTGCCTGGTAGACGTGGGCTGTGACCCCCTGCCCCTGTGGAACAAAGCCTTGCAGGGTCCAAAGATGACAAGACAGGGGGAAAGGTATGATGATGTGCCTAGTTTTTTGGGGTTTTTTCTAAAGAAATGTTTCATGCTTCAAGCCAAATCAGCCAGCTCCGTGAGTCAGTCCAGAGCCATAAGTGGCCCTACAGCCAGGAAACATGATGCTTTCGCTAGCGTTAGGTTGTGAGCGTGGGATCAGTAGGGGAGCTGAAGGAGGGCTGGAGCCAGGAGCCCGTTCCTGGTCCCAGAAAGGGTCTCGCAGGTTGGGAGAAGGACAGGGTGGGGGCCAGGAGCCCAGGAAGGGAAGAGGTGAATGAAGGGGTATGACTAGTGCGTCTTCAGTAAGTGCCTTGCCCACAACTCCCTCCAGCGCCCTGAGTGTCTAGGTGGGGCAGGGCTGGGACAGGGGCGCTGCAGGCCTGGGCTTTCTGTGCTGGGAGCCGTCCGTGTTGTGTATGTCCAGAAGGCAGCCAGGAACCAGACCTAGGCGCAGGCGGCACAGCGGGAGGAAGGGAGGTGGGTCTGGCAGGACACCCAGGGCCGGTCCCTGGTACAAAGGCAGTAATGGGGAGAGGGGAGGCCTGGGCATGGGGTGGTGGGAGTGGCCGGTGCCTGGGGGCACGGGGTGAATGGGAGGTGACCAGTGTTTCTGCCTCCCACGTGCAGGGCTGACACTGTGGCAAAGGGGAGGAGGAGAAGGTCGGGGGCAGCAAGGAGGTGAGTTTCCCCCCTGCACCCCAACCAGCCCCAGGCCTGAGGGGCTGCCCCTCCACCAGCCCACATGATGATCGGGTGCCCCCTGCCTCCAGGCCACTCAGGATGACTCGTGCCAGCTCTCTGCCAGGGCCCTAGTGCCCTGCATGGACCAGCTATCTCCTGGGTTGGCCTATCATTGCCCAACTCTGGGCCTCAGGACCCTGTTGCTAGGGGTTCATCCTGGGAATCAGAGCTTCTGGCCCAGGCCAGGCCCGCTGGGACAGAAAGCCCCACTGAGCCATGTGTGAGAGCCACGTCCTGCTCCCTGCTGGGGAGACGCTCCTTTATCCCGTGGTTGTTCCCGGGGTTGAGCGGAAGGACCCCACACTGAGCGTGCCCTGACTGCCCTTCTTCCGCAGGTTCCAGCTCACCTGGCTGCTCCCATGCTGCTTCACCCTGAGGAGGTGAAACCCTGCACTCCTCCCCTCCCTGCCCACCCCCGTCGTCCCCTCCCTTCGTCCTCCCCTGTCCGATCTGCCGGGATGGGTCCATGGGATGACAACCTTGCTGCCTCTGCCTGTCTGAGCATGTAAGTGGCTTCTCACTAATTGTAGTTTTCTGAAGCCTCTTCTCTTGTGTCCTTGCCTTGGGCCCGTGCACTCCAACAGAGGCGCTTCGTAGTCCTCATGTTGAGATTGCCCCCTCACTCTCATGTAACCTTGTCACAGGCCCCCGCCCGACTCACCTCGGCACTGCCACTCAGGTGGCCCGGCAACATTCAAGCATTCAGTGTCACGGAGAACAGTGGAGCCTCGCCCATTGGCCAAGGGCTTGGCTGCAATGGGTGAAAAGCGGGCTTGCAGATGGAGGCACCCCTGCGAGCTTCTACTGGGACACTGTCAACTTGTTAGATGCTCTCCTCCCAGCCAGGAGGGATCTGGTGGTTTTCCCCAAGGCCAGCATGCCCAGGGAAGCAGTTCACACCCATCTGGCTTCTGCAGCATCGTTGCCTTACTTGGCTGGCCAATATGAGCCATTTAACTTCGGGGTCTCAAGTCTCACCAGACACCTAAGAGAGAAGAAAAGACAAGATCGTCATGCCCACGAGTCACCAGGGGTAATGACAAAACCCAGGTCAGTCTGAACCTTACTGCCGGCTAAACTTTTCTGTCTGCTAAAGGATCCAACTTTGTGTCTGGTAATGTACGTTTTATTCAGGGAGAAACTGTTTGAAGCACCTTCATCCAACAGCACATGGGGCTTGTAGTTAATTAACTCAGGCGGTGTGGGGGAGGAGGTCTGGCTGACTGAATGAATGCACATGTGTGTGTATTTAGAAATATGAGCCACTGACCAGGTCTGAGACTACGGTTGGGTTCAGCCGCCCCAATTCTGCCTGACAGGGCACTTTTGAAAGCAAGGCGGCCCAACTGGAACCTCGTGACCCAGTGGACAGGGCTTCCGAGTAATTTGGTCTTTTTCTCTCTGGCTATTGAATGAAAGAGTGTGTGTGCATTTAGAAAAATGAGCCACTGACCAGGTCTGGGACTAAGGCTGGGTCTAGCCACCCCAATTCTGCCTAAAAAGGTAGCGTCGAAAGCAAGGGGCCCAGCTGGAACCTCGTGACCCAGTGGACAGGGCGTCTGAGTGATTTTGTCTTTTCCAAACCCCTTGTCCCAGTAGCTTCTGCCGAGAGCAGGAGCGAAAGGATCCCTCTTGTGTTTCCCTCCCCATTTCCATTTTATGAGCCGGTGTCGGGTCAGAAGCCTTTTGTCTGGGCGGTGAAAAACTGTGGGGCAGGAACTGAGTGGCCCGGACATCCTAAATAAGCCTCTCCTACGTCTCCCTGTGTGACTGAAAATGGGAACAAGTCAGTCTAAACAAGTTCCCGTCCCCCATAAGGGGACTCCGGCGTACTTCATGTACACACACTATTCTCCCGAGACTTGCAAGTACCTGGATAAGTGGAACTGGGATACTAGGGATGATCCCGTGAAGCATTTTCCACAGGAAGGAACATTGGATCAGGATAAAATAGTGCACTTAAGAGGGGCTTTAGAGTCCCATGGATCCAAAACACCACAAAACCAGTGGGACATGTACTTTTATTGGTATGATGAAATGTCCAAAAGGCAGACAGAATCTCAAACTAGAAGTCTAAAAGACTCTCAAGAAAAATTAAAACAGCAGTTAAAAGCTGTTCGGGAGAAATTGGCTGCTCCCCCAAATTACACGCCGGCCACCGCTCCGATGTATCCAGCATTGCCCGGGGCACCCCCACCACCAGACCCAGCAGAGGATATCCTTGACCTTTGTTCGAACCCTGCTGTCCTGAGAGTCCCACATCAGCAACAACCGGTTCAACATCAGGCTGCAGCCCAGGTCCAAGAAGCCTTACCTCAACCACCGGATGTTCCCTGTCACAACCTCAAAGCAGGAGATTGGGTCTACGTAAAGGTCTATCAATGGAAAAACGCACTTCAACCCAGTTGGAAGGGACCTTTCCAGGTACTTCTGATCACTAATTCTGCTGTTCGTTGCCAAGGCCACCAAACGTGGACTCACGCCTCGCACTGCAAGAAGGTATCACCTCCATTGGACCCCGAAGCAGCTGAATTCCAACCCAGGCTGGGACCTTTCCCTGAGGCCAAGGACAAAGACCCTCGGGACCTCACTCAGGCAAGTGAGGAGCATCAGGGTGCAAGTGCTAGTAACCTCTCCCCTGAACCCAACACCTCAGCCCAGCCAGATTCATCAGTTGAAGAATAAAGATATCATCTTCGGCCTTGAAGAAAGTAAAGGCTCCCACTTGGAAGATCACCACCTCGATCAAGACCAAGATCCGACATTCTCAGTCCTTTAGGTAACCTGAGCCCAGAGGACAAAGAAAGACTTTGGCTGCCATCCTGGGTTTGGCTGCTAGTGTTCTTTCTCTTACTTGTGCTGGTTATATTTGTTGTTGAAATTCTTTGTCCCTCCTGTCTCTAAAAATGGCACTGATATCCTGGTACATCACACCTGGGTATCTTAGTATCACCCAAGGCGGGTGGGAGAAAAATTTGTACTTGCAGATCTCCCTTACGGTGGCTCAAGCTGGAAATAAAAGTGACTGCTGGATATGCTCTCACTGCCCATCTCACCTACACCAATGAATCCCAATGATCGGAGTGCCAATATCCCTCCAGCAATGGGGAAAAATTAATGGCGGCTTCCTTAGACACTACTCGTTAGCTGCCCATCGGTCCGCTCCTAAGGAATGGAGGGCCGCCCCTGCTATCTGGATAATCTCCCCAAGAGTAGAGGCGTCTTTCTGTTACAGATCCAACAACACCGGAGCTTACAATAAAGCCACACCTGTAGGACACTACCCTCATTGCCTAACTACTCTAGATTATAGCCCTAATAGCACCAGTGGAATCCTGTTGGGTAAAGTACCCTCTCTCAGTTGTACAGGATTCATGGTCTAAAACTTTTCTAAGGAACCTCATGTTGCTCTCATTGCAAACAGATCGGAATTTGACATTCACTCCAATTTTAAATCTTGTAATATATCTCGGTCCAGCAGGATAGCAGCCGAACGTGGTCCGTCCTATACGATGCATATCAATCGAAAGTGCCGTATATGGCACAACACCTGTCCAGATTTGAGTACCCTTTTTGCCCCGGGCCTTTACTGGATCTGCGGAAACAGGGCTCATAAAATCTTGCCCTGGAATTGAGTGGGGGCATGCACTCGTGGACGCGTTATCCCTGGTTTCGAACTGCATAGTGCAATATATCTGGAACAAGTAAAAAATTTCAACCATCACATGAAAAGGGCGGTTAACCGCTTAGCTACCAAAAACACAGGGTTCCATCAATTTGTGAGAGCCTTCATACCGTGGCTTGAAATAAGAGAATTAGAATTAGCCATAATTAACATTTCAGCCACAATAGAAGCTTTAGCAAGGCAAGAAAACCCACGGCAGAGTCTAGAATAATGGTGTTACAGAAGTGTGAGCAGATTAAAAGAAAACATGAAAGGCTGCATGATGAAATAGAGGGGCTCATGAGAATGGAAGTTTAAGGCTAAAGTGAGACTAAATAGTCTCAAAGGGGGGTACTGTGGAATCAGAAAAAAATAAATGCCTTAAACTTTGATCATATGAGTTAGAAGATGACATAACCGCTTTGTGGAGAATTGCTGGCTCTGTACAGTAGAACAGATAAGGGCAAGTGTTTGTTCTTTGTAACTCCTCTGCAACTGCTTCACTTACCGCGGCCTTGAAGATACCAAAAAGTATATACAACTCTGATTTCCAGGTGCAAGAAGGAGGTTTGTGAACTAACCTCGCCTCCCCCATAAGTTCCCATCCTGATTATAGCAAAGAAGTAATGAAGTAATGTTTATAGCCGCTTTTCATGCTAATTTCACTATATGATCATGTGAGTTGTAAGTGACTGTTAAAAAGTATATAAGCCTCCTGATTTTGCTCTTGGGGGGGGACCCCTTCCAAGTGCTTGGGAAATCCATGTCACTTTGGAATCCCCCCTACAGCTGTAGTTTCTTTTGAATAAAAGCTTCTGCTGACCTGACCCAAAAGTATGCTGCGTGTGTTTCCACGACACTGGTCTTTTCATTTGGAAAGGTTCACGTACAGAATGAGTGACATTCAAGTCGGGGAGGATGGTGCAAATAAAAGGTGCATATCATAGTTCCCCACATACAGCATGCGCCAACATGTCATATACACCTTGTTCTTGAAAGTCGGAAGGAAGAGATAAAAATCGTGACTTGTAGTACCTAACTGGGGAGCACGGTACGGAGCCTGAGCCCACTCATTGCTCCGCATCCCGTAGATCACATGAAGAGTGGACTTTTGCTTTTGGCAGGGACTGTTCTCACCCTCAGTCTTGCATGTAGCAAGTAGTGGGATTGCTAGCAGTGTTGTTTTTTTTCGTTTTTTGTTTGGAAAGCGGGTATGTTGTATTTTGAAAAATACAGTACTTCCTACGCTGACATACTAACACGGACCTGACCATGGAGGACAGGACCTGCTGGGGAGAGGGAGTGTTGCCCAGTGTCTCAGGTCTTCCCAAGTAGGCTGGAGAGCTTGAAGGAGCACAGCGGGTCTAGGCTGATCCTCTGTCAGTTTTGCTGTCTCCTAATATGCACTTTGCTGCACGGGGAGTTTGAGGAAATCCCAGTCGTAGTGGAGTGCTGCAACTCAAGGCCCCAGACTTTGGGCAGGGCAGTTAGCCCTGCCACCGCCAGTCCCACCCTGCACACGGGCATGCATTCATCCCTGAAGTGGGCTGGGGAGGGACACTGGGGCACTGTCTAAGCTGTGACCAAAGCTTATAGTGGGAAGGCTGTGGCTGGCGTGGGAGAGGAGCTTGTGTTTTCCACTTTTTCCCTTTTGCTGCTTCAGTATCCTGCTCCAGTTCTGGCCTCTCCTCCTGCAAGCACCAACCCCACAAGAGCCTTTCCCAAAGCTTAGAGTGATCGGCAAAGTGTCTGTGTACATGTAGTCTGCAATACGCTGGCTACTATCAATGGCTACGTGACGAAAGATGCACAGAATGAGCCCACCCAAGTGCCTTGCACAAAGTGCTTCATTGTCCTGATGTGGAAATCGCAGGGGATTTCACTCGTGGGCTTTTTGTTCTGCTTTATTTTTCTCGCTTATAGGCATAGTTCTCTGCTGCCGGGTCATCCTCACAATTATCCCTACTGTGATGTGATAGAGAGAGGCTTGTCTGCTATCGTTGACATCAAGAGCGATGCTGTTTGCGGTTCTGTGCTTCTGCCAGGGTCACCCGTGTTTGCAAAGTGGAGCGTGAGCTTGCCAGGCTAAGAGTGATCCAAAAATAAAGATAAAAGTGATTGATGGTGGAACATGCCGATGAAGCGACACTATTTCACGATGGTGGCAGAGACAGATGTAGGCGTCAGCAGAAGATATCCTCAGTGCTCTCGGTTTTCCTTGGCACGGGATTCAGGTTTCCCTCCTGAGAAGTACTGTCTGGTTGCTGTTGTGCCATTTCATCCCCACGTTAAGAGAAGACGTGCACAAGCCTGTTGCTTCAATAGCAAGTCCCACAGTGATGGGTGAGTGGCGATGGAGGCAGACTCTAGCGATTACCCGAAGCCCCTAGTCACGGACCTGCCTCCTGGCCGTCCTTCCTGTCTGAGTAGCTCGTGCTCTCGTGCAGCTTCCCCATCATCACTCAGGGGCAGGAGACCTCCAAGACCCCCTGCCCTGCCCCTGAGTGCTGTAGAGGATCTCGGCAGAGAGCTTGACCTTGACCTTCTGTGCGGCGGTGCTGAACTGTGTGGCCTGGCACTCCACGCCTGCTTGTTCACCCTCTCCTTCAACAGCTCCAGGATAGTGTTGCCTGCACGGGGTCACTAGGGTAAGTGCAGGGCTGAGGGGGCAGACCCCCTCTTAGCAACCCCAGCCAGGCCAGGCACCCCCAGAGCCCCCCTTGCAGACCCCCAACCCTAAGGGGCCCCCCGCACAATGAGGACGCCCCAAAGTTCCATGCCCTGCCACCTGCACAAGCCCTGCCCCCAGGCTCCAGGCTCCGCCCATCCCACCAATCCCCTTCCTGGACCAGCCCACAGCCAGGGTTTGCCTGTGGGGCAGTCCTCCTCAGGCTGGTGCCCGTGCCCTCTGCTGGAGCTTCATTCCCTTCTTTTGGCAGTGGCTGGCAGGCAGGAAGCCATGCTCTAGCACCCCCCGGCTCTAGCGCCCCCCTGCGCCACTGGGGGGATGTGGCTGCCTTTTTCTGAAAAAAACTGAATGTCTGTTCACTTGCTTCTCAGTTCAGTCCATGCAGCTTCGACTGACAGGTGAGCACTGACTGCGTTGTTTCATCCTCAGGCTCTTTGGCCGTCTGTGCTTAGCTCAGCAACCACTCAGCTAGCAGCACGCAAAACTGCTCAGAGCACAGGACCCACACACCCAGCCCGCCAAACAAGCTCTCAGCAAGCCCAGCACAGGCAGGCCTTGCTCCCTCTCCTTCCCATCATGTGCACGTGCACATTGCCTCCGATGTGGCTTCCCCCTCACACCAGTCCCTCCCTGCCTGTGCATCCCCAGTGCAGAGCTGGCTGTACGTGGGCTCCTCCATGGATGTGACCCAGGTCAACACCGTGGCCTGTGAGCAGTACAGCAGCTGCCACGGCTGCATCCTGAGTTGTGACCCAGCCTGCGCCTGAAGCAGTGAGCTGCCAGCCTGCGTTGTGCACTGGAGACAGAGCGGGTGAGTCCCTCCCCTCCTGCCCCATGGCTCTACCCACGGTGTGTCCGCTTGGCCATCTGAAGAGGTCTCCATGGCCCTCCAGATGCCCAGGACTGCCCCTGCCACAGTCCTTTGGTCCGCTAAGTAGTGGTTCCTGGGTATCGCCTCTGTCGCTGACCTGCTGGACCTGACACTGTGGCTCCTGCCCCTTTTTCTCGGCTATTTGCTGTGTAGCTGGTGCCCAGTGCCCAGAACCAGGTGCTGGCCCAGTGCACACCCCCTGCTCCCTCCTCCAGGTCCTCCAGGCCCTGCCCAGACCAGGGGATGAGCGGGCCGTGGCCATCTGAGCCTGAGGCTGGTGCAGCCACGGGACTCCGGTCATCTCTGCCTCTCTCCCATGTCGGGTTACTGCAGGACATCATATCTGCCAACATCTCAGGGCTGTGCCCAAAGGAGATGGAAGGTGGGTGCCTGGAGGGTGATGGTGGCAGGGGAACCCAGGATCTGGGCAGGGAGAGGGAGAGGCCAAACACTCCTCAGCAATGTGGATGCTGCACAAGCTGCAGGCTGGGGAGCTGTGAGCCACAGCAGGCAGAGGCTGTGCAGCGTGTGCATCCCTGGGTGAACATCAAGCAACCTCAGGACCATGCATGGGACTGTGCTCCTGGGCCTGGCCGGGGTCTGCGCCCTCCAGATGTGCTGAGAAGTGGTGATTGTATTAGCTGAAGTTGGCCTGGTCCTGCCTCTCACCCAGAGCTCACACCAAGGAGCTCCGTGGCCCCACGCCCAGCCAGAGCTGCTAGCTCCACGGGAGCAAGGGTGAGACCTGTCCCCAGCCCCAGCTGCTGCCACCCCCGGGTCATGTGGGCCTGGGAGCCCAGAGCAGCTGGAGAATCCACTGTCCTCCCAGGTCCCAGGCACAGCAGTGATGAGCCCTTCCTGCTCCCCTGCACCAAGGCCTGGGCACGGCCTGGCTCCAAGGGCTCTTCCTAGCACTTACTGTGGCAGTAAACACCTGCAGTGACCCACACAACACCAATAATGATGCCCACAGTCAGCACTGGGTTGGACTCTGGAAGAGGGAAGGGGTCTGTGAGTGAGGCAAACCCCCAGACTTGTTCCCAATGCTGCATGGGCCCAGTGCCCCCTCCCCATCAGTACCCCTGCATCCTCTGACCCCCCAATTCCTCCCCGCTCAGTAGGGTCAGTCAGCTCCTCCCTCCTGAGCACCACGTTTCTTCTCCCTCCCCGTGAGGGGGGTCACTCACCCGTCCGGCCCTTGTCCCAGGCCACTCTCAGAGCTGCCCCCAGGCTCTCGTGCCTCACGCTGCAGGCGTAGTTGTGGTTGCTGCTCGGGTCAATCTCGATGGTGGCCCAGGTCTGGTAGGTCTCACCTCTGCTGGGAAGGACCCCTGCATGGCTCGTCTCCTGGGGTTGCACCTCCCCATTTTTCAGCCAGACAGCAGCCATGTCCTTGGGGCAGAAGTCATGGACCTGGCAGGCTAGGGTGGTGCGTCCGCCCCAGGATGATGGCTTCTCGCTCACCTGTGCCACGGGATGCTCTGGGAGGGAGGAGACACCTGCTAGAGTGACTGCCCTGTTGGGCCCTCAGCACCCCTGCCAGGAGCCCGGTCTGGGCCCTGCACCGGGCCACACAAACTGGCTCCAGCACCCATTTGAGGCAGGAGCAGGCAGTGTTGGGGAAGGAGCGTGGGGGATGGGAGACACGGATGCGCTGGGCTCAGGGCTGCAGGAACAGGGTTCGACACAGCTGATCTCTGGTTCTCAGACACGTGGCCAGGGCACAGACACCACGTGGGCTCTGCCCAGCTGGGAGGCCTGACCAGGGCAGGGACAGAGGCACCGTGTCCTACAGCTGTGCTGGGGTCTCACCCAGCAGCAAGACCAAGAAGCAGTGGTCGTCATCCCGGACACAGGGGGATGGGGCAGGCATTCCCTGGGGTGAGGGGGTGCCCGGTCAGTGCTGTCCTGGGCGGTGACACTGGGACTCACTGCTCTGCAGCGCTGCCTCCCCGTGCTGCAGGTACTGCCGCAGCCACTCCATGCAGGTCTCCTGCAGGTAGGCTCCTGCATGCTAAAGAATGGCCTTGTTCTCATTCCACCTGCGCTGGGTGACCTGGGTCTGCGTTGTTCCTGCTACCCAGAGTGGTGCTTCTCTGTGCGGGAGCAGCGCGGCACTGGGCAGCCTCCCCATGGGGCAGTGAGGCCCGGGAGCAGAGCCCGAGCTGGGGATGCTGCAGCTGCCCAGAGCAGCGACCCCACTGCAGCCCCAGAGGTGCCACCAGCGCTGTGCCCCAGTCAGCCCAAACCCTGCCTGCACCAGGGGGGTGACGGGGCCTGGTCCCTGCACCCCATGACTCTCCCCACATGGACATCTGAGTCCCTGCAGTCACTGCCCACCCAGCCCTCATGCCTGGGGGTCTGGTCCTCGCCCCCTGGGACTCTCAACTCCTGCCTTGCCAAAAGTTCACACACTTTAACACAAAACTTTACTTCTGTCCTGCTCAGGATCCAGCTCCACATCCAGCCTCCACTCTCTTGTGTTAATGGACCCCAGCCCTGGGCCTGCTGGCACTGTGGAGGGCTCCAGTGTGTGTGTGTGTGTGTGTGTGTGTGTGTGTGTGTGGAGGGGGGGGGAAGTTCCACTTTGGGGAGTGGATTTGCCCCCCTTGGGCCACAGCCTGGAGTAGCTGATGGCTCCCGGTTACCTCCCAGATGCAGTTGGCTGGGGGTCCTGAGCTCATCCACACCTGGGGGGCAGCAGTGGGAGGCTCACAGAGAGGCATGAGAACCCCCCACCACCCACTTCCCTCAGGGAGTCACTAGCTGGAGCTGGGGGGCAGCAGGGGCTTGGGGGGGCAGTCTGTGCTCACCACTCCTCCCCTTGCACCCCTCCTGCCCAGTGCACGTGTCCTTTGCCCCCCCTCCTGTCCATGGATACGCGGTTCTGCATGCATGTGCTCCCCTCTGCTCTGGGGACAGCCCCCTCTCCCACGCCCGTCTGCTGCCTCCCATCACATGCACACCACCATGATGGGGAGAAAAGCGGGGCAGCTGGGTGCTGGGGGAGAAGGGGGTGCAACCGGAAGCCTGGAGGTAGACACAGGTGTGACCCGGTGCCCAGGGTGGGTGCAGACAGGACACGAACGGGTTCAAGTCTCTCCGCCCCGCCCCGCCCACCTGCGCCGCGGCCAATGGAGAGCTTATGCGTCACAACAGCGGGGCGAAGGGGGGAAAGGAGCAGAGGGTTCGCGCATGCGCAGTGCAGCGCAGGCTGGGCGGCGGGAGTCACGTGCCCGCGCCTAGGCCCCGTCCCCCACGCCCCGCGCCGCTGCCGGTAGTGCCGGGACTGCGTCCGTCCGTCGCCCCGGAAACGTGGCTGGAGCGGCGGGGGCGTGTCGCGGGCACGCGCGCTCGGCAGCAGCAGGCGGCGGAGGACGCGGAGGAAGCGTGTCGAGGCCGCCTCAGGCCCGCTTTGACACCCTGCGGCACCGACATGAGCGCTGGGGCAGCGCCGGCCCCGGCCCGGCACCGCCCCGATGGAGGCCGGGTCTCTGCACAGCCGCAGGGCGGGGGGCGGGGGGAGCCGGAGGGGCATGTTTCTACTTTAACAATGATTGATGGAGGTTGGGTTTTTTGCTTTTGTTTTGGCGAGTCTCTGCTTTTACATTGCTATGTGGTATCATAAGTGATAGGTGATTTCCCTTGTGGAGTGGGGGGTGGGGTTCCAAAGAGGAAATCATCCACTATGAATGCTTTGGGTGTGATTCAGTACTCTGTAAAGTCAATGAAAAGACTCCCATTCATCTCAGTGTCAATTGGATTGGATCCTTAAAATGGCTTTTCTTGGGGAAACAAGAAAGATTAAAAATAGATTTAAAAAAAAATAAAAAACAAGACGGATTAAAAATAGAATGAAAAGTTTTGACTTTTAAGCTGCTAGTTCAGGTCTAGTAAAGGCTGGTAGGGAATAAAAGTCGTAACTGTTTGGGAACCTTTTGGCCTTTTTGAAGATAGGCTAGTATGATTTGTGGTGGAAAAGCATCAAACCCTACTTTCCAGCTTTTCTTGTGCTGTTTTCAAGGTTGCTTTGAAGACTGTTTGTTGGCTCTGTTAATATCTTTGGAAATGGTGATTTGTATTGGACATGGAACTTTTGTAACTCTTGGAAAGGATTTCTAAATGTATTGTCTACAGAACTAACCGTGGGTATTTTTAGAGTCCAAAATGTGAACTAATTCACTAATTGAGAAATTAACTGTTTTTTCTTCTTCTTTCAGCGCTACAACTTGTTGTGAAGCATTTACAGCTGCTCCACTTGTGCATATTTTCAAACAGGCAGGATCTTTTGAAAACGATACCTCATGTTATATTATTTAAATGGCTATCCATACAAGGCTGAGTGTAAAAATGAAAATGCTGACAGGTATTTCTTAATCCTTTGAGATTTTAACTAACATTTCATTCTTATTTATGTTTTATTAATTATCTCTGTAAGCAAATATAAATTGCTGTATTATGCATCTACTAGACAAGGGTTGCTCAATTTCCAGCCCCGGGGCCAAATGCAGCCCCATGGCTTGTGGGGCTCCCCATGGGTCTGGGGAATTGGCAGCAAGCGAGTGGTGGCCATGAACACAGCCTCCCCCCCACTTTCCCCTGCCAAATCCCCAAGCCCCAATACCTGCATGGCTGGTCTGAGCCAAGCTATGCCTCTTTCCCCCGTGGGCCTGGGCCACGTTCCCCCACTTTGGGATCAGGGTTGGACCGTGTCCCCTTCCTTTCCTGCAGGGCCGAGTTGGGCCAGGCCATGTGCTCTTTCCCTCCCTACAGGGTCACCTGGCTAGCCTTCTTTCCCTCTTCACAAGGATGGGTCAAGCTCCTTTCCCCATCAGGGCTGTGTTGAAGCCAGTTTGTCCCCCACCTGGCCAGATGGTGCCCACTCACGTGCCAGAGCAGGAACACCTGGATCCAGCCCATGAATGTACTGGCCACTGACAGTCTGGCCTGCCGTGTAAAACTGTTGGGGCTGCACTGTACTATCGGTGGTCCATTAAACCAATTTTAAATAAACAAGTCATGGAATCACAGATTATGTGATCATAATTTTATCACTACTTTATATTTTCCTTTCAAAGGAAAAAATAGAAGTACTCTGTGACAGGCTCACAGCCACAGGGGCTGCCATGACACCCCTAGCGGCCTTGCTGCTCCTGCCTGGCTCCAGCTCTGATGTCACTCTCTCTTCATTGTTCACCAGCCGTGCCTCGCTCTTAATAGTACAGGTTGATTCAAGGAGGCTGCCAGCAGGCCTTAGAGCGAGCCCGAATCCAGTAAATTTCCACTGGGTCTGAGGCCCCATTGGCCTCTATCCAGACATCCAACCTTGGTAGGTTCCTCTCTGCCTGACTACAGGTGCCCTACAGGGACCTAGCCTTAAGAGCAAACTGTGTGGTTCCTTTTCCTCCCCTACTCCACGCCCTAAGCCTCAGAGATGTTCTCCCTTTGATTTTCCTCCTTATACACTCTGGCTCCTTGAGCTCTCAGACCCCTCCCCCGCCCAGCCCTGGACACAGGTGGCTCTGGGCCTCTTGGACCTCGTGATCTGGGTCTCGGCCTTTTTTCAGTTCTGGGACCCCTCCCTGGGTCCCACCCTCAGCGTGAGGGCTCCTGGGATACTGGCTCTCTAAGCAAGCCTTGAGTCTGTACCCCCAGGGTTCAAGGCTAAACATAAATCAATAAGAAACATCACCGCCGTCTGGCAGACACCTCAGTCTTTAGAGGTGTAACATAAAGACCACTTGCCTGTAAACCCAGTCTTCCTCAGTCCAAGGAACTTGCCTCTGTTTCCAGACCTGTAGAGTTGTTCAGCCAAAATCCAGTTCCCTTCAGGGACCCTGGAGCCAGGAGTTCTGCACTGTGCAGTAGCTGGGGAGAAACGAACAGACTGGTGCAGACTCTGGGCTCATATAGCTCCAGCCTGAGCCCTCTTCCAGCCAGGTGAGGCCCTCATTAGCTCCCCCCTGCCCCCTAAAAGCAGCCTCTCAGGCTGCTTGCTCTCCTAAAGGATCAGGCACATCCCAGTGCCCTGCTACATATTCTGTATACTAGATAACCATGATAGATGATTACTGTGTTAATTATTTGTATGTCCTTCGATGAGGAGAGGTGACTATCCTGACTAAAGTTCTGTTGTAGCAGATGCTGTACAAATGCAAATAAAGACTTAGGGTGCGTGTAGATGAAATGAAAATTCCCGTTTATGTCGACGCAACTGCATTTGTCACTATGGCCTGTTTGTTACTTCTTATCCTGAAAAGATATAGTCTGAAAAAGCTCCATTTGTATTCGAAGGCCAAGTCTGTGTGTGGATAGTTTTCGACAAATGAGCTGTTAAAATCAGTAGGACTATTAGCGCATGAGGCTAAATGTATGCATAATCATTTGCAGAAGTGGGGTGTGAAACTGTAGTTTTACAAATACACAGCAAAGCTAAGGCAGGTCTTACCTTTAAAGCAGCTAATCAGTCTAGTATTATGACTTCATTTGCTTAGCTAGAGTAAACCAAACAAAGGAAATGAGACTTAATAGATACAGCATGGGATATTGGAGTTTTTACAGCTTAGTTTTATTTTGGAACTGTTTGTAGGCCACATCAGCCCACTGATTGCACTGGTGGTTGTGCAAACACACATGAGCTTCATGCTGATAAATTAAAATATTAAGCCTTGGGACCGTTCTCTCTCTCTCTTGTTTGGAGGATTTGGACCAAAAAGGAAAAACACAGGGGGCGGGGGGGGGGACTTTGAGGAAGTGATTGAAGAGAACAAAATCCGAAAAACGATTCTGTAAGAATATCTTCTTTTACCACCTGTCATGATGTATAAATAGGCAAGAGATCAGTTTGGCTTTTAAATTCAGGAGCAGTGTGTAGGTCTGGGATGAAAAAAAACACCCCATTTCTTCCACCTGTTCCCTTATATACTAAGCAAATTTGATTTAGAGAAAGAAGGGTTTTGTTTTTACTAAAACTGCACTTAACCTTGACCTGGCAATCGCATAGCATCATAGCTCTTAACTTATTTGAATATTTGATTACTGTAACTTAAAAAAAAATTAAACATCTAGGAATTAAGAACTGTAAAGTAATAGGTAGTGTGTTATTTTATCATCTCAGGTTCAAGCAGGACAGTTTCAGGAATGTATGACTTGAGAGAGGCAGCCAGACAGACAATCCAAATGCTTCAGTTGGCAGGATGAAGTGATATGCTAATGTAAGAGAAAAGGTGGGTGTACAATGGCAAGGAAATAAATACCTGTTAAAGAGGTGGGAGGTCTAGGACAGTGGTTCTCAACTTTTTTTGTACCAGGACCTATTTATGAAGATCAGTGGCCAGTGCTGACCTGCTTTCCCCCAGCCCTGCTAAAGGGAGCCCCCAGCTGCCCCTGTGCCATCCGGGCCGAAGTCCCGCAGTTCATGCGGATTTCAGTGGAGAGAGTCCGCTGTGGCAGCCCCCCCTGCCCTGGTCTGGGGCTGCCATGCCTCACCAGGCAGCCTGGTCGCGGTCCCTCCAGCCCGTCCCCCAGCAGCATCTCCCAGTTGCTCTGCCCATACAAGTATGAGCACCAGCTCAAGTGCCACCAGCCCAGCTATGCAGCTCCCCCCGATGCCTCCCTCTCTTGCTGAAGGGGCAGGCGCCTACCCCTCCCGTCCCCCCTGCCCTGATGCAGCCTTGGCGCCCAGCTATCTTCCCCCATATCTGGCAGGTACCCATCCCCCCTGCCCACACACACACACACACACACACACACACACACAGTCCCCAAGTCCCGGACCTCCAACCCCCACTGATCATACACTTAACTGCATCCAGCTATTGGTGCTTCTCCCAGGACCCTGCCTGGGTGCATGCAGGCCATGTGGATGTGTGCGCAGAGACACATGTGCCTGCTACCTCCAGTCACCCAAAGCAGTGACTTGCAGGCAGGCTGGAATGAAGGTTATGTGTATGGGGAATGACAAGCTAGATGTGTGTGGAATTAAGGGCTAGCTCAGAAGAAGATGACTTTGGGAGAGATTGGGGGTGGAGGGGAAGAGGTGGATTCTTTGCTAGTGAGCTTCCCTGGGAGTCAGGCAGCGTGGGATAGCTAGAATCTTCCTGCTAGCTCTGCTGTAAGTGTTGGGATTCAATGCTTGCAAGCGTAATATTGTTATAGCGTTTTGATGATAGTGTTAGAGCACGGGTGCTCAACCTCTGGTCCTTGAGCCAATTGCAGCCTGTGGATCTATGATACCTGCCCCATTGGGCTCCCCACAGTTGGGAAATTTGGCGTTTCTCACCTGTCTAAACTCTTTCTTTCGGTGAGGCAGCCCCCTCCCCCACATTGCCGATGGATTGGGTTCTTGTCATGCCCATACCGTTCCTCCCTCCATGGGCTTCGATTGGGGCTGGCCAAAATTCCCTTTTCATGATGGATCAGGACTGGGCTGCGCCCTACCCCTCTCTGGACAGCTAGATGGGACCCTGTCATGAACTCCTTGGGCCCCAGATTGGAACCACTGACTGTGTACTGCTTGCATATGGATTGGGCACTGTCCATCCGTCTCACCAGACAAAAAGGTTGAGCACTCTTTGTTAAGAGTGGTGTTTTAGCTGTGATGATCCAGGAAGTATGCAAAAGGCAAGGATTTTTTGGGTGTGGTGACTTTTACTGGACCAACTGCATGGTTGGAATTAAATTACTCTTCAATGTCTTCATCAGTGACTTGGACGAGGGAGTGAAGTGTACTCTGTCTAAGTTTGCAGATGACACAAAACTGTGGGGAGGAGTGGACACGCCGGAGGGCAGGGAACAACAACAAGCAGACCTGGACAGGTTGGACAAATGGGCAGAAAACAACAGAATGCAGTTCAACAAGGGGAAATGCAAAGTGCTGTGCCTAGGGAGGAAAAATCTCCAGCATACCTACTGCCTGGGAAATGACCTGCTTGGTGGCACGGAAGCGGAAAGGGATCTCGGAGTCCTAGTAGACTCCAAGATGAACATGAGTCGGCAGTGTGACGGAGCCATAAGAAAAGCCAATGGCACTTTATCGTGCATCAGCAGATGCATGACGAATAGGTCCAAGGAGGTGATACTTCCCCTCTATCGGGCGCTGGTCAGACCGCAGTTGGAGTACTGCGAGCAATTCTGGGCGCCACACTTCAAGAGGGATGCGGATAACCTGGAGAGTCCAGAGATGGGCCACTCGTATGGTTAAGGGCTTGCAGACCAAGCCCTACGAGGAGAGACTAGAGAACCTGGATCTTTTCAGCCTCCGCAAGAGAAGGTTGAGAGGCGACCTTGTGGCTGCCTATAAGTTCATCACGGGGGCACAGAAGGGAATTGGTGAGGATTTATTCACCAAGGCGCCCCCAGGGGTTACAAGAAATAATGGCCACAAGCTAGCAGAGAGCAGATTTAGACTGGACATTAGGAAGAATTTCTTCACAGTTTGAGTGGCCAAGGTCTGGAACGGGCTCCCAAGGGAGGTGGTGCTCTCCCCTACCCTGGGGGTCTTCAAGAGGAGGTTAGATGGGCATCTAGCTGGGGTCATCTGAACCCAGCACGCTTTCCTGCCTATGCAGGGGGTTGGACTCGATCTATTGAGGTCCCTTCCGACCCGAACATCTATGAATCTATGAACTGTTGTTATTTTTGTTGCTGTGGTTGTGACGTTTGCTGGCAGGTCCTGAACTGACGAGTTCTGCGAAGCTTCGAGGCTCCCAAAAGTCAGTTTCTGAACTGGTGTTATCGCCGACAGCGCTGAGCATTTCACGGGCCCCGCTTACCGTGCTGGCAATGCTACGGTATTTGCAGCATACAGGGAGACTGACAGGCTCGCGTTCTGTTGAAGACTTCTGACTGTCAGTTCCAGCTGTGTATTTAACGTGCACTGTGTTGACACCGCCTTCCAGCAAGCGCAGGGTCCCTGTGTGGGGTCGGTCCCTTGCTCGAGTCGCGCGTGCTCCTGGAGGAAGTAGGGCCGGGGAGAGGAGATGGTGGGCGGCCAGAGGCACGTCCCCTTGCCAGGGGAGGGTTCAAGTCAGGATGTCGTCATCACGTTGGGGCGTTGCGCTGCCTTCATTCAGATCCTCCGTGTCTCTGTCTCGTCTATTCTCCTCACGCAGCCAGCCAGGAGGCGAGAGGCGGGGAAGCGTTGAGGGGGTAGGAATCTTTGGGATACACGAGCGAGGGAGACGCCAGTGCCGAGGGCGGTGTTGCGAGAGGGATTTCTCCCCAGGTTGCTGGGCCCAGAGGCTGCTCGTGACAGCCGAGAGACAAGGGGCCTTTTCCAAAGGGGAGCAGCAGCTCCGTCGGGACGGTGGGGTGTGAGCATGCTGAGAACGCCTCAAATGAGGCAAAGCAGAGGCTCCGCGCCCCAAACTGGAAAGGAGCTGCCACCTTCAAGTTGTTCTCGGCTCGTGGCTGCACAACTGTTAAGCGTGTTCGCTCAGCGTTCACTCTGTGCGATTAAGTGCATTTGCACGCAACAGGGATGTCCACTGACACAAATTGTGTCAGTGGACATCCCTGTTGCGTGCAAATGCACTTAATCGCACAGTGTGTGCACAGAAACAGTGAAGCGCAATCACTTGCAACCCTGTTCTTGTTAGCTGTAAGCTAGCTGAGAACAACTAAGACGAAGCAAAGGAGAGGCGCCGCAGCTGAAACTGGAAAGAAAGGTTTTGCTCTGTCTGTTTCAGTCGCCCGCAGCTCCTTCACAGGCAACGATTAAGGGTGTTCCCGTTCAAATACCGGTGGGTGGGCTCGCACTCAGTGATTAACGGGTGTTCAAGCACAATCACACTCTCACAGGCAACAATTAAGGGTGTTCCTGTTCAAATACAACCGGGTGGGCTCACACTCAGTGATTACCAGGTGTTCAAGCACAACTGCAGACATTCACACGCACAGGCCACAATTAAGGGTGTTTCTGTTCAAATACAACCAGGTGGGCTCACACTCAGTGATTAACGGGAGTTTAAGCACAACTGAAGCACAATCACACAGGCAACAATTAAGGGTGTTCCTGTTCAAATACCAGTGGGTGGGCTCACACTCAGTGATTAATGGGTGTTCAAGCACAACTGCAGACATTCACACTCTCACAGGCAACGATTAAGGGTGTTCCTGTTCAAATACAACCGGGTGGGCTCACACTCAGTGATGAAGGGTGTTCAACCACAACTGAAGTATATTCACACTGATGTATGAATGTGACGAACATCCACTAAGCACGGTGGCACTGACCAGTGAAGCGCATTGCCCCTCAGGGATTAGAGCCCGTTCCCCCTCAGGGATCAGCAGCTGCTCTTTTGATCCCTGCCCCTTTGACAAGGGCTCCCAGTGTACCCGTGTCTGCTCAGGGGGTTGCTGCTGCTGGCGAGAGCAGGGCTGGAGGAACGCCCCGCGAAACAGGAGAGGGTTAAAGCGAGACGCTGTCGTCATCGCGCTCGCTCGGGCTTTGAGCAAATCATCTCTCATCTCACGGCCAGCGAGGAAGAGGCAAGAGGCAGGGCAGTGTTGAGAGGGCATGAATGGGGGGGGCCTTTGGGCTATGTGGGGGTGGGTGGGAGGGGGGTGCTTCGGACCTGTTGGGCACGAGATATTGCGGAAGGACTTTTCCGTGTGGGTTTGTGGCGCCAGAAGCTGCAGGCGACGCTTGTGAGCGGAGGGGCCTCCATGGCAGCTTGCGGTGTGTTTGGGGAGGCTGCCCGTGGGGGCCCCGAGGTTTCCACAGGGTTCAGGGTATCGCTTCTCGGCCTGTTGAAGGCTCAGATCGGGTTGGCGGACGGGCCTAGGTCCGGCCGCTGCCTGGTCGGGCCTCGAGAGGCCGGGATTCGGGAGCGGAGACGATGGAGCAGTCGAGGAGAGCGGTGGCGGTGATTGAAAGGGCGAGGCGGATTGGTGAGCGGAGAACATCGGAGAGGATGGAGGTTGGTGAGCGCAGATCGGAGGAGATGGAGGTCGGGGAGCAGAGAACATCAGAGGAGATGGAGGTCAGGGAGCAGAGGAGAACGGAGGAGACAGAGGTCGGGGAGCAGAGGAGAGCGGAGAGGAGGCGAGGAGGTCCGGGTGAGAGCGAGGAGAGAGGTCGGAACATCGGAGGAGGTGAGCAGAACATCGGAGGAGGGGAGCAGTCGGCGGCGGCGGATGGCTGGAGTGTTGTAGGTCTGCGGGGGAAGGTGCAGCCGGGAGTGGGGGGGGAAGACCCCTGAAGAAGGCAGAGCAGCGGCAGCGGAGGGTGGCCGGAGGAAGGAGACCAGACAGGAGAAGGAGGCGGCGGGGACGGCGAAGGCAGTGGGAGCGGAGAGAGAAGAAGAAGAGCGAAGGAGGGACGTGAGGTGGAAAGTAAAAGTAACTTTGGAGCAGGACGGTTTTAAAGGAGCAAGGACTCTGAGCCGGTGGGACTTTGTCTAAAATTTTGTTGGGAGTACTAAAAGTGCAACCAGTAGATTTGGTGTGCGTTGTTGCTTTTGATAATTATCGTGAATGGCATGTGTCGTTCTGGAGCGGGAAAGCGTACAATGCTTTTTGGGAGGCCCACGCAGTGGCCGTCGAACGGGGAGAGTTGGTGGGGCTAAAGTTTGAGGTGGGGCAGAGGACGCGAGAGCGTGTGGTATATATCAAGATGTACACAGATATGGTGGAAGAGGGGGATGTGGTGAACTGGTTAGAGGGTAGGGTGCAGCGGGTGAAAATGGTAGAAAAATGCTTTGACCGGTGGAGGGTTTGGACGGGGGGGTGGAGGGCACGAGTTATTTTACACGAAGAAGTGGGGAATCCGGGGGGTGTGAAACATTTGTTACCGGTGGTGAGGATGGGGATGCACAAGGGCTACGTCACATACGATGACCAGCCGAAGCTGTGTAGTAGGTGTGGGCTGGGGGGGCACCTGGCGGCGTTTTGTGCACTAACGATTTGTTTTCGGTGTAGGGGGATGGGACATAGGGCACAATTCTGCACAGAGAAAATGGTATGCACGGGGTGTAAACGAGAGGGGCACTTTCAGCGGGATTGCCCCTTCTCGTACGTGAACAGAGCGCGGGGGCGAGAAGACCGGGGGGAACAGGGGGAAGCGGGGGAACAAGGGAATGGGGAACACCTGGAAAGAAGGGCGGGGAGGGAGAGTTTGGTAGGAATGGGACAACGAGGGGATGGAGAACACCTGGAGGAGCGGATGGAGGAGGAGGAACTAATAGTAGAAGAAACACCTGAGGGGGAGGGAGGAAGAAAACAAACTATTGAAGAAGCGGTACTGGAGTTAGTGGAGGAGGAGTCAGAAGGAGAAAAGAAGGAGCAGAAGGGAGAGGAGAAAGGTGGGGCGGAAGCTTTAAAACACCTGAGAGGGATGGTCGAGCGTTTGGGAGAAGTGGAAACAGCTGAGGGAGGGAGTTGGGCGGAGGAGATGGAAACGTTGGAACAAAGAAAGAAAAGAAAAAAACTGGGGGGGGTGAAAGGGGGTAACAAGAGAGTGGGGATGGAGATGGAGGGTGGGGATTTGGGAGAGAAGGGGAAAGAGGGAGGAGGGAAAGGGGGACAAAAGGTTACAGGGAGGGAGGGAAGTGAGGGTGGGGGGGGATATTTGAGCCCTGGGGCGGTGGAAGGGCTGGTTGCTACAACGGGAATACGAAGACCAGGGATGGTGACTTCTGGGGAGGGGTCTGAAAGCGAAATAGAGAGTGGGAGTGGGGTGGAGGGGTGAGAAGACAAAAGGGGGTGTGTTTGTTTTTGGAAATTGGAATGGCGTTTAAGATTGTTTCTTTGAACATGAGAAGTTTGTTAACCAGAAAAAGGTGGGAGAGGGTGGGGGGATGGTTAGAAGTTTTGGATGCAGATGTGATTTGTGTTCAGGAATGTGGGATAGGGTGGGAGATGGGTTATGGTTTTTTGAGAAAACGCTGGGGGAAGGGGCAGTCGTGGTGGGCTGGGGCAGGAGGGAATAAAGCGGCAGGGGTGGGTATTTTGTTAAATGGGACACGGGTGCGGGTAATTGGGGTGGAGACATTAATTGAGGGGCGGCTGCAGCACATGAGAATGGAGGTGGGGGGGGAGGAGGTGGGGGTCTTTAATATATATGCACCAGCCGTGAAAGCGGAAAGAAGGGAATTTTTGGAGAAGTTGGGGATATGTGGGGGTGGGGGAGGAAAGAAGGTTGTTGTAGGGGATTTTAATTGTATTATAGAAGAAGGGGACAGGGAAGGGGGTGTTGGGGGTGGGTTGCTGGACTCTACGGGGAGATGGTTGAAGAATTGGGTTCGGGAGGAGGGGTTGCAAGATGTGTGGGAGGGGGAGCGGGTGGGAACAAGGATGGATCCAGGGGGAAGAAGGATATCAAGGATAGATTTTGTGTTTGTGTCTGAGGGGGTGAGGGTGGAGGGTAAGGAAATGGGAGAGGTGGGGTTTACTGATCACAAGTGGCTGAGGGTGGATTTGCGGGTTGGGGAAGGGGGGGGAGAGGCAGGGGGGTGTGGAGGTTGAATACTAGGGTATTGGGGGAGGAGCGGGTGTGTGGGGATTTTGAGAGGGAGTATAGGAGGTGGAGGACGACGAAGGCTCTGTTCAAGTCTAAGTGGGAGTGGTGGAGGATAACGAAAGAGAGGATCCAAAGGTGGTTCATACGAGTGGGGAAAAAGAAGGCATGGGAAAGGAAAAGGGAATTGGGGAGACTACAGGGGAGGGTACAGGATTTGGTGCGAGAGGCGATGGGGGGGAAGGATGTGAAGTGGGAATTGGGAGAGGCGAAGCAGGCAGTGGAAGAGTGGTTTCGGGGAAGGGAGAGGGAGAGGTTGTTTTTGGCACGGGCATCGTGGGTAGGGGAGGGGGAGGAGTGGGGGAAATATTTTGCGGAGAGGGTAAGGAAAGGGAGGAGGGAGGTGGGGGCGGTGGTTACGAGGGAAGGGGTGTGGGTTGAAGAGCAGCGGGAGGTGTTGAGGGAGGTGACGGATTTTTACACAGGGTTGTATAGGAAGCGGGAGGTTAATGAGGAGATGGGGGAGAGGTTTTTGGGGGAATTGGAAGGGAGGATAGGGGAAGGGGGGGGAGCGGATTTGGAAAGGGAGATGGGGGAGGAGGAGGTGAGGGAGGTTTTGGGGGAAATGAAAAAGGAGAAGTCACCTGGGTTGGATGGATTGCCAATGGAATTTTATGAAAGGTTTTGGGGTTTGGTGGGGGGGGATGTGGTGGAGGTTTTCAAAGAAATTATGGAGAAAGGGGTGGTGGGGGAGGGTTTTGCGGTGGGGGTGGTGGTATTATTATATAAAAAAGGAAATAGGGAGGAACTTACAAATTGGAGGCCAATCACGTTGTTAAATGTTGATTATAAATTGTTCACAAGGGTGTTGGCACTGCGAATGGGGAGGGTATTGGGGGAAGTAGTGGGGGAAGATCAAACGTGTGGGGTGAAGGGTAGGAGACTGGCAGACACGCAATGGGTATGGAGGGACGTTTTAGAGTATGTGAGAGAGAGGGGCTGGAGGGTGGTGATGGGGAGTGTGGACTTGGAAAAAGCCTATGATAGTTTGGAACATGGGTTTTTGTTCAGGGTGCTGGGGCGGATGGGCTTTCCGGGGAAATTTGTGGGGTGGGTGAGGGCATTATATGGGGGAGCACGAAGCAGGATTTTGGTGAAGGGGTTTCTGGGGGAGGAATTTCGGGTGGAGAGGGGTGTGCGCCAGGGGTGCCCCCTATCTCCTGGTTTATTTATATGTGGCATGGAGCCACTTGCACAGAGGGTGAGGAGGGATGGGAGGGTGAGGGGGATTCAGATACCGGGGGGGGGAGTTGAGGGTCAGCCTGTATATGGATGACGTGGGTTTTATGGTGAGGGATGAGAGGGCTTTGAAGAGGGTGGTGGAGGGGATTAGGGAGTATGGGGAAGCGGCGGGGCCACGGGTGAATAAAGGGAAAAGCACTTTGTTGGCGGTGGGAGAATGGATGGGTCTGGAGGAAATGGGGTGGCGGGTAGAGAGGGAGGGTTTCAAAGTTTTGGGAGTATATATGGATGTGAGGGAGAAAGGGGAACGGGCATGGGAGGAGGTTCAAGGGAGGGTGAGGAAAAAGGCGGGGATATGGGGGACCAGGAAATTATCTTTTAGAGGGAAAGTAGGGGTGATAAAACAGTGTTTCTTGCCCATGGTTTTGTTTGTGGGAATGGTGTACCCGCGCACCTGGTTGCAGGTGAGGCGGGTGCAGAGGGAGATGTGTTTGTTTTTTTGGGGGGGGGAAGACAGAGAGAGTGGCGCGGAGGGAGATTTATAAGGGGGAGGATTTGGGAGGGTGGGGCATTCCTGAACTGGAAGTTTTCTTATACGTGCACTTTTCGAAAGGGGTGGTGAGAGCTGCGGGGTTGGAAGGGAGGAAAGTGGGGGCAATGGTGAGGTATTGGGCGGGAAGATTTCTGAGAAGACTGGGGTTATATGGGGGGAGGTGGACAGGGCTTTGGGCGGAAAGGCCGGCGAGGTGGTATGAGTGGGGATGGGGCTTCTTGAGGGCTAAGGGTTTGGAGGGTTTAGGGTGGGAGGGGTTAAGAGAAGCAAAGAGGGTGCTAAGGGAAATTCGGGGGAGGGATAAAATGGCAGACATAGGGGAGGTGACGGAAGGGCAGGTGGGGAGGGTTTGGAAGGGGATAGTAGGGAAAAGATGGAAGGGGGAGCATGAAGATTTCGCATGGAAGGTGGTAAGGAAGGTATTACCGGTGAGGGCAGAACAAAGGAAATGGGGTTTGTTGCGGTCAGGGGAGTGCCCAAGGGAATTGTGTGGGAGGGAGGAGACTGTGGTGCACGTTTTATGGGAGTGTTTTTATGCACAAAGGGTGTGGCAAAGGGTGGCAAAGTTTTGTAAGGCTGTAGGGTGGGGGGATTGTGTATGTTATGAGGGGGCATTGTATGGGTTGGTAAAGAATAAGGTGAGGGAGTGGGAAATTAGAATATTGTTGTTGTGTACACGGGTGGCGGTTTGGAAAACAAGGTGTCTGTGGGTGCAGAGGGGGTTGTATTTCACTTCGCGGGAATGTGTGTATTTGGCATATGCGGAATTGGAATACTATCGGAAGAAAGGGGAAGGGGACTGGAAAGACATTGATTGGAGAAAATTGTTTCAGTAGGAGGAATGTGGGGGAAAGGAAGGACGAAAGATGTTTGGTATGATGTATATTCTTGTGTTACATTTTCTGTTTTGGAGTAAATCATGCAAATGAGTTTCTGCTTGGGATTTATGTTTATGATGAGGATATGTTGTATTGATCTTTGAAATAAGGAAGAAGGTGGTCTTGTTTTCTTTTTTGGAGTAAATTATGTAAATAAGTTTCGTTTGGGATTTATGCTATAAGGGGGATATGTTGTACTGATCTTTGAAATAAGGAAGAAGGAGTGTTTTGTTGTAATGATCTTTAAGGCGAAGAAGCTGGTGTTTTGATTTGTGTGAGTTGGCTTTTTATGGTTTTGATACTTTGTAATAAAAAAAAAAAAATCTGTTCTTATCAGTGTGAGAACTGATGCGCTGGTGATGCGGGGTCTCTAGAAGGCCATGAGCAGCACAGCGGAAGAGATGGAGGAGACAGTGGTACAGAGCATAATGGCTGCTTCGAAGGCGAGGCTGGATATGCAGATGAGTATGCAGATGACGGCGGAGGCAGGAACCGAGGCGGAGAGAGTCCGGGAGCAGAGACGTCTTTTGGCGAATCACATCGGTGAATGGGAGGAGGCCGGAGATGGTGAGCAAATGGCGATGGAGGAGAAGAAGGAGGAGGAGGGGTGGACCCGAGTGCAACGAAAAGGGAAGGCCCACGTGGGAGCGGGGGGGCAGAAGACCCCTGAAGATGGAGGAGGAGCCTCGCCGGCGGCAAGAAGTTGTTGGGAGATACCAGGGCCAGAGGAAGAGGCAGACCCTGAAGAAGCAGGAAATGGAGGCTAGAGGATAAAATGGAGGGTGAAAGTAACTATCAGCCATGAGGGCTATAAAGGAAACAAGATGCTGAGGCGTGGAGAGTTCATGGCAGAGGTGCTTTTGAGGGTTCTCAAAGTTAACCCGAGAGACTTGTACTGTGTGATTGCATTTGATAACAGAAAGGTTTGGAATGTCACTTTTGAAAATGGGAAAAGTTATGCAGCGTTTTGGAAGGCACACAAGGAGGCCCTAAACAGAGGGGATCTGGAGGGCTTGGTTTTTGACATGGGGCGGAGAGCACGAGAGAGAGTTATATACATCAAGATGTTTACTGAGGTGGACCAAAAAGATGAAGTTAAAAGATGGCTAGAGCAGAGGGTGGAACGGGTGGCATTTGTCGAGAGAGAGTGTGATCGCTGGGGGGGTGTGGACCGGGGCATGGAAAGCAAAGGTGACGCTCCACGAGGTGGTGGGGAGGCCTGGGGCAGTCAAGCACTTAGCTTCGGCAGTGCAAATTGGGCCATGCAGAGGTTACGTGGTATATCACGACCAGCCCAAGCTGTGTAATCAGTGCGGGCAAGAGGGGCACCTGGCGGCGTTCTGTCGCCTTACTGTGTGTTACTGCTGTAGGGGCCTGGGGCACACAGCCCAATTTTGTAAGGAGAGCATTGTGTGTCAAGGTTGCGGGCAGGAGGGACACACGCAGCAGGCGTGCCCCACATCCTACGCAAACCGCGTACGGATGGCGGGGAGTCATGAGGAGGCCCGGGAGGAAGTGAGAATAATGGAGGAGGAGGCACAGAGGTCTGTGCCAGAGCAAGGGGGAGAGATGTTTGTGGAGGAAACACAGGTGGAGGAAAGATTTGAGAAAGAGGAGGAGGTTTACGAGGGGATCGAAGAGGCAGCCAAAGAGCTGGTGGAGGAGGAGAATGTGGAGATGCGGACACAGAAGACAGAGGAGGAAGGAAGGGGGGGTGAGGGATTGCAACATTTGAGGGGCATGGTAGCGGAATTGGAAATGCAACATGGAAAGGGACAAAAGACGAGTCGCATAAAAGAGAAAGTGTGGGCAGAACAACTGGAGGAGATGGAGGCAATCGAACAAGGGCGAGACGGGAGTCTCAAGAAAAGGAAGAAATCTGGAGGGGAGGAAAAGGGGACGAAGAAGCCGGGGGTGCAAACCGAAGGTGGAAAGAAAGGAGGGAAAGGGAAGAAGAAAGAGAAGAGAGAGGGGGGAAAGGGAAAAGACGGACTTTTTGGGATTTTTGAACCCAAAAGTGGGGGGGGAGCGTTTGAAAACACCTGGGAAATGGAGGAAAGGGGTGGAATCTGTGCTGGAGACATTGGAGAGTGAGAGTGGGGAAGAAGTGTGAAAAAGGGGAATTTTATTGTTGTTACTCGTCATGGAAGGGGCATTGTGTGTAGTCTCCTTAAATGTGAGGAGTCTGGCATCTAAGAAACGGTGGGAAAGGATGGGAGGGTTTTTGAGGGCGGTGAGGGCTGATATTATTTGTTTACAAGAGTGTGGGATTGGGTGGGAAGAAGATTATGGGGTGCTACGGAGAAGATGGGATAAGGGAAGATTGTGGTGGGCCGGGGCAGGTGGAAATAAAGCGGCGGGGGTGGGGATCTTAGTGAATGAAACACGGGTAAAAGTAACTGGGGTGGAGGTGTTAGTTGAGGGGCGCCTGCAACACATGAAGGTGGAGGTGAGGGGGGAGGAGGTGGGGGTTTTCAACGTCTACACACCAGCGGTGAAGGAGGAACGGAGGGAATTCTTTCAGAGATTGGCGATATGTGGGGGAGGGGGAGGGAAGAAGGTTTCTGTAGGAGACTTCAACTGCATTATCGAGGGAGGGGATAGGGAAGGGGGGGTTGGTGGGGGAAGTTTGGATAGTACAGGGAGGTGTTTGGGGAAGTGGATTCGGGAAGAGGGGCTGATGGATGTCTGGAAGGGAGAGCGGGTGGGAACAAGGATTGACCCCAGGGGACAGAAGATTTCGAGAATTGATTTCGTGTTGGTTTCGGAAGGGGTGGGGGTGGAAAAGAAGGAGGTGGTGGAAGTGGGTTTTAGTGATCACAAGATGTTGAGGGTACAGTTACGGGTCGGGGGAGGGAGAGGGAAGGGGGTGTGGAAGCTGAATACAAGGGTGCTGGAAGACGAACGGGTGTGCAAAGCATTTGGGAGGGAATATGAGAGGTGGAGAACAACAAGAGTGCTGTTTAAATCACATTGGGAATGGTGGAGGGTTATGAAGGAGAAGATCAAGGGGTGGTTTAGTAGAGTTGGAAAGCGGCAGGCGTGGGAGAAGAGGAAGGAGCTGGGGAGATTGCAGGGGAAGGTTCAGGGGTTGATTCGAGAAGCGATGGGGGGAAAGGAAGTGAAGCGGGAGTTGGGGGAGGCGAAACGGGCGGTAGAGGAATGGTTTCGGGGGAAGGAACAGGAAAGGATGTTTTTAGCACGGGCACCGTGGATGGGGGAGGGGGAGGAATGGGGGAAGTATTTTGCAGAGAGAGTTAAAAAAGGGAGCAAGGAAGTGGGGGCGGTGGTGACAGGGAAGGGAGTGAGGGTCGAGATGCAAAGGGAGGTATTAAAGGAGGTGACAGGTTTCTATGCGGAGCTGTATAAAAAACGAGAGGTGGATGGGATGGCGTGGGAGACGTTTTTGGGGGAGTTGGAAAAGAGGGTAGAAGAAAGGGAGAGGGTGGAATTGGAGAGGGACATCACGGAGGAAGAAGTGAAGGAGGTGTTGGGGCAGATGAAGAAGGGGAAGACGCCGGGTTTGGATGGGTTGCCGGCTGAATTCTACGAGCGGTTCTGGGGGGTGGTGGGGGAGGATGTGGTGGAGATGTTTCGGGAGGTGATGGAATCAGGGGTGGTCGGGGAGGGCTTTGCGGTGGGGGTGGTGGTGTTACTGCATAAGAAAGGGGACAAGGAAGCGTTGAAGAACTGGAGACCAATTACTTTATTGAATGTAGATTACAAATTGTTCTCAAAGGTGCTGGCAACAAGGATTGGGAAGGTGATGGGAGAGGTGGTGGGGGAAGACCAGAAGTGTGCAGTGAAGGGTAGGAGGTTGGGGGATACGCAGTGGGTATGGAGAGATACTTTGGAGTACGTGGGAGAAAGGGGGTGGAAAGTGGTGATGGGCAGTGTAGACCTAGAGAAGGCATATGACAGTTTGGAGCATGGTTTCCTGTTTAAGGTGTTGGACCGGATGGGCTTCCCTGGGAAATTTGTGGGGTGGGTGAGAGCCCTGTATAGAGGGGCGAGGAGCAGGATCTCGGTGAAGGGCATTTTTGGGAGAGGAATTCAGGGTGGAGAGAGGGGTGCGCCAGGGGTGCCCCCTATCTCCGGAGCTGTTTGTGTGCGGAATAGAGCCGTTGGCACAGAGAGTGAGGAGAGATGGGAGAGTGAGAGGAATACCAGTGCCAGGGGGAGGAGAAGTGAGAGTGACTCTGTATATGGATGACGTGATGTTTATGGTGCGGGATAGGGGGTCCTTGGAGAGGGTGGTGGAAAGCATTAAGGAATATGGAGAAGCAGCGGGGCCACGAGTGAACACAGGGAAAAGCAGTTTGTTGGCGGTGGGGGAGTGGGCCGGACTGGAGGAGGTGGGGTGGCAGGTGGAGAAGGAGGGTCTGAAGGTGCTGGGAGTCTATATGGATGTGAAGGGGAAGGGGGAACGGGCGTGGGAGGCGCTTCGAGGGCAGGTGAGGAAGGTGGTAGGGCTATGGAGAACGAGGAAGTTGACGTTTCGGGGAAAGGTGGGGATTATGAAACAGTTTCTGCTGCCAACAATTTTGTTTGTGGCAATGGTATACCTGCCCACCTGGTTGCAGGTGAGGCGGGTGCAAAGGGAAATATGTCTCTTTTTCTGGGGTGGGCAGACGGAGAAGGTGGCGAGGAGGGAGATATATAAGGGGGAGAACTTGGGAGGCTGGGGCGTGCCGGAACTAGAGGTGTTCCTGCACGTGCACTTTTGGAAAGGGGTGGTGCAAATTCCGGGTTTGGAGGGAAAGAAAGTGGGGGCGTTGTGCAGATATTGGGCGGGAAGGTTTTTAAGGAGGTTGGGATTATACGGAGAGAGGTGGACGGGCTTGTGGGCCGAGAGACCGCCCAAGTGGTATGCACGGGGCTGGGGCTTTTTGAGAGCGAAGGGGCTGGAGGAGTTAGGGTGTGAGAGACTGAGAGAAGGAAAGGTGCTGAGAGAAATCAAAGCGAAGGATGAGATGGCAGATATAGGGGAGTTGTCAGAAGGGCAGGTGGGAAGGAGCTGGAAGGGGATAGTGGGGAAAAGATGGAAGGGGGAGCACGAGGATTTTGCGTGGCGGGTGGTCAGGAAAGTGCTACTGGTGAGGGCAGAGCAGCGGAAATGGGGTTTGGTAAGGTCAGGGGAGTGTCCGAGGGAACTATGCAGCAGGGAGGAAACGGTCTTCCACGTGCTATGACAATGCTCATATGCACAGAAGGTTTGGCAGAAGGTGGCGAGGTTTTGTAAAGAGATAGGGTGGGGGGATTGTGTGAGGTACGAGGGAGCGGTGTACGGGCTGGCGAGGCATAAAGTGTGGGAATGGGAGATTCGGGTTGTACTGTTGTGTACAAGGATGGCACTGTGGAAAACTCGATGTTTATTGGTCCAGAAGGGGCTTTATTTCACGCCACGGGAATGTGTTTATTTAGCGTACGCAGAGTTGGGGTACTATCGACGGAAAGGAGAAGGAGAGTGGGATGGTATTGAGTGGCAGAAACTGTTTGAGTGAGAGGGCAGGAAGGGGGAGGGAAAGGTGGAGAAAACAACTGTTTTGATATATGTTATGTTATGTGATGTTATTTTATGTTAAGTGTTGGTACTTAAGAGAGAGCTAAAATGGTTTTGTAGTTTGAATCTGTAACAAAGAGACAAGCGTTTTCCAGTTTTGTACGGGAAGGTTTGTTGTGCTGTGACGTGAAGGAGAGAGGTTTTTCGTGGTGGTGGTGAACGAAGGATGCTTTTAATAAATAAAGGAAAAAAAAAACCTTTTCTTATCAGTTTAATATTTGATATGTCCTCGATGTGAGGACTTTATATTAAATGGATTTTTGGAACTGGGAGATGGACTCGGAGCTTGCTCCATCCACTCCACGCATCGGCCTGGTATTACAGTGCCTCCAGGAGCGGTGCACCTCCCCTCGGGGAGAACTTGCTGCTGTCAAAAAGTAGATCTTGTTGCTTCTTCAGAGACATTTGGGGGAGGGGGGCTGGTGCTAGGCAGGGACCCCTAGTAGTCTGGCAGGCAAGCTACTACTTGTCCGAAGCTTTCAAGAGGACGGGTTGGCTGTCTGTCTGGAGGAAAGCGGTCCCTCTGCCTGTACCTGGATGGAGAATGCGGGCAGCAGCGTGCAGCTGAGGAGGGTGTCAGGGGCAGCCTGCTTGGTGACCCCCTGCGAACAGCTCTGTTGCAGCGGAAATCCTCTGTCACAGCAGAAATTGTGGGCTTTAGGATGCCAGAAAGCTGTGGATGTTGTCATCACGCTGTTATGAAGCAAAACGAACTAAACTGAACACAGGCGGTACGGTACGTCTCGGAGGTCAGATGCGAGCCAGAACTGAAAGCTGGAAGGCCTGGGAAGAGCCAGAGGCCGCCACAAAACCAAGGCGAGGCTTCTGGAGCACTATGCGCTACACACCAAAAGCACTGTTCTAGTGGTTGGGTGTGAACAACTGAGAGGCTCCACACCCGGAACTGAAAAGGCTTGGCTCCATTTAAATTGTCCTCGACTCCTTCACAGGCAACAACACCTCTCAGTTGTTCACAGCTAGTTCACACCCAACAACTAGAACAACGCTTTTGCATATGGCCACCAGCCATGAGGCGCCAGGCACACTGTTGTAGGGGGCAGTCTTGAATATGAGCCTTTGGCCAGGAGGTGGGGTTTGTGCATCTCCCCTGCCCATGGAGGGCACTCCTTCCTCCCACTGCACCGTCCATCTTCCCCTGCTCAAAGGCCACACGACGACAAAACTATGCATGCACTCACCACGTAGTTGGTGTGTAGCGCATAGTGACTAGCTAAAAACAGACTTGTTTTTAGCTAGTCACTCAGCTAATACATTCTGATTTTTTTTGAACTGTTACTTGAAAGCAAAAGTGAATGTGACTAACTACTAACAGTTAAGCATACACTAGTAGGTATACATTCTTGTCTTCATAAGAGTAAGCAGACACACCCAAACCCGATATACTTAAGGTAGTTGTGAGGTCCAGGAAGTGTACAAGAGGCAAGGATTGGTGTGGGTGATATCTTTTATTAGACCAACGGCATGGTTGGAATAGATTAGTCAAGCTTTCAAATGCAATGCATCCTTCAAGATATCACCCACAAAAACCCTTGTCTCTCACATACCTCCTGGATCATCACAGCTACAACATCATTCCAACAGCAGGAGAACCAATGATTTTTTTGGTGATGTCTTTCATCAAACCAACTCTATAGCTGTGAGAGCTGTTAGATAAGCTTTCAGACATCAAGTGTCTTTCCTCAAGTCCAAAAAACCTTGCCCAACTGCTCTCCCAACTATACTAAAGAGAGCACAAGAAATCCTTGCCTCCGACTCCATGTAAATGCAAACAGTCTGCTTGGAGGCACAGAGGAAAACTGTGAACTAGGTGTGAAGAGGAATTATCATTATAGGATACAAGAAATGCAGTAAAATAGTTCAAGCACCATGCAGGCTTACCCAGAGACATCAACATTTTTCACATACTGCAATACCTGCTATTTGAATATGAAGCTCAAAAGATGAACACCAAAGCCTAGTTCCTACTAATCACAAGTTTATTGCCATGGCAAACAAAAGCGCAAAATAGTTCTACAAGGTAAAATATACAGTCCTCTGTAGAGGGAACAGGCCCACTAGCACTATCAAAAGATGTTCATTAGCACACTGCAGGTTACATGAAAAGTACCAACTTCTATTTAATACAGTTTTTCCAGACAAGACAAAAGCACTATCAGGCTGAAGAGGACAATTACTGCATTCCCTTCTGTGATAAAGACAAAGGTAGGAATTAGACCTAATACAGAACAGTTAACTATTAGACATTACTGCAGCCTCAGAACATGTTATTTCCGGTTTTAAATTACAGTCTGAGATGAGGAGACTGACAGAGAATTGGAGGCAGTGAACTGGCCAATGTGCTGCAATAGCCAATTAGAAGGGTAATCAGCTTATACTGGCAAATACGAAGGGGACATTAAGGCAGTTAACATTTTATTTCAATTAAAACTTCTACAACTGACACTTCAGGTCCCAATGAAAAACTGCATCTTATAAGATAGACTGTTTTTCTTTCCCCAAACACAAGGCCTAAAAATATTCCCTAATCGTCACTAAAAATGTCCTTGATTCCTCATCAGAATATCTTGGTATACTATACCATTTCAGGTTTCTAGTTGGGGGGAATACTATGAAACAAAAATATGGTTCAGTGGTAAACTGTGCAGCGATCCTGAAATACATTATGCCATCTTTACTTTGTGGGGGAGAAACCCAACAGCTCCATAGCTAAAGAAAGCCAAAATACCAAAACTTCTAATTCAGTGACTCTCCACCAAGGTGACTTGAGCTCCTCTGAAGGCAGCCATAGGGTGCCACACAATCACCCTTAGTGCTGGCAGACAGGAAAACAGGATTCAGAAGTAGGGGTCTACCAAATACAAGATTTTCACAGAAACCATGACTCTGGTAGGCGTCTTGTGAAAAAGCCCAAGCTGAAAACCTGGCAGCAAGCAGGGCTGTGGGGAGGGGACGGAGGGAGCTGAAAACGGGCTGGAAGCCCTGTGTCATGGCAGGGTCCTCGCGGAGGGCCGTGACCTCCTTAAGGTCCCTCGCTCCGTGTCAGGCCGGCCCAAGGCACCCTCTAATTCTCGCCCGCCACGTCTTGCTGGAAAATGTAATAGGGAGGCTGCCTGTGACTCCCTGGGCACGGCTACTCGGGACCTCTGTCCCCGCGGTTCTCCCGGACCCCCTGGAGGTCTCCTGATACAATGGGTGCTTCCTAGGCACCCCAGCCTTATGGGCTATGCGTGGCTCCTACCAGCCCCTAATACCACGCCCCAAGCCTCGCAGATGTAATAGACGTTGGTATGTCTGCAGGCCCGCTTCCTGGGCCTCCTCTATGATCTAGCCCACTCTGGGCTTTCTCTAGTACCCAGCCTCTCACTGGGACTCTCGTCCAGCCCACTATGGGCCTCCCCTGACGGTGTGGTCCCGCTCAGGGACTCCCTAGCGGGCCCCCGGTCCTTCCCGCCAACCGCACGGGTACCCTCTCCGATACGGGCTCACCGCGCTGCTACTCCCCGTCGTCACGGGGGCAACCGCAGCGCCTTGCCTCTGTCTGAGGGGTGTTGCCGCACTAGCCTGCGGCCGGGCTCGCTATGCCCGTCTCGGGCTCCTCACTATGGCCCGTCTCGGGCTCCTCACTATGGCCCCGCTCTAGGGCTGGGGTCTATGCACCCCGCAAGTGATGCCCTTGCTGGCCTCCGCTGTGCCTGTCCTGGGCTCCCTAATATGGCGCTCCCCCGCTTTGGGGCTCGCCGTGCCCCCATGGGGCTTCTCAATAAAATCGCCCCTCGCTCTGGGGCTGGGGTCTATGTACCCCGCACGCGATCTGGGGTTTATGTTCCCTGTCTGCAACCTACTGGTCGCGCCCGCGACCCACTGGCCACGCTCCTCGCCGCCAGTTGCTCCCGCACTGGCGTGCAAGCTGCACTTTCTTCACTGGCGCTGTGAAAATAATGCGCCCTCTTGGTGCTAGCCAGCGCCCTCACTGGTGCTAGGGCACCCCACACTCTCTGGGGTCCCTATATGAGGTACCTATACGGTACCTATGATTGAGGCCTCCTCCAACCCCTACAGCCTCACCCAAGCCTCCGGGTGTAATATCACAACGTCAAAGCAAAACCACAAGCCCCTAGGCTGTAACCCAAACGCAAACTCAAGCCGTCCGGCTGTAACTCCAAACACAACCCAAAGCCGCCCGGCTATAACTTACATCGTGGCTTAACCTTCGCTCGAGCGGTACTTGCTGTTAGCCTCGGGAGCTCCTGCCTCTCTGGCTGCTGGCAGAGAACTGCTAGCCTGGCTTCGGCCCTGGGCTTTATAAGGGCCAGGCCCTGCCCCCTCCTGGCCAGCTGGCTCCCCTTAGTTGCTCTGGCAACCCACAGCTGTGCTCAACTGGCTCTGCCAGGGCTCTCTCCCTGGCAGTTTCTCCTCTCTAGGAGCAGGCACCGAGGTGCCCTGCGACACCCTGGTCCTGGGGGGGGAAGCAGGGGCAGGCTGGACTGAGAGTTTCTCTGCAGAGCATGACAGGCCCCTCCCACATCTCCAGTTGGCTGAGGGGCCCTGGAAGCCCTGCCCCTCGCTGGAGATTGAGAGATGGCCATGGGTTGGGACTCCCAGGGCCCCTCAGCCAGAGGTGTGGGGGGGCCTGCCATGTGCCACCGTGAAAATGGTGACCGCCACTGCACTCGCATCGCAGAGTCGGGGGGAAGCCCCTGTGAACGACGTAGGCCCCATATTCATAAGGTAAAGTCAGAGATTTCAAGCAGGAATTCAATATTAAAGACGTTCTGACCTGCCCTGGCTTTTCTGAGTTGGTTGCAACAGAAAAATTGCCATTATTTTTCTGTAGTTAAAAAAAAAAAAAGGTAGAAGCTAAGACCTGGAATTTTCCAAGCCAGGTCTTCAGTCTAAAAAGCGGAGGAACACAGTACTAATTAATAGCTGATTATGAAAAATCTTTAGGAGGAAAATCTGGAGAAAGAGCAGCACAAGAACTACAACTTTGACAAACAGGATGTTAATATGCAAGCCAAGCGTCTGTTTAATTCGCATTTTTACTTGAAAGGTTATAAGAAAAGTTCCTACACACCAAAGAGGTACTCAGCACAGCTCACAAAGACATGCACAAGGACCCAGAGGGACGGCCTTCCATCTTCAGCTCCCTCTGTGCAAAAACGAAGTTTCTTTCCTACCCGTGGGGACTTTTTACCGTCTTGTACCACCTACACTTTCCCCAGAGCCTAATGAAGGGACTTTGATCCCGAAAGCCTGCAGAAAAGGACAGTTTTCTTGCCATTTTCCAGTTGGTCTAATAAAAGGTATCATTTTGGAACCCAGAGTTCTAGTTTTTTGTATATAAGAAAAGTTAGCAACTTTGCAGTCATATATGAAAGCCTAGAGCTACAATAAGAGACCTTGTGATTTGCACCACTTAGCAGCACTGTGAGCGATCATATAAATTAGAGGTGCACTGATACCTTGGTCTCATATCGGATCGGTACCAGTACCAAGAAAATTCGCTGTATCGGATATCGGGCCCAATGGGGCTGATAATTTGGCTGATAAATGCCTGTGCTGTGCGCAGTCACAGCACAGCACTCAGGAAGCAAGAAGCGCATCTGGCAGCGTGGAGAGCTGCCTTCAGCTGGCAAGTCCGGTGTGGTGGAAGGGGAGGGAAGCGGCATGTGGGGGGCAGATCAAGGCTCTCGCTGGTGATGGAGGGGGCGGGGGCAGGTGCTGTCCAGGCGGGGTGGAGAGGGGGAGCTGCAGCTTGTGGTGGGGGGAGGTGGCTCCCACTGCTACTTGCACTCTGGGAGGGCACGGGCGGGGGGGGTGCCCCTTGGATCTGTGCACGGCAGGGTGGGCTGCAGCCGGGGCTGCGTGGAGCTCTTCTCGGTGGAGGCTGGGCTCGGAGAGGGCGCCGGTGGCATTGGGAGGATGCTGCATCCACCCCAAATTTCACCACCGCTGTGCTCCCAGGGCCACCGCTGCCAGCAGCCCAACGCAGCCCCGGGTTTTCCTGGTGCGTGGGTGGAGGTGGGGCGTTGAGCCAGGGCTGCACCGAGTGGCTGGCGGTGGTGGCGCTGGAAGCAGAGCCCTGGCAAAATTTGGGCTGAATGCAGCATCCTCCCAGCGCTGCCGGCACCCACTCCAAGCCTAGCCCCTGCCGAGAAGAGCCCCACGCGGTCCTGGCTGCAGCCTGCCCCGTCCCACACAGATCCAGGGGGGCACATGTCCCCCCGGTGCCTTCCAGGGTTGCAAGCAGCGGTGACAGCCGGCCCCCCATCACAAGCTGTGGCTCCGTCCCCTCCACCCTGCTTGGGCAGCACCTCCCTCTGCCTCCTCCCTCACCACAGGCGGGGTTGATCTGCACCCCCGCCACGCCCCTTCCCCTTCTTCCACTTCCCCTTCCACCAGACCGGACTTAACCAGCTGGAGGTAGCTGTATCGGAAACCAGATCGGTATCAGCCAATATGCCTCCTTAAATATCAGCTATCGATATCGGCCCCAAAAATCTCTATCGGTGCGCCCCTAATATAAATTCATAACTTTTAAAAAGTATTTTAAAGGTAGTATTTGGTTATTGTCCCAAATTTCATTAAGGTTTTAATAAACATTGAGTATCTTACTACTCAGAAAGAGCTTAACTAATTTCCTTTTTCTCTAAAAGCTGTAAAATGATCAGCAATTCATAAAAAAGCACAAGTTTCTGGGCAAAGCCTTCAAAAGCCAGAACAACACTGCATGTTGTGTTAGAGTTTGATTGAGTATGTCAGGAACTCAGCTGAAATGTCTTTATTAAATCCAAAAGCCAAAAGCAGATACATAGTGACTTTAAGCCAGTAGTTTTCAACCTTTTTTTTAGTAAGTGTATCCCCGGCAGCCCCCTTTTTAAAAAGTGTACCCCCAGGGGGGTGGGAGCAGCCGGATGCAGAGCAGGTGGGGGTGGCGAGCGGTCAGACGTGGCGGGGGGTGGCAAGGGCCAGACACAGAGCAGGGGCACGGTGAGTGGCAGAGCAGCGGCAGTGCAGCTTCTGTGGGCCCTGCTCTCACGCTGCCCTGGCCCTGTGCTCCTGTGAGGCAGCAGGTGTGCTACAACTGCGCCCGCCCCTGTATATTCCCTGGGACCTTTCAAATTACCTCCAGAGGTAGGCAACACCTGCCTTAAGCAAATGCTCTAAAACACTGACAAAGAATGTTTTGCGTATCAAAGCTTGTCTAACTTATTTCCAACCATTCAGTTGGTCCAATAAAAGTGATCACACCCAAAAATCCTTGCCTCTTGCATACTTCCTGAATCATCACAGGTAGAACATAACTCCAAACACACGGGTGCTCAAACCACGGGGTGCTCAAACATCACTCTAAACAACGGCACGCCAGGGCCCCATCCATCTGTGCAGAGGGAGGCAGGGGGCACGCCAGCCCCAAGACAGCGCAGACAGGGGGCTTTGTCAGCCTCAACCCGAGCCCAAGGGGCTTGACAAGGCCCCACTACAGCGGCAGGTTGGGGGTGTGCCCATCCCCATGGCAATCCCATGGAAGGAAGAATGGCCAGGCGCCAAACCAGCCACGCAGCGGAAGAAGGCAAAGCTCCATAAGAAGAAGTGCAAAGGCCTGAACTTAGGACAGAACAGTCTCATGCACCGCTACGGGCTTGGGACCAACTGGCTAAGCAGCAGCTCCACAGAAAAGGACCTGGGGGTTACGGTGGACAAGAAGCTGAATAGGTGCCAACAGTGTGCGCTTGTTGCCAAGAAGGCTAACAGCATACTGGGTTGCATTAGTAGGAGTGTTGTCAGCACTGAGGGAAGTCACTATTCCCCACTTTTCTGCACTGGTGAGGTTACATGTGGAGTGCTGTGTTCAGTTTTGTGCCCCCTGTCAGGAAGTGATGTGACTCCACCAGATTGCTGTTTGAGACATTAAGTGACATGGCTACCTGTGAGTGACATTCGGTGACGCAGTGGCGGAGGAATGTGACCTTAAGAGGCACCATCATGCGGACAATGCGTGATCGCTTATAGCCTAACCAATCAGAAGTTACCCCTAGAGCGTGGCTGGCTGGACCAGCATGCTGAGGCCTCCAGAATGTTCCATCAAGGGGGGACCCTGATTGGCTAGGGAGTTTATAAAGGGGACTGCGCGCCTCGGCGTGGGGTCCCCAGACGCTCCCAGACTCCAGTCCTTGGGATCAGATCTCAAAGACAGCCTGATCACCTGTCTTGCGGTCTGGACAGACCCCTCGGCTTCTAGCTAGATTTCTAGCGTAGGCTGCTACAGCTTATAGTTAGACCACACGCAATCCGGAACGCCCTGGGTGTTGCCCAGCCAGGCATCCTACTTGTACTGCTATTACTTTCGGCTGCAGTCGACCTCCACGACTACACCTTACTTGTCACTCGCCGCTACCATCATTTGTTCGTCTTTTCTACCTGCACCACGTCGTCTGTATCCACCTGCTACTGTAAATAGTCCTTGTAGTTAGTTCCTGTATTCACCAAGTTACTTCAACTCGTTAATCGTCTTGTTGGCTTGTAAGTAAACTTATAACTTTTCTTCACCTACCGTTTGTCTCAGTGTCGCGCTCATTCTCTCTCTCTCCCGTACACCTGGCATCCCCAAGCGTGTCTGGGTTGGTGTCGCTACCCAGTGCCCCACTCGACACGCAACTGCGGCCGCTTCCCAAGCACCATCCGGGAATCGTGGCCCACGTGGCGACGAGGATGGGATCGCCGAAGGAGCGAGAGAGGAATAATACCCGAGCCCAGCAGTGAGGTATCGACCTTATGATAAAGTACAAGACGTAATTCCTTTTATAACATGGAAAGAAATCGCCGAAAACAAAGATAAAGACCCCAGACGAGAATACGGGCGATGCATTAAATATGTAAAACAGAGTAGCGGCCGTGTCACGCCGTCGGACAGATTCAATTGCCCCACTCTCCGTGAGGAGAGCAGAGAGAGTGAAATCCTGGCGGAGCTCAGGGAACAATTAGAGAAACAGGGGCGAGAGTCCTCCCGGTGCAGATGTGGAGGAGAAAAACAGAAAAAAGGAAAAGTTATCAATATAATGTTTAGAACAATAACTGAGCTCTTAAGACTTGCAGCGAACCAAGCCGGTGACATCGAGGCCTTGGCCCAAGGTGTCGCCGACAAGAATGCAAAACCTGCAAGGTTAAAGTCTCAAAATGGCGGCGACGCTGAGGAGAAAAACACGGTTGGCGAAGAAAAGGCGCGAAAAAACCTAACGGACGTTGCAGTGGGTAAGGAAGGCGCAGCTCACAAGATGGGAGGGGTAAGTGACATCACCCCAGGAGGGGAGGAGAACACCGGCCCCCTAGCGCCCCCCACCGTCTTACCGGGAAATGTAGGGAATGATGCTTCGGCGCCCCCTACGGTGTTAATAAAGGGATCAATCACCGACCCTCTAGCGCCACCTCCCCCACCGCCACCATACAAAATCCCCTCAGCATACCCCAGTCTTCCCCAGAAGGCCGACACCGCGAGTGCCCCCACCTTCCAAGTACATCCAATCGCCACAGTCACAACAACGGTGGAGGGTGAGGTAACCTGGACGGTTGCAGTCTACCGGACCCGGACAAGGGGGGAGATGCAAGATTTAATCAGGGAGACAAAAATCAGCCCAGAGGAGACCCCAGTAGTGTGGGTGGGGCGCCTCGTATTAAATCATGGAGGCGAATTACTCGACACGGAAGAGGCCTTTACTCTGATGAGACTGGAGCGGGGGAACACGCACGGACCAAACCCAAATTGCTAACAACTGGGTATGGCCGATACCAATAAGCGCAGTAGTAGTCCCGACCCTTTTAGCACAAATTCACAAGCGGCATGCAAACCCACCATCTCATCCGACGCCGCTGCAGTTGCTTTATTCCATAGCTGGCACGAGTTACCCGATATGGTACACAGAGGTACGGCCAGTGATGCTAGATGAGCAACAACGGCGAGAGTACTGGCCGCACCGTTGGTGCAGGGAACCAGGCAGAGCTCCCGTGGAGGCGGATGTGGTGAAAGCCTGCGCAGAACTGTACGGGGGACACCAAACCCCCTTGCTAAAGGTAACGCTACACACTTTGATAGGGAGCCCCATAGGGAACATCCTTACGGAATTACCAGACCTTACAAGGACCAGCAAAGTGGACGCGGCCACAGCTACTCCAATCATACAAGTAGCAGAGGGGCAGGAAAAGAAACAGAAATCCCCTAGGTCATCTCTAAAGATGTCCCCCAACATTCAGTGGAAGGAGAGAACCCCGGAAGAAAAGGCTAGATTTGGGTTCCTTCTTAAAAATACTGGCCTCACACCGATACAACTACGAAGAATAGAAGATCAAGGCCAAAAGGAACTAGCTACCCGCATGGGATTCAAATATAAAAAATTGGATCCAGACAAGAGGACCCAACAAAAAAACGAGTAGCGGCCACTGAGGCGGGCACCGGCGGCTGCTTTAGTAGCGACGAGCGCCCGTATATAACTTTAACTATACAGAAATTAAGCAGTCAAGAGGAAACGTCTGTGCGCTTTTTACTAGACACCGGCACACAAGCTAATGTTATTAAACCCGATGTCTATCATAAAAAAAGTCAAAAATAATATTCGTACAGGGGCTCCCTGCAGTTGCCAGTACTCCTGTGATAAGGTTTAAAGTCAATGGCAAGACCCTATCCGGGACCCTAGGGGGCATAAATATCTTAGGGGTCCCCGGAATTAAATCTTTGCAACTACAACAACATCTTATCTCAGCCCTACCATTAGAAATCCTGGAGACAGAGAGACACCGACCAATCGTTAAGAACCCAACGTCGTGGCGATACAAGCCGACAGCGACAAAAGAACATCTACGGGCATCCATTGAGAAGCTGCTACAGAGCCTTCAACATCAGGGCTGTATAACAGAGGTGAAATCTTCCACTTACCTCTCACCTGGGTGGGGCATACCAAAGCCGGGGAGGCCATCAGAGGCCCGGCTAGTGGTTGATTACCGGCAGGCCAATCGCCGATGCGCCTTACTGCAAATGCCTGCAAATCATACGATCAAAGAAATCATACAAGACATTACAAAGGCCCAGGCAGGGGGTGAATGGTGGGCAGTAACATTAGATTTAAAAGATATGTTTTATTCAGTCCCAATGATAGACGACCAAGGAATATTAAATATGTGTGTCAGTGGCAAGATATACGGATGGAATGTATGCCCACAAGGATACCAAAACTCCCCAGCTCTTGCAACTGCTATGATGAATAACAGCGTCCAATCTTTCAGAAACATCTATGCAGGCACACAAGAAATCAACATCTGGACCTATGTAGACGATGTAGCAATAACGGGACGTCACCGGGAAGCCGTACACCAAGCAGCCACGAACCTAAGGGGCCATCTGTGGAGGGAAAGTTGGAAGATAAACAACGAGAAGTCTATGAACGAACCAGCTAACAGCTTCATGTTCCTGGGGACTCATTTTGAAGGTCAGTACCGTTCAGGTACTACACATAACACTATGCCTACATATACAAAACGACCAAAGACCAAGGCTGATTTTCAAGCCCGGCTGGGACACCTAAATTGGCTCCGAAATTATGTAGCACCTCCACATCTTAAAGTGGTACAGCGTATTCAACAACAGCTCCGGAAAAAGCCTAGGAATCGAAAGCCATGGACGAATTATGACCAGAGGGCTCTAGAATCAGTACTAACTGAGGTGACTAACACTCGCCTGACGGTGCCGTCAGAAAACACTCCTCTAAACGTCTACATAGGGTTCACAGAAGAACACATTTGGGCCACTGCTAGAAACACCGAGGCCGAACACCCAGTGTACATGGGTCGCCGCACCCTGCAAGAGCATCAGCATAGATATGGGTGCCTAGCAAAGGCCATGTTGGCTACCCAACTGGTAGAACACTTAGCTCCATATACGGGAACTCTGATTGCACCGGGAGGGTCACTCTTAACATCGTTAAACCCTGGCAAAATCCACCCAGAGTATCCGGGGACTGTGAAGACATGGTGCGCAGTAGTACTGAGATTTCATTACTACTGGTCAGGATGGAGAGTTTTAGAGGGAGATTTACCCCCGAGTGAAGACGAAGAGTCCCTCATGCCTAAGTTATACGGGACAACGGAACCAGGTTGGGTGGCATCAGATGGGACCTCAAGAGAAAACGGGGCTTACGGATTTTATTGTAAGCCCTGCCAACTCACTAAAATCTATAACACACATAACAGTGAATCAGTTCAGGCGTCGGAGCCGAGGGGATTCCACCTAGCCCTCGAGCACATTCGAGGCTGCCATGATAACACCTTGCCAGTTCCTGTAATTACAGTTGATTCCGAGTACATCTATAGAATCATGACCAAAACCGCTAGGGCTACAGAGCATCTACAAATCTCGGAGGACATCAGAGAAACCCTGCTACAGCTCAAGACATTACCACTGATAAAACACACCCGGTCGCACCTGGGGGACGCAGACCCAGCACATCAGGTCACTGATTAAGCTCTTGCACAAAGAGTAGTATCGAGATGTACAGAAGCGGTCCAATCAATCCAAATGAGTAATAAGAATAGTCAAGGTACAGTGGATGACCAATTATTCTTAAAGTGGCTTCATGAATTCTGGGGGCATCCCAGTGCTGCCAGAGCCCGAATCCGATGGCAATTAGATGCGGAGAAGGGGCCTAATATAAAACGTTGGCAAGAAATAGTGCAGGCATGCCCCACCTGCGCTAAGGAAAACTGAGACAACATAGACACAAATATGGAGCTTTCAACACCGAGTACTTCTCACCGGGAAAAACCTGGCAGATTGATATATTAGGCCCCCTACCAGAGGCGAAAATACCTAACAAGGGCTTAGCTATAGTAGACCTAGGAACAAGACAGCTCCTTGTCCTCCCGCTCAGAAAAACAACTGCAATAAAGGTCCAAGACAGTTTAATAAATGCACGCGCTCGTTGGCAAGTACCAGCTGAAATACATTCAGATGGAGGGCTGCCTTTCACCTCTAAAGTTATTGAGCAATTTGTGGCCAAACATAATATCAATTGGCATCACCATTTAAGATACCATCCCCAATCCAACGGGGTAGTTGAGAGGCATATCGGCCTCTATAAGGAGAACCTACGCCTACGGGGCAATGGTAGTTACAAAAATTGGATCAAATTCAATGATGAAGTCCTAATCTCACTAAACAAAGTCAAAGATTTATGGCAGGAAAGACCAGCAGTTACACCACCTACTTGGAAACCTTGCTACAACGAAAAAGAAAGAGTATGGCTAGCAGTACCCACGGCCATAACAACGCGACCGACGCCTCTCCCTGGGACAGTTGAAAAAACAGGAAGTTATCCTAATACTTACTTTATTTCCCTAACAGCAGCCACACCGCCACGCACCATCCTGGCCCACCATAATTGGTTGAGCCGAGGGAGTTAGGGGGAGGGTTTCCCAATTAATAATCGGGCGCAACATTGTATATATATACATTTATACTAATTAGGTGATGTTTTCTTTTCAGATACCTCCTATTTTAATGGGCAAGTCATCCCCAGCCTGTCTAGCAGCCTGCCTGGGGTCGCCAATAGTGCAAGGATGGTGACAACTTTCACCACCTTCCACCTGTTCCTGCTCCTAACTCAAGCAACACCAGAGCCGAGCGCTGAGGAGGACCCACTACATCGGAACTCTGTGCTCCGGATGATTGAAATCTGGGCGAATGCCACCGGCCCGCATCCAGAGGGGGTAACCGCTTGCATCCCGAAGCCTGCAGCAATCGAGGACAATGTTCTAGAGGCGTATGTTACTCCCCTTAATATCGCAAAATGGTTTTCAGAGATACGAGGACCATTGTGCGGAGCCTCTATTTGTAGAGTCAATGGTCCCATACCTTGCCCAGGTTGCCAAGTAGTTTCTTTTCCCGACTATACACGCATGAGGGGGAATAAAATGGCGGCGTACTACTGGCCGTCAGGTCAGATAACGGAGAAAAACATCTCTAGCCTAAACTGTAGGAGTTGGGGACTAGGGAGTAACAAAGCAGAGCCAACTGATTGTCATCGTATCCCCTGGGGGGCTTGAAAGTGGGGCACCGATGAAGATCAAGTGCAATTCCTACCATGGCAAGGTCTCCAACCTTCATGGTTCCTTTTCCTTAATAGCACTCCCATGCCAGAGGGAGGGTGGAATGTAAGCAGAGGGGTAAATCTCACTCTTTTCGACGGGACACATCAGCTGTTAAGTGCCTTCTTCCCACTGAGACAAGCGGAAGTGCGGCATTTAGAAAGCCGCAACCTAACACACCCCTACTGCACACCTAAAATCCAGGCCCTTTGGTGTCGTAGAAAGGGGCTACCGACCAACGCGCCCCGAGGACTCATGTGGGCATGTAACAACGATGTACTATATACTGCTCTACCTGCTCGCTTTGATGGGGCTTGCTTTATTGCCAGCGTAGAACTCTGCCCACCTCTTGCTACAAACACTTCCAACCCATACCCTCCCTGGTTCGCACACACTGAGGCCAGGGGAAAACGCTCCACTACCACTTGGTCCAGAATGACCTATAGCCAACAAGTAGGCAAACGTTTTGAATGGGCAATGGAAGGGTTGTTCCTTTGGTATGTAGGAATCATGAGAGCTCGGGAGGCCATTGTAAAATTAGCAGAGGAAGTAGAAATAGGCTTCAATGCCACCAATGAAGCTCTATTCCTGCTAAACAAGCAGTTACAAGAAACCTCAAGGATGACTATGCAAAATCGACTTGCCCTCCATGCTATGTTACTTCATAATGGAGGAGCATGCAAATATCTAAATTTATCTGATGAGTATTGCTGTATTTCAATTCCTAATGTGACCGTACCGCTAACGGCTCAACTGGAGTTAATTAAAAAGGCCGCTAAAGGTGCTAATGCCATAGCGAAAGTAAGCAGTGGTTGGCTCGCGGACCTTTTTTTCCAGTTTTGGTTGGAGTTTTTCCTCATTAGCAATGTGCATACTCACCCCATTATTAACCCTGTGAATACCTCTATTCAGTTGTTTATTGTGTGTTTGTGTAGGATGTTGTGTCGTTGATTCAGTCAAAAAGAAAGTCATAACACTATCAGCCTTAGTCTACGCTCAAATACCTAATCCTTCCGAAGACAAGGACTTTGAGTATGTGTCTATGACCAGTATTAGATAAATTAATGATGTATTCGTGTTCAATCATATAACAATCTGGCAGTAGTCAAGGGGGCATGTCAGGAGGTGATGTGACTCCACCAGATTGCTGTTTGAGACATTAAGTGACATGGCTACCTGTGAGTGACATTCGGTGACGCAGTGGCGGAGGAATGTGACCTTAAGAGGCACCATCATGCGGACAATGCGTGATCGCTTATAGCCTAACCAATCAGAAGTTACCCCTAGAGCGTGGCTGGCTGGACCAGCATGCTGAGGCCTCCAGAATGTTCCATCAAGGGGGGACCCTGATTGGCTAGGGAGTTTATAAAGGGGACTGCGCGCCTCGGCGTGGGGTCCCCAGACGCTCCCAGACTCCAGTCCTTGGGATCAGATCTCAAAGACAGCCTGATCACCTGTCTTGCGGTCTGGACAGACCCCTCGGCTTCTAGCTAGATTTCTAGCGTAGGCTGCTACAGCTTATAGTTAGACCACACGCAATCCGGAACGCCCTGGGTGTTGCCCAGCCAGGCATCCTACTTGTACTGCTATTACTTTCGGCTGCAGTCGACCTCCACGACTACACCTTACTTGTCACTCGCCGCTACCATCATTTGTTCGTCTTTTCTACCCGCACCACGTCGTCTGTATCCACCTGCTACTGTACATAGTCCTTGTAGTTAGTTCCTGTATTCACCAAGTTACTTCAACTCGTTAATCGTCTTGTTGGCTTGTAAGTAAACTTATAACTTTTCTTCACCTACCGTTTGTCTCAGTGTCGCGCTCATTCTCTCTCTCTCCCGTACACCTGGCATCCCCAAGCGTGTCTGGGTTGGTGTCGCTACCCAGTGCCCCACTCGACACGCAACTGCGGCCGCTTCCCAAGCACCATCCGGGAATCGTGGCCCACACCCCCTACCACAGAAGAGATGTGAACAAGTTGGAGATTAGGAAAAACTTTCTGACTAAGAGATTGGTGAAGTACTGGGACAGCTTATCCAGAGGGTGGTGGACTCGGAAGATTTTCAGGCCCGGCTCGACAAATCTCTGGCATGATCAAATTAAGGATGGTCCTGCTTTTAGCAAGGGGTTGGACTAGATGAGTTACTGGAACCCCTTTCAACCCTAGTTTTCTATGAGTTATTAGAAACATTTGGAAAAACAGCCGTATAAGAAACAAAATTGGTGATGTAGCATCCATGGGCATCTACACGCAAACAGCAGCTACGTCCCCATTGCAACACGCTCCTCTGGTATAGCGCACCACTACAGTGAAGTAGCGGCTAAAAATAATCATGTGCCACACATACAGCACAGTAAAGTTGCCATAGTGACACATGTAGATGCGCCCTGTATGTTGTGTTAGAATTTGATTGAGCGTGTCAGTAATTCAGTTCAAATGTCTTTATTAAATCCAAAAGCCAATAGCAGAGATACAATTACTTTAAACAAATGCTCTAAAATAGTGACAAAGAGCTTTTCAGCTCTGCTCTGGTGGTACAGTGGGTTAGCATGTGATACTTATAAAACAGCACTGGGAAAGTGACGCCAAGGTTGTAAGTTCAAGCCTTACCTAGAGCATTTGACTTTTAGTTGGGATGCTGAAGCAAGCATGTGTGCACCCTTTGCTCCTGTGCAGTGGTAAGGAACCAGCAGCAGCAGCAGCAAGCTGAGCTGGGCCAGCTGCAGGGAAGTGGGAAGGGGTTTTCTCCCATCCCTATTTAGTTGAGGGGAGAGCAGGAGGAGTCTGAACTGCGCATCAGCATCATTGGCTTCAGACAGTGTTCCAGGTGAGTGCACAGAAGGGAGTCTTAAGAGAAAGTTAAAGCATTGTGGGTTAGGACACATGGAGGTCAAGGGGAAAGGGACCTGGTGATGGGGGTCTGCTACAGACCACCACATCAAGGAGGAGAGCTAGACTGGGAATGCTTGAGGCAGCTCTCAGAGCCCGTACAGTCTAGGGACATGGTTGTCATGGGGGACCTAAACTACCCTGACATCTGCTGGGAAGAGCAGTCAGCCAAATCCAACCATTCACCTAACGCAGGAAGTATATGGTCCCACTGGACGTGGTGTTGGCTATGGGGGATGACCTGGAAGGGGAACTAGAGATTCGTGGTCACCTCGGGGACAGTGACTACCACTCAATCAAATTCATCATACGGTGTAGAGTGGGTAAGATGATAATAGGGTGGAGGTGCTTGACTTTAGAAAGGCTAACTTCAGCGTGCTCAGTTTAATCAGCGATGCACTGCAGGATAGGAGTATTGGCGAGATGGGAGTCCAGGAAGGGTGGTCGTTCCTAAAGGAAGTGATCCTTCAGGCACAGAGGGAGATGATCCCAGTGCAAGGGAAAGGGGAGAAAGGGGCCAAAAAACTTCCTTGGCTAAACACAGACATCTAAAAGAGCCTAAGGGCAAAAAAAAAAAGGCGGCATATAGGTGGTGAAAGCAGGAGGAAGCTACCAAGGAGGAGTGTATCTACTTGGCCCGCACTTGCAGGGAGGCAGTTAGAAAGACTAAAGCAACTACAGAGCTGAGGCTGGCAACACAAATTAAAGACAACAAAACGTCTATTGTTAGGTATGTAGGGAGTAAAAGGAAGGCGCAGGGCAGCACAGCCCCCCTACTGAAGAAACAGGAGCAATTAGTGACAGACGGGGGGGACAAGGCTGAGCTATTCAATGAGTTTTTTGCCTCAGTGTTCTCGAACAAGGGTCAAGATCAGTCTCCTAACAGGCTCTTAGATGGGATCAGAGGGATACCAGCCCACCAACTGTCAACGCTGACGTGGTGCTGAGTCACTTGGATGGACTGGATGTGTAGACGGGGGACAAGGCTGAACTCCTCAACGAGTTCTTTGCCTCAGTGTTCCTAAGCGAGGGGCACGACAAGTCTCTCACTGGGGTTGTAGAGAGGCAGCAGCAAGGTGCCAGACTTCCATGCGTAGACCCTGAGATGGTGCAGAGTCACTTGGAAGAACTGGATGCCTTTAAGTCGGCAGGCCCGGATGAGCTCCATCCGAGGGTGCTGAAGGCACTGGCCGACATCATTGCAGAGCCACTGGCAGGAATATTTGAACGCTCGTGGCGCACGGGCCAAGTCCCGGAGGACTGGAAAAGGGCCAACGTGGTCCCCATTTTCAAAAAGGGGAGGAAGGAGGACCCGGGCAACTATAGGCCAGTCAGTCTCACCTCCATCCTTGGTAAAGTCTTTGAAAAAATTATCAAGGTTCACATTTGTGAGAGCCTGGCAGGACAAATTATGCTGAGGGGAAATCAGCACGGGTTCGTGGCAGGCAGATCGTGCCTGACCAATCTAGTTTCTTTTTATGACCAGGTTACGAAATGCCTGGACACAGGAGGAGGGGTGGATGTCGTATACTTAGACTTCAGGAAGGCCTTCGATATGGTATCCCACCCCATACTGGTGAACAAGTTAAGAGGCTGTGACTTGGATGACTACACAGTCCGGTGGGTGGCGAATTGGCTGGAGGGTCGCACCCAGAGAGTCGTGGTGGATGGGTCGGTTTCAACCTGGAAGGGTGTGGGCAGTGGGGTCCCGCAGGGTTCGGTCCTTGGACCGATACTCTTTAATGTCTTCATCAGTGACTTGGACGAGGGAGTCAAATGTACTCTGTCCAAGTTTGCAGATGACACAAAGCTATGGGGAGATGTAGACACGCTGGAGGGCAGGGAACAGCTGCAAGCAGATCTGGACAGGTTGGACAAGTGGGCAGAAAACAACAGAATGCAGTTCAACAAGGAGAAATGCAAAGTGCTGCACCTAGGGAGGAAAAATGTCCGGCACACCTACAGCCTAGGGAATAACCTGCTGGGTGGCACAGAAGTGGAAAGGGATCTTGGAGTCCTAGTGGACTCCAAGATGAACATGAGTCGGCAGTGTGACGAAGCCATCAAAAAAGCCAATGGCACTTTATCGTGCATCAGCAGATGCATGACGAATAGGTCCAAGGAGGTGATACTTCCCCTCTATCGGGCGCTGGTCAGACCGCAGTTGGAGTACTGCGTGCAATTCTGGGTGCCGCAATTCAAGAGGGATGCGGATAACCTGGAGAGGGTCCAGAGAAGGGCCACTCATATGGTCAAGGGCCTGCAGACCAAGCCCTATGAGGAGAGACTAGAGAAACTGGATCTTTTCAGCCTCCGCAAGAGAAGGTTGAGAGGCGACCTTGTGGCCTCCTATAAGTTCATCACAGGGGCACAGAAGAGTATTGGTGAGTATTTATTCACCAAGGCGCCCCCGGGGGTTACAAGAAATAATGGCCGATTTAGATTGGACATTAGGAAGAACTTCTTCACAGTTCGAGTGGCCAGGGTCTGGAATGGGCTCCCAAGGGAGGTGGTGCTCTCCCCTACCCTGGGGGTCTTCCAGAGGAGGTTAGATGAGCATCTAGCTGGGGTCATCTAGACCCAGCACTCTTTCCTGCTTATGCAGGGGGTCAGACTCGATGATCTACTGAGGTCCCTTCCGACCCTAACATCTATGAATCTATGTTTAAGTTAGCAGGCCCAGACGCGCTGCATCCGCGAGTACTGAAGGCATTTGCCGGTGTCATAGCAGAACCACTGGCACGGCTGTTTGAGCACTCGTGGCACTCGGGTCAGGTCCCAGAGGACTGGAAAAGGGCCAATGTGGTCCCCATTTTCAAGAAGGGGAGGAAAGAGGATACAAGTCATTATAGGCCAGTCAGCCTCACCTCCATCCTTGGAAAAGTCTTTGAAAAGATTATTAAGGATCATATTTGTGGGAGTCCAGCGGGAAAAATAATCATAGAATCATAGGAGTCGGGTCGGAAGGGACCTTGGAGATCTTCAAATCCGACCCCCTTCCTGGGCAGGAAGAAAACTGGGCTCAAATGGCCCCAGCCAGGTAGGCATCAAGCCGCTTTTTAAAGACCCCCAGGGTAGGAGCCAGCACCACTTCCCTTGGAAGCTGGTTCCAGATCCTAGCCGCCCTAACCGCGAAGTAGTTCCTACGGAGGTCTAATTTAAACCTACTCTCCAACAACTTGTGGCCGTTATTCCTTGTTATCCCGGGGGCGCTAGGGGAAACAAGGTCTCCCCCAAACCCTTCTGGTCCCCCCTAGTGAGTTTATAGACAGTCACCAGGTCCCCCCTCAGCCTTCTCTTGTGAAGGCTGAAGAGGTTCAGGTCCCGTAACCTATGGTTGTAGGGTCTGCCCTGCTGTCCCCGGATCATGCGGGTGGCCCTCCTCTGGACCCTCTCGATGTTGTCCACATCCCTCTTGAAGTGGGGTGCCCAGAACTGGACACACTACTCCAGCTGCGGCCTGACCAGTGTCGCGTAGAGGGAGAGGATCACCTCCTTGGACCTACTTGAGATGCACCTGTGGTTGCACGATACAGTCTGGTTAGCCCTGCCGACTGTGACCTCGCATTGTCGGCCCGTGTTCATCTTGGAGTCAATAATGACTACATGATCCCTTTCTGCCTCCGTGCTCTCAAGAAGGGAGTTTCCCATCTTATAAGTGTGCTGCTGGTTACTACTGCCCAAGTACAGCACCCTGCACTTGTCACTATTGAAACGCATCCTGTTTTTGTTAGCCCGCCCCTGCAACCTATCCAGGTCTTTCTGCAGTCTCTCCCTCCCTGCTAACGTGCCCACCTCTCCCCATATTTTGGTATCATCAGCAAATTTGAACAGACTGCTTTTCACCCCGTCTTCCAAATCGTTGATAAAGCAGGGCAACCAGCATTGATCTGTAGCAGGTAGATCATGCCTGACTCATCTGGTTTCATTTTATAACCAGGTCACAAAATGCTGATGCAGAAGTAGAGGTGGATGTTGTTTTTTGGGATTTTAGGAAGACCTCCGATACGGTATCTCATCCCATTCTCTTAAATAAATTAAGAGGCTGTGACTTAGATGTTTAAACGGTCTGGTGGGTGGCAAATTGGCTTGCGGGTCGCACCCAGAGAGTGGTAGTAGACGGGTCGGTATTGACCTGGAAGGATCTGGGTAGTGGGGTCCCACCGAGCTCAGTCCTCAGACCTGTACTCTTCAGTGTCTTCATCAGTGACTTGGATGTGGGCGTGAAGTGTCCTGTGTCCAAGTCTGCAGATGATACTAAATTGTGGGGTGAAGTAAGCACTCTGGAGGGTAGGGAATGACTGCAGGCAGACCTGGACAGGTTGGAAAAGCGGGCTGAACACAACAGGACGCAGTACAACAAGGACAAATGCAGAGTACTGCACCTAGGACGTAAAAATATCCAGTGCACCTACTGGCTAGGAAATGACCCTCTCAGCAGCACAGAAGCGGAAAGGGATCTCGGAGTCCTAGTGGACTCCAAGATGGGCATGAGTCATCAGTGTGACGAAATCATCAGCAAAGCTAACTGCACTCTATCGTGCATCAGCAGATGCATGACAACTAGAACCAAGGAGGTGACACTTCCCCTCTATGCGGCACTGGTCAGACTCCAGATGGAGTACTGCGTCCAGTTTTGGGCACCATACTTTAAGAAGGATGTGGACAGCTTCAAGAGGGTCCAGAGGAGAGCCACTTGTATGGTTAACGGTTTACAGCATAAGCCCTATGAGGAGAGACTAAGGGACCTGGACCTCTTCAGCCTCCACAAGAGAAGGCCGAGAGGTGATCTTGTGGCCAACTACAAATTCATTAGGGGGGCGCAGCAAGGAACCGGAGATGCTCTGTTCACCAGAACGCCTCTTGGGGTAACAAGGAACAATGGTCACAAACTGACAAAGAGCAGATTTAGGCTAGATATCAGGAAAAATTTCTTCACTGTAAGGGTGGCCAAAATTTGGAATGGGCTTCCAAGGGAGGTGGTGCTCTCCCCTACCTTAGGAGTCTTTAAGAGAAGGCTGGATAGGCATCTGGCTGGGGTCATCTGACCCCAGCGCTCTTTCCTGCCTAGGCAGGGGGTCAGACTCAATGATCTGTTGAGGTCCCTTCCAACCCTAGCATATATGAATCTATTAATTTATGAATCTTGCGTTTGAAAGCTTATCTAACTTAATTCCAACCACGCAGTTGGTCCAATAAAAGTCACCACACCCAAAAAATCCTTTCCTTTTGCATACTTCCTGGATCATCTCAGTGAGAACACTACTCTAAACAAAGAGTGCTCAACCTTTTTCTCCGGTGAGATGGATGGGCAGTGCCCAATCCACATGCAAGCAGTACGCAATTGAAGCCCATGGAGGGAGGAAAGGTAGGGGTATAACAAGAACCCAATCCATCGACAAATGGGGGGGAGGGGGGTGCCTCACCGAAGGAAAGAGTTTAGACAGGTGAGAAACGCCAAATTTCCCAACTGTGGGGAGCCCAGTGGGGCAGATATCATAGCTCCACAGACTGCAATTGGCCCAAGGACCAGAGGTTGAGCACCCGTGCTCTAACACTATCATCAAAACGCTATAACAATATTTATTATGCTTGCAAGCATTGAATCTAAACACTTACAACACGGCTAGCAGGAAGATTCTAGCTATCCCACGCTGCCTGACTCCCAGGGAAGCTCACTAGCAAAGAATCCACCTCTCCCCCTCCACCCCCAATCTCTCCCAACGTCATTTTCTTCAGAGCTAGCCCTTAATTCCACACACATCTAGCTTGTCATTCCCCATACACGTAACCTTCATTCCAGCCTGCCTGCAAGTCACTGCTTGGGTGACTGGAGCCAGCAGGCACACGTGTGTCTCTGCACACACATCCACATGGCCTGCATGCACCCAGGCAGGGTCCTGGGAGAAGCACCAATAGCTGGATGCAGTTAAGTGTATGATCAGTGGGGGTTGGAGGTCCGGGACTTGGGGACTGTGTGTGTGTGGGCAGGGAGGATGGGTACCTGCCAGATATGGGGGAAGATAGCTGGGCACCAAGGCTGCATCAGGGCAGGGGGGACGGGAGGGGTAGGCGCCTGCCCCTTCAGCAAGAGAGGGAGGCATCAGGGGGAGCTGCATAGGTGGGCTGGTGGCACTTGAGCTGGTGCTCATACTTGTACGGGCAGAGCAACTGGGAGATGCTGCTGGGGGATGGGCGGGAGGGACCGTGACCAGGCTGCCTGGTGAGGCATGGCAGCCCCAGACCAGGGCAGTGGGGGGCCACCACAGGCCTCCCCTCCTCCCTCCAGCCTGTGCTGGGGCTGGACTCTCTCCGCTGAAATCCGCATGAACTGCGGGACTTCGGCCCGAATGGCACAGGGGCAGCTGGGGGCTCCCTTTAGCAGGGCTGGGGGAAAGCAGGTCAGCACTGGCCACTGATCTTCATAAATAGGTCCTGGTACAAAAAAAGTTGAGAACCACTGTCCTAGACCTCCCACCTCTTTAACGGGTATTTATTTCCTTGCCATTGTACACCCACCTTTTCTCTTACATTAGCATATCACTTCATCCTGCCAACTGAAGCATTTGGATTGTCTGTCTGGCTGCCTCTCTCAAGTCATACATTCCTGAAACTGTCCTGCTTGAACCTGAGATGATAAAATAACACACTACCTATTACTTTACAGTTCTTAATTCCTAGATGTTTAATTTTTTTTTAAGTTACAGGAATCAAATATTCAAATAAGTTAAGAGCTATGATGCTATGCGATTGCCAGGTCAAGGTTAAGTGCAGTTTTAGTAAAAACAAAACCCTTCTTTCTCTAAATCAAATTTGCTTAGTACATAAGGGAACAGGTGGAAGAAATGGGGTGTTTTTTTTCATCCCAGACCTACACACTGCTCCTGAATTTAAAAGCCAAACTGACCTCTTGCCTATTTATACATCATGACAGGTGGTAAAAGAAGATATTCTTACAGAATCGTTTTTCAGATTTTGTTCTCTTCAATCACTTCCCCAAAGTCCCCCCCCCCCAATTTATATTTGCTTACAGAGATAATTAATAAAACATAAATAAGAATGAAATGTTAGTTAAAATCTCAAAAGATTAAGAAATACCTGTCAGCATTTTCATTTTTACACTCAGCCTTGTATGGATAGCCATTTTAATAATATAACATGAGGTATCGTTTTCAAAAGATCCTGCCTGTTTGAAAATATGCACAAGTGGAGCAGCTGTAAATGCTTCACAACAAGTTGTAGCGCTGAAAGAAGAAGAAAAAACAGTTAATTTCTCAATTAGTGAATTAGTTCACATTTTGGACTCTAAAAATACCCACGGTTAGTTCTGTAGACAATACATTTAGAAATCCTTTCCAAGAGTTACAAAAGTTCCATGTCCAATACAAATCACCATTTCCAAAGATATTAACAGAGCCAACAAACAGTCTTCAAAGGAACGTTGAAAACAGCACAAGAAAAGCTGGAAAGTAGGGTTTGATGCTTTTCCACCACAAATCATACTAGCCTATCTTCAAAAAGGCCAAAAGGTTCCCAAACAGTTGACTTTTATTCCCTACCAGCCTTTACTAGACCTGAACTAGCAGCTTAAAAGTCAAAACTTTTCATTCTATTTTTAATCCGTCTTGTTTTTTTATTTATTTTTTAAATCTATTTTTAATCTTTCTTGTTTCCCCAAGAAAAGCCATTTTAAGGATCCAATCCAATTGACACTGAGATGAATGGGAGTCTTTTCATTGACTTTACAGAGTACTGAATCAAGCCCAAAGCATTCATAGTGGATGATTTCCTCTTTGGAACCCCACACCCCACTCCACAAGGGAAATCACCTATCAGTTATGATACCACGTACCAATGTAAAAGCAGAGACTCGCCAAAACAAAAGCAAAACACCCAACCTCCATCAATCAGTGTTAAAATAGAAACATGTTTCTAAGTATGTAAATCAGGAAAAAGAGGGGCTTTTTTCAGAATTGAGGAAATCAGGACTGTTAGTCTTAACTTTACACAAAAGAGCAATTTTAAAACTATCCCATACTAAATCCTAAGATTAATGTAAAAAGATGATACTATCTCACCAGAGGAAAGCGTTTAGACAGGTGAGAAACAGAATCTAGTATTAATAGAAGGGTAATTATTGGTTTGGCTAGACACTTTTGCTTCTATTTGCTCTAATATAATTTCCCAACCTTAAAATACATTGTACCTTCTCTTTGGGTGTGCATCATACAGTATTTCATGACAATACTTTACCCATTTAAAGGTAAAAATCCCAGTGATACAACATTCAAATTGGAAGATTTAAAATTATAGCAAAAACTGGAATAAATATCCCCCACCACAATTCTGCCTAGATAAGTCTTTTGGTTTCTATTTAACAAAAGAAGATTGACAAATATAATTCTTCCTACACGTTCAAGTTCACAGGAACACAATGATTCATATACACTACAGTACTAAAATAACTGCCTTACTGGACTCATTTTTGGCATCTAAACCTATTACTTATGTTCACTTGGAAATTTTAAAAGCCTTGGTGGGGTGATATAGTTGGGGGTAGTCCTGCTTCAAGCAGGGCGTTAGACTAGGTGACCTCCTGAGGTCCCTTCCAACCCTAATTTTCAATAATTCTGTTTAGCTTTGAGAGCTTTGAAGCACAGAAAGTTTCATTCAAGAAGTGAGACTTTCTAGTCAAGATTTTTCCCCTCCCCCCAAAATGCAGGAGCATGTGAAATCAGATTTTACTGTAAGTATTTTTAAAGCATAATTATAACTGCTATTGCTAAATGAATAGATCCTACTAGAAAGGTAAGCCAAGCAACTTCCGATGTCAGGGAGCAGATATGTAGTAAATTAACTGAAATCAAAGTGGTTCCATAATTTCATCAAGCACTTTCTCCTTTCTTTTCCTATGTGCATGCATGACTATGCAAAGGGTGTGGGAAATAATGTTTCAGGCCTCACCTAGCCAGATATTGTGCCTATTTAATTAAAATTGGTTTAAAAAAGTTATCAACACAAGCTACACCAAGAAAACCACCTGTGAATTGGTGTGCGCTAGCTTGAATTGACCAGATTGAGTAAACCAGAGGTAAACTGGTTCAATTTTTTGTGTAAGCAAAGCCAGAGGCATAACCAGGAACTTTAGTGCCCTGGGGAAGACGGCGCAGAGCGCTGGAGAGGGAAGTGAGGAGTGTCAAGCGCTGGAGAAACAAGGAGACAATTCCAGTCCTACTTAATGTCTTCACTGGAGCATTTCTGAAATCAGTCCCCATTAACAGGCATGAAAAATATATCCAGTTGCTATTTAAGATGCTGTAGAGAAAGCTATCATCATGGCTTCCTGTACCTAGTACACTGGTTTCTCAGCCTTTTTCAGCTCCAGGCGCCCTTCTGTAACTTGCCTGAATTTTGTGGCACCTGCATTTCAAAAATTTCACTCATTTTTTCATTATGAAAAATAGTAGACTGACTCCTACCCCTACCTCTTGCCAAGAGCTTAGACCACAGCAGATACGAACGGCTTCTGAAGCTATGGCTTCCTACCTGAAATCTCGAGGTTTGTCTTGTGAATCACATACAGGTGTTTACATGCCTAATAGAGCTAATATCACAAAGGAGCCCAGCTGAGACTGACATTTCATGTACCCAGACAATCTTGTAAGGTCTCTTTATTTGGGATGTTGCTGGAAAAAAAAGTTGATTTTTGCCAGATGCTTACAAAAGCTGACGCATCTCTGATTCAGTGAGTCTACGTGGTGCATACGACAACCAACACCATTCCTAAGGTTACTGCAGAAATCTAAGTATTAAACCAGCCTTAACTCTTACACCTGGGCCACGTCCAGCTGGGCAGGCAGCATGGGCTAGGAAAAACAAGAACAGCACCAGCAACAGCTGCACGTGCCCATGAGCTTCCAGTGAAAGGGGTCGCCCGGATTCACCTCCCTGGGCTAAAAGGGATCTCATTGTAAAGGGCGACTCCACCAAACTCTGTCCCCCGCACCCACTGCTCTGGGAATCGAGTGCTCAAATCCACCCGGTGCTCGCCTCACGCTCACTCACTCTGTATGAGCCCATGCAGCCACATACATGCATGTACATGTGTGTATGTACACGCATGCACATGCATATGTATGTGTAGGTGGCAGCGCATGGGGTGCATGTGTTTGTGTGCGTGCATGCAGGTGTACGCAAACAGGCAGACGTGTATGTGCACTGCCATGCGCACTCTTTCCATGTATGTATACTGATGTGCACACGTATGTGTATACCTGTACAAGTGTATATGTGGATATCCACACCCCGCCCTCCCCTGTAAAAACACCCGTGGGCAATCCCTCGCAGCCGAGGACGACCCTCTCTCACAAGGCCAGTCCCGGGTCCGGACTGTAGCGCAGCCGGGGCGCGTGTCTGCGCCGGGGGCGGGCGGCTCTGGAGTGCGGACCCGGACACAACGCCTGCTCCTGCCCCTCCGACTCGCACCTGCGGCTGTGCAGAGACCCGGCCTCCATCGGGGCGGTGCCGGGCCGGGGCCGGCGCTGCCCCAGCGCTCATGTCGGTGCCGCAGGGTGTCAAAGCGGGCCTGAGGCGGCCTCGACACGCTTCCTCCGCGTCCTCCGCCGCCTGCTGCTGCCGAGCGTGCGTGCCCGCGACACCCCCCCGCCGCTGCTGCCGCGTTTCCGGGGCGACGGACGGACGCAGTCCCGGCCCTACCGGCAGCGGCGCGGGGCGTGGGGGACGCGTCGTGGGCGCCGGCACGTGACTCCCGCCGCCCAGCCTGCGCTGGGCTGCCCTGCGCACGCGCAAACCCCCTGCTCCTCCCCCCTCCCGCTGTTTTGACGCATAAGCTCTGCATTGGCCGCGGCGCAGGTGGGCGGGCTGAGGGCGGGCAGGGGGGGGGCGGGGTGGAGAGACTCGAACCTCTTCGTGTCCTGTCTGCACCCACCCTGGGCACCGGGTCACACCTGTGTCTACCTCCAGGCTTCCAGTTGCACCCCCTTCTCCCCCAGCACCCAGCTGCCCCGCTTTTCTCCCCATCATGGTGGTGTGCATGTGATGGGAGGCAGCAGACATGGGCGTGGGAGAGGGGGCTGTCCCCAGAGCAGAGGGGAGCACATGCATGCAGAACCGCGTATCCATGGTCAGGAGTGGGGGCAAAGGACACGTGCATTGGGCAGGAGGGGTGCAAGGGGAGGGGTGGTGAGCACAGACTGCCCCCACCAAGTCCCTACTGCCCCCCAGCTCCAGCTAGTGACTCCCTGAGGGAAGTGGGTGGTGGGGGGTTCTCATGCTTCTCTGTGAGCCTCCCACTGCTGCCCCCCAGGTGTGGATGAGCTCAGGACCCCCAGCCAACTGCATCTGGGAGGTAACTGGGAGCCATCAGCTACTCAAGGTTGTGGCCCAAGGGGGGCAAATCCACTCCCCAAAGTGGAACTGCCCCCCACCGCCCCCCACACACACACTGGAGCCCTCCACAGTGCCAGCAGGCCCAGGGCTGGGGCCTTTGGGTTCAGAGGGACTAGGGGGGCTAGGGTACAACCCCCCCAAACACCTGGATAAATCAGGGTGCAGTGATTGAGTATTTCCCATAATGGGGCTGTGGGTCGGGAGTGAGGAGCACCAGCAAGGGTGCTGGGGGAGGGGCTGTGGGTCGGGAGTGAAGGGCACTGGCAGGGCTGGGGGTGAAAGCAGAAGGGTCCATTAACACAAGAGAGTGGAGGCTGGATGTGGAGCTGGATCCTGAGCAGGACAGAAGTAAAGTTTTGTGTTAAAGTGTGTGAACTTTTGGCAAGGCAGGAGTTGAGAGTCCCAGGGGGCGAGGACCAGACCCCCAGGCATGAGGGCTGGGTGGGCAGTGACTGCAGGGACTCAGATGTCCATGTGGGGAGAGTCATGGGGTGCAGGGACCAGGCCCCATCACCCCCCTGGTGCAGGCAGGGTTTGGGCTGACTGGGGCACAGCGCTGGTGGCACCTCTGGGGCTGCAGTGGGGTCGCTGCTCTGGGCAGCTGCAGCATCCCCTGCTCGGGCTCTGCTCCCGGGCCTCACTGCCCCATGGGGAGGCTGCCCAGTGCCGCACTGCTCCCGCACAGAGAAGCACCACTCTGGGTAGCAGGAACAACGCAGACCCAGGTCACCCAGCGCAGGTGGAATGAGAATAAGGCCATTCTTTAGCATGCAGGAGACCTGCATGGAGTGGCTGCGGCAGTACCTGCAGCACGGGGAGGCAGCGCTGCAGAGCAGTGAGTCCCAGTGTCACCGCCCAGGACAGCACTGACCGGGCACCCCCTCACCCCAGGGAATGCCTGCCCCATCCCCCTGTGTCCGGGATGGCGACCACTGCTTCTTGGTCATCCGTGTCTCCCGTCCGCCACGCTCCTTCCCCAACACTGCCTGCTCCTGCCTCAAATGGGTGCTGGAGCCAGTTTGTGTGGCCCGGTGCAGGGCCCAGCCCGGGCTCCTGGCAGGGGTGCTGAGGGCCCAACAGGGCAGTCACTCTAGCAGGTGTCTCCTCCCTCCCAGAGCGTCCCGTGGCACAGGTGAGCGAGAAGCCATCATCCTGGGGCGGACGCACCACCCTAGCCTGCCAGGTCCATGGCTTCTGCCCCAAGGACGTGGCTGCTGTCTGGCTGAAAAATGGGGAGGTGCAACCCCAGGAGACGAGCCATGCAGGGGTCCTTCCCAGCAGAGGTGAGACCTACCAGACCTGGGCCACCATCGAGATTGCCCCGAGCAGCAACCACAATTACGCCTGCAGCGTGAGGCACGAGAGCCTGGGGGCAGCTCTGAGAGTGGCCTGGGACAAGGGCCGGACGGGTGAGTGACCCCCGCATGGGGAGGGAGAAGAAACGTGGTGCTCAGGAGGGAGGAGCTGACTGACCCTACTGAGCGGGGAGGAATTGGGGGGTCAGAGGATGCAGGGGTACTGATGGGGAGGGGGCACTGGGCCCATGCAGCATTGGGAACAAGTCTGGGGGTTTGCCTCACTCACAGACCCCTTCCCTCTTCCAGAGTCCAACCCAGTGCTGACTGTGGGCATCATTATTGGTGTTGTGTGGGTCATTGCAGGTGTTTACTGCCACAGTAAGTGCTAGGAAGAGCCCTTGGAGCCAGGCCGTGCCCAGGCCTTGGTGCAGGGGAGCAGGAAGGGCTCATCACTGCTGTGCCTGGGACCTGGGAGGACAGTGGATTCTCCAGCTGCTCTGGGCTCCCAGGCCCACATGACCCGGGGGTGGCAGCAGCTGGGGCTGGGGACAGGTCTCACCCTTGCTTCCATGGAGCTAGCAGGTCTGGCTGGGTGTGGGGCCACGGAGCTCCTTGGTGTGAGCTCTGGGTGAGAGGCAGGACCAGGCCAACTTCAGCTAATACAATCACCACTTCTCAGCACATCTGGAGGGCGCAGACCCTGGCCAGGCTCAGGAGCACAGTCCCATGCATGGTCCTGAGGTTGCTTGATGCTCACCCAGGGATGCACATGCTGCACAGCCTCTGCCTGCTGTGGCTCACAGCTCCCCAGCCTGCAGCTTGTGCAGCATCCACATTGCTGAGGAGTGTTTGGCCTCTCCCTCTCCCTGCCCAGATCCTGGGTTCCCCTGCCACCATCACCCTCCAGGCACCCACCTTCCATCTCCTTTGGGCACAGCCCTGAGATGTTGGCAGATATGATGTCCTGCAGTAACCCGACATGGGAGAGAGGCAGACATGACCAGAGTCCCGTGGCTGCACCAGCCTCAGGCTCAGATGGCCACGGCCCGCTCATCCCCTGGTCTGGGCAGGGCCTGGAGGACCTGGAGGAGGGAGCAGGGGGTGTGCACTGGGCCAGCACCTGGTTCTGGGCACTGGGCACCAGCTACACAGCAAATAGCCGAGAAAAAGGGGCAGGAGCCACAGTGTCAGGTCCAGCAGGTCAGCGACAGAGGTGATACCCAGGAACCACTACTTAGTAGACCAAAGGACTGTGGCAGGGGCAGTCCTGGGCATCTGGAGGGCCATGGAGACCTCTTCAGATGGCCAAGAGGACACACCGTGGGTAGAGCCATGGGGCAGGAGGGGAGGGACTCACCCGCTCTGTCTCCAGTGCACAACGCAGGCTGGCAGCTCACTGCTTCAGGCGCAGGCTGGGTCACAACTCAGGATGCAGCCGTGGCAGCTGCTGTACTGCTCACAGGCCACGGTGTTGACCTGGGTCACATCCATGGAGGAGCCCACGTACAGCCAGCTCTGCACTGGGGATGCACAGGCAGGGAGGGACTGGTGTGAGGGGGAAGCCACATCGGAGGCAATGTGCACGTGCACATGATGGGAAGGAGAGGGAGCAAGGCCTGCCTGTGCTGGGCTTGCTGAGAGCTTGTTTGGCAGGCTGGGTGTGTGGGTCCTGTGCTCTGAGCAGCAGTTTTGCGTGCTGCTAGCTGAGTGGTTGCTGAGCTAAGCACAGACAGCCAAAGAGCCTGAGGATGAAACAATGCAGTCAGTGCTCACCTGTCAGTCGAAGCTTCATGGACTGAACTGAGAAGCAAGTGAACAGACATTCAGTTTTTTTCAGAAAAAGGCAGCCACATCCCCCCAGTGGCGCAGGGGGGCGCTAGAGCCGGGGGGCGCTAGAGCATGGTTTTCTGCCTGCCAGCCACTGCCAAAAGAAGGGACTGAAGCTCCAGCGGAGGGCACGGGCACCAGCCTGAGGAGGACTGCCCCACAGGCAAACCCTGGCTGTGGGTTGGGCCGGGAAGGGCATTGGTGGGATGGGCGGAGACTGGAGCCTGGGGGCAGGGCTTGTCCAGGCAGCGGGGCATGGAACTTTGGGGCGTCCTCATTGTGCGGGGGGCCCCTTAGGGTTGGGGGTCTGCAAGGGGGGCTCTGGGGGTGCCTGGCCTGGCTGGGGTTGCTAAGAGGGGGTCTGCCCCCTCAGCCCTGCACTTACCCTAGTGACCCCGTGCAGGCAAAGCTATCCTGGAGCTGTTGAAGGAGAGGGTGAACAAGCAGGAGTGGAGTGCCAGGCCACGCAGTTCAGCACCACCGCACACAAGGTCAAGGTCAAGCTCTCTGCCCAGATCCTCTACAGCACTCAGGGGCAGGGCAGGGGGGTGGGTAGTGGAGCCGGGGGCTGAGGGTCTTGGAGGTCTCCTGCCCCTGAGTGATGATGGGGAAGCTGCATGAGAGCATGAGCTACTCAGACAGGAAGGACGGCCAGGAGGCAGGTCCGTTACTAGGGGCTTCGGGTAATCGCTAGAGTCTGCCTCCATCGCCACTCACCCATCACTGTGGGACTTGCTATTGAAGCAACAGGCTTGTGCACGTCTTCTCTTAACGTGGGGATGAAATGGCACAACAGCAACCAGACAGTACTTCTCAGGAGGGAAACCTGAATCCCATGCCAAGGAAAACCGAGAGCACTGAGGATATCTTCTGCTGACGCCTACATCTGCCTCTGCCACCATCGTGAAATAGTCTCGCTTCATCGGCATGTTCCACCATCAATCACTTTTATCTTTATTTTTGGATCACTCTTAGCCTGGCAAGCTCACTCTCCACTTTGCGAACACGGGTGACCCTGGCAGAAGTACAGAACCGCAAACAGCATCGCTCTTGATGTCAACGATAGCAGACAAGCCTCTCTCCATCACATCACAGTAGCGATAATTGTGAGGATGACTCGGCAGGAGAGACCTATGCCTATAAGCGAGAAAAATAAAGCAGAACAAAAAGCCCACATGAGTGAAATCCCCTGTGATTTCCACATCAGGACAATGAAGCTCTTTGTGCAAGGCACTTGGGTGGGCTCATTCTGTGCATCTTTCTTCACGTAGCCATTGATAGTAGCCAGTGTATTGCAGACTACATATACACAGACACTTTGCCGATCACTCTAAGCTTTGGGAAAGGCTCTTGTGGGGTTGGTGCTTGCAGGAGGAGAGGCCAGAACTGGAGCAGGATACTGAAGCAGCAAAAGGGAAAAAGTGAAAAACACAAGCTCCTCTCCCACGCCAGCCACAGCCTTCCCACTGTAAGCTTTGGTCACAGCTTAAACAGTGCCCCAGTGTCCCTCCCCAGCCCACTTCAGGGATGAATGCATGCCCGTGTGCAGGGTGGGACTGGCGGTGGCAGGGCTAACTGCCCTGCCCAAAGTCTGGGGCCTTGAGTTGCAGCACTCCACTACGACTGGGATTTCCTCAAACTCCCCGTGCAGCAAAGTGCATATTAGGAGACAGCGAAACTGACAGAGGATCAGCCTAGACCCGCTGTGCTCCTTCAAGCTCTCCAGCCTACTTGGGAAGACCTGAGACACTGGGCAACACTCCCTCTCCCCAGCAGGTCCTGTCCTCCATGGTCAGGTCCGTGTTAGTATGTCAGCGTAGGAAGTACTGTATTTTTCAAAATACAACATACCCACTTTCCAAACAAAAAACAAAAAAAAAAACACTGCTGGCAATCCCACTACTTGCTACATGCAAGACTGAGGGTGAGAACAGTCCCTGCCAAAAGCAAAAGTCCACTCTTCATGTGATCTACAGGGTGCGGAGCAATGAGCGGGCTCAGGCTCCGTACCGTGCTCCCCAGTTAGGTACTACAAGTCACGATTTTTTTCTCTTCCTTCCGACTTTCAAGAACAAGGTGTATATGACATGTTGGCGCATGCTGTATGTGGGGAACTATGATATGCACCTTTTATTTGCACCATCCTGCCCGACTTGAATGTCACTCTATCTGTACGTGAACCTTTCCAAATGAAAAGACCAGTGTCGTGGAAACACACGCAGCATACTTTTGGGTCAGGTCAGCAGAAGCTTTTATTCAAAAGAAACTACAGCTGTAGGGGGGATTCCAAAGTGACATGGATTTCCCAAGCACTTGGAAGGGGTCCCCCCCCAAGAGCAAAATCAGGAAGCTTATATACTTTTTAACAGTCGCTTACAACTCACATGATCATATAGTGAAATTAGCATGAAAAGCGGCTATAAACATTACTTCATTACTTCTTTGCTATAATCAGGATGGGAACTTATGGGGGAGGCGAGGTTAGTTCACAAACCTCCTTCTTGCACCTGGAAATCAGAGTTGTACATACTTTTTGCTATCTTCAAGGCCACGGTGAGTGAAGCAGTTGCAGAGGAGTTACAAAGAACAAACACTTGCCCTTATCTGTTCTACTGTACAGAGCCAGCAATTCTCCACAAAGTGGTTATATCATCTTATAACTAAAATAATCAAAGTTTAAGGCATATATTTTTTTCTGATTCCACAGTCCCCCCCTTTGAGACTATTTAGTCTCACTTTAGCCTTAAACTTCCATTCTCATGAGCCCCTCTATTTCATCATGCAGCCTTTCATGTTTTCTTTCAGTCTGCTCACACTTTTGTAACACCATTATTCTAGACTCTGCAGTGGGTTTTCTTGCCTTGCTAAAGCTTCTATTGTGGCTGAAATGTTAATTATGGCTAATTCCAATTCTCTTATTTCAAGCCACGGTATGAAGGCTCTCACAAATTGATGGAACCCTGTGTTTCTGGTAGCTAAGGGGTTAACCGCCCTTTTCATGTGATGGTTGAAATTTTTTACTTGTTCCAGATATATTGCACTATGCATTTCGAAACTAGGGATAACACGTCCACGAGTGCATGCCCCAACTCAATTCCAGGGCAAGATTTTATGAGCCCTGTTTCCGCAGATCCAGTAAAGGCCCGGGATAAAAAGGGTACTCAAATCTGGACAGCTGTTGTGCCATATACGACACTTTCGATTGATATGCATTGTATAGGACGGACCACGTTCGGCTGCTATCCTGCTGGACCGAGATATATTACAAGAAGTAAAATTGGAGTGAATGTCAAATTCCGATCTGTTTGCAATGAGAGCAACATGAGGTTCCTTAGAAAAGTTGTAGACCATGAATCCTGTACAACTGAGAGAGGGTACTTTACCCAACAGGATTCCACTGGTGCTATTGGGACTATAATCTAGAGTAGTTAGGCAATGAGGGTAGTGTCCTACAGGTGTGGCTTTATTGTAAGCTCCGGTGTTGTTGGATCTGTAACAGAAAGGCGCCTCTACTCTTGGGGAGATTATCCATTTAGCAGGGGCGGCCCTCCTTTCCTTAGGAGCGGACCGATGGGCAGCTAATGAGTAGTGTCTAAGGAAGCCGCCGTTATTTTTTCCCCATTGCTGGAGGGATATTGGCACTCCGATCATTGGGATTCGTTGATGTAGGTGCGCTGGGCTGTGAGAGCATATCCAGCAGTCACTTTTATTTCCAGCTTGAGCCACCGTAAGGGAGATCTGCAAGTACAAATTTTTCTCCCACCCGCCTTGGGTGATACTAAGATACCCAGGTGTGATGTATCAGGATATCAGTGCCATTTTTAGAGACAGGAGGGACAAAGAATTTCAACAACAAACATAACCAGCACCAGTAAGAGAAAGAACACTACCAGCCAAACCCAGGATGGCAGCAAAAGCCTTTCTTCGTCCTCTGGGCTCAGGTTACCTAAAGGACTAAGAACGTCGGCTATTGGTCTTGATCGAGGTGGTGATCTTCCTAGTGGGAGCATTCACTTTCTTCGAGGCCGGAGATGATATCTTTGTTCTTCAACTGATGAATCTGGCTGGGCTGAGGTGTTGGGTTCAGGGGAGAGGTTACTAGCACTTGCACCCTGATGCTCCTCACTTGCCTGAGTGAGGTCCTGAGGGTCTTTGTCCTTGGCCTCAGGGAAAGGTCCCAACCTGGGTTGGAATTCAGCTGCTTCGGGGTCCAATGGAGGTGATACCTTCTTGCAGTGTGAGGCGTGAGTCTACATTTGGTGACCTTGGAAACGAACAGCAGAATTAGCGGTCAGAAGTACCTGGAAAGGTCCCTTCCATCTGGGTTGAAGTGCCTTTTTCCATTGATAGACCTTTACGTAGACCCAATCTCCTGCTTTAAGGTTGTGACAGGGAACATCCGGTGGTTGAGGTAAGGCTTCTTGGACCTGGGCTGCAGCCTGATGTTGAACCGGTTGTTGCTGATGTGTGAGTCTCAGGAGAGCAGGGTTCGAACAAAGGTCCAGGATATCCTCTGCTGGCTCCGGCGGTGGGGGCGCCCCGGGCAATGCTGGATACATTGGAGCGGTGGCCGGCGTGTAATTTGGGGGAGCAGCCAATTTCTCCCGAACAGCTTTGAACTGCTGTTTTAATTTTTCTTGAGAGTCTTTTAGACTTCTAGTTTGAGATTCTGTCTGCCTTTTGGACATTTCATCATACCAATAAAAGTACATGTCCCACTGGTATTGTGGTGTTTTGGATCCACGGGACTCTAAAGCCCCTCTTAAGTGCACTATTTTATCCCGATCCAATGTTCCTTCCTGTGGAAAATGCTTTACGGGATCATCCCTAGTATACCAGTTCCACTTATCCAGCTACTTGCAAGCCTCGGGAGAATAGTGTGTGTACATGAAGTACGCCGGAGTCCCCTTAGGGGGGACGGGAACTTGTTTAGACTGACTTGTTCCCATTTGCAGTCACACAGGGAGACGTAGGAGAGGCTTATTTAGGATGTCCGGGCCGCTCAGTGCCTTGCCCCGCAGTTTTTCACCGCCCAGACAAAAGGCTTCTGACCTGACATCGGCTCATAAAATGGAAATGGGGAGAGAAACACAAGAGGGATCCTTTCACTCCTGCTCTTGCCAGAAGCTACTGGGACAAGGGGTTTGGAAAAGACAAAATCACTCAGACGCCCTGTCCACTGGGTCACGAGGTTCCAGCTGGGCCCCTTGCTTTCAACGCTACCTTTTTAGGCAGAATTGGGGTGGCTAGACCCAGCCTTAGTCCCAGACCTGGTCAGTGGCTCATTTTTCTAAATGCACACACACACATTCATTCAATAGCCAGAGAGAAAAAGACTAAATCACTGGGAAGCCCTGTCCACTGGGTCACGAGGTTCCAGTTGGGCCCCCTTGCTTTCAAAAGTGCCCTGTCAGGCAGAATTGGGGTGGCTGAACCCAACCGTAGTCTCAGACCTGGTCAGTGGCTCATATTTCTAAATATACACACACGCGCATTCATTCAGTCAGCCAGACCTCCTCCCCCACACCGCCTGAGTTAATTAACTACAAGCCCGATGTGCTGTTGCATGAAGGTGCTTCAAACAGTTTCTCCCTGAATAAAAACGTACGTTACCAGACACAAAATTGGATCCTTTACCAGACAGAAAAGTTTAGCCGGCAGTAAGGTTCAGACTGACCTGCGTCTTGTCATTACCCCTGGTGACATGTCGGCATGACGATCTTGTCTTTTCTTCTCTCTTAGGTGTCTGGTGAGACTTGAGATCCCAAGCATTCTGCTTCTGCCTTTTATGTTCAACTGCACAGCTCAACAGGTAATGGAAGTTAAATGGCTCATACTGGCCAGCCAAGTAAGGCAACGATGCTGCAGAAGCCAGATGGGTGTGAACTGCTTCCCTGGGCATGCTGCCCTTGGGGAAAACCACCAGATCCCTCCTGGCTGGGAGGAGAGCATCTAACAAGTTGACAGTGTCTAAGTAGAAGCTCCCGGGGGTGCCTCCATCTGCAAGCCCACTTTTCACCCGTTGCAGCCAAGCCCTTGGCCAATGGGCGAGGCTCCACTGTTTGCCGTGACACTGGATGCTTGAATGTAGCTGGGACACCTGAGTGGCAGTGCTGAGGTGAGTCGGGCGGGGGCCTGTGACAAGGTTACATGAGAGTGAGGGGGCAATCTCAACATGAGGACTACGAAGCGCCTCTGTTGGAGTGCACGGGCCCAAGGCAAGGACACAAGAGAAGAGGCTTCAGAAAACTACAATTAGTGAGAAGCCACTTACATGCTCAGACAGGCAGAGGCAGCAAGCCTGTCATCCCGTGGACCCATCCCGGCAGATCGGGCAGGGGAGGACGAAGGGAGGGGACGAGGGGGGTGGAAGGGGAGGGGAGGAGTGCAGGGTTTCATCTCCTCAGGGTGAAGCAGCACAGGAGCAGCCAGGTGAGCTGGAACCTGTGGGAGAAGGACAGAGTCAGGGCACGCTCAGTGTGGGGTCCTTCCGCTCAACCCCGGGAACAACCACGGGGTAAAGGAGCGTCTCCCCAGCAGGGAGCAGGATGTGGCTCTCACATGGCTCAGTGGGGCTTTCTGTCCCAGCGGGCCTGGCCTGGGCCAGAAGCTCTGATTCCTGGGATGAACCCCTGGCAACAGGGTCCTGAGGCCCAGAGTTGGGCAATGAGAGGCCAACCCAGGAGATAGCTGGTCCATGCAGGGCACTAGGGCCCTGGGAGACAGGTGGCACGGGTCATCCTGAGTGGCCTGGAGGCGGAGGGCACCCAATTATCATGTGGGCTGGTGGAGGGGCAGCCCCTCAGGCCTGGGTCTGGTTGGGGTGCAGGGGGGAAACTCACCTCCTTGCTGTCCCCGACCTTCTCCTCCTCCCCTTTGCCACAGTGTCAGCCCTGCACGTGGGAGGCAGAAACACTGGTCACCTCCCATTCACCCCAAGCCCCCAGGCTCCGGCCACTGCCACCACCCCATGCCCAGGCCTCCCCTCTCTCCATCACTGCCTTTGTACCAGGGACTGGCCCTGGGTGTCCTGCCAGACCCACCTCCCTTCCTCCCTGTGTGCTGCCTGCGCCTAGGTCTGGTTCCTGGCTGCCGTCTGGACATACACAACAGGGACGGCTCCCAGCACAGAGAGCCCAGGCCTGCAGCGCCCCGTCCCAGCCTTGCCCCACCTAGACACTCAGGGCGCTGGAGGGAGTTGTGGGCAAGGCACTTACTGAAGACACACTAGTCATATCCCTTCATTCACCTCTTCCCTTCCTGGGCTCCTGGCCCCCACCCTGTCCTTCTCCCAACCTGTGAGACCCTTCCCAGGTCCAGGAACGGGCTTCTGGCTCCAGCCCTCCTTCAGCTCCCCTACTGATCCCACGCTCACAACCTAACGCTAGAGAAAGCATCATGTTTGCTGGCTGTAGGGCCACTTATGGTTCTGCACTGAGTCACGGAGCTGGCTGATTTGGCTTGGAGCATGAAACATTTCTTTAGAAAAAACCCCAAAAAACTAGGCACATCATCATACCTTTCCCCCTGTCTTGTCATCTTTGGACCCTGCAAGGCTTTGGTCCACAGGGGCAGGGGGTCACAGGCCACGTCTACCACACAGAGGGCCCTTGTCTGTGTGGAGGCGTCCTGATTTTGGGGGCCCTCTGCCTGGGTGCTGGGTTCCACAGTGGGGGGAGCACTTGTCTGCGTCCCGGCCTCAACCCCCTGGGAGGGGTGTTTCCGCCTGATCACACAAGAAGCAACTGGTCAGAGATGGATCATGGACTGAATTCAAGCCCAACAGGCCCTTTGACAGAAGAACTCCCTGACCTGCAAAGACCCCTGCTCCCAGCCCCGCCAATCTGCCCTGCAGCGGGAACACTGCACGTGACACCCCCAGCACCTCCACACACTAGCAGTATAAAAAGCATCAAACCTTTCCCTGTGCCCCAGTTCTTTTGGACAGCGGTGAGCCTCTGTTTGTGTGCTCGCCGCTGTCCTGGCCAGGGGTTCCCCCTGGCAGCCCGTATTGGCCAGGCAGAGGACCCTGGTCTGGGTACCGGCGTGCTCGTGGCAGGGGCCCTCTGCCTGGGTGCTGGCCTCCACGGTAACGGGTGGGCACTCCTCCGCGACCCCCTCCACAGGACGCTGTTGCAAATGATAAAACAGTGGCAGTGAGGACAAAATGCAAGCCCCTGGCGCAGTGCTGGCAACCTGGCGGAGTATGGGGGAGGGGACAGCCAGCCACGAAGCAAGGGAGGTCCGTGCAGCACAGACCCAGACCTGTCACCTCACCGGTCCCACAGTGTGACACCCACAAGGCTCACGTAATGCCCAGCACCGCAGACACATGCCCTCCCCCCATAGAGCCGGGGCAGCACCCAGCCCCTTGAGTGCAGGACCTGGCACAGCAGGACACAGCCTTGCCCTGGGCACACACAGGCACACACACACTCCCCGTCTCCCTGGGCAAGGGCATGCAGAGCAACTCACCTCTGTGGGCTGTCCTCCAAAGCCTGGCCCTGCTCCCTGTGTGCCTGGAGGGCCAGCACCAGGGCGCGATTCTCCTGTTGCAGCTCCTCCACTTGAGTCTGCACCACAATCACCCCAGCCCATCAGACCATGCCCACGGCTGAACCGAGCATATCAGGCACCCAAAAGAGGCACCTCCCGAGGCACCTGTGAGGCCCCACCTGCCCCAACACGCAAGGTGTCAGGACTCTGTTTCCCACTTTCATGTCCTCTGGGATATACCCAACTGGCCAAGCTCGGCCTAAGCCTGCTCCCTCCCCTGCCCCGCACCGCTGCTGGCCTTGCCCCCCTGCCCCGCCCTCAGCTCACCAGGAGCTGCTCTTCCCTTTGCTGAGTTCTGTGGGGACAAAGCACATTTGTGGGCTCAGGGAGACTGACGGCGCCATCCCACAAAACAGCCCTTCCCCAATGAGAGACTTGTGCAGAAGCAGGGACTGGCCCTGGGCTGCAGCCCCGAGCCCTGCGCGGCACCCCAGGAACAGCCCGGTGCTCCCCAGCCCCACACCTACCGGGACAGGAGGACTGCTGCGTCCTGCTCCTGTTGAGCCAGGCAGGCCCTTAGTGCCTTCAGCTCCAGCTGCAGGAAACGAGAGCATGTGGGTTAGAGAGGCCTCATGCCACTGCCCGTCTGTCTGCGCACGGAGCCACCTCTTGCACCATCTGTCCTTCAGGCCCTGCTTTTGCCCTCCATCCCGCAGCCCAGGCCCAGGCTTGTCCTTCTGGTCCACACCTCCGTGCAGCCATTAGCCAGCGCACTTTGTCTCCTCACAGCCCCCAGCCCCGCTGGGACCCGTTCACCTGCTGCTGGTGGTACCGGCAGCGGGGTTTGTGCTCCTGGAGAAAGAAAGAGCGTCTGGGGCGATGGGCTAACTTAGGCAGCAAGGTCCCATCTCCCCGTGATGCAGGGTTGGTGGCCCCCCGAGCCCTGGGGCCAGGCACGGCTCCTAGAGCTGGGCCCGGGGATCCCAGGGGCTGGTTGTTACCCTGTGTCCCAGGTGAGTCCCCAGCTCCAGGTCCCCCCAGACACTCGTATTCGGGAAGGACTGTCCCTGTGATCGGGGGATGAGCCCATGACCCTCCCTTAGTCTTGGAGGGCCCGTGGAGTTGGTGGGAGACAGAGACTGTCCCCCGGGGTCCCATGTGCTGCATGGGGCTGGGAGGGGCACGGGTCACCTGGGAAGAGACCCCCACCCTCACAGCCCCAGAGCCCGTATGAGCGCCACCTTGCAAGGGAGCAGAGGGCAGCAGGGCCATGGCCAGGAGGAAGGCTCCCAGGGCTGGGGCATGGGCAGGGGCTGCAGGGCCAGGACCTGGCCCAGCGTGAGGAGCCCATGGGGGCCAGTCCTGTTCCCCTTCCCCAGGGAACTTGCTGGTGAAGAGCAGGGGGTGACAGCTGGTGGGGGGTGACACAGGGCGGGGGCTGTCCAGATTACACCATGGACAGCGTGGGCTTAGCCTGCTAGCCAAACCCTGACGGGAGGGGAAGCCACACAGCCCTGTGGACTCTCGTGCTGCCCAGCCCTTCTTGCTCCCATGGCGGGGCACATGCCCAGGTCTCACCCAGGTTGCTGGAGCGCAGGCGCAGGGGGGGCAGCTTCTCCCGCCAGAGCATCTGCAAAGAAACACAGCCCTGAGCTGAAGGAAGGAAAGAGGAGCTGGACTGCCGAGAGCAGGGACGAGGCATGGGGCCGAGTGCTGGGCCCTTGCCCACCCTCAGCCCCCGCTCACAGCTTGTCACATCTCCCAAAAGTCCCCGGGATGGACTCGTGCCGTGTCCCCAGGGCTGCCCCCACGGCTGAGTGAGAAAGGGCACTCATGTCTGCAACTGGTGCTCGCCTCTGACGCCCGGATAGGAACTACTAATCTAACTAAGAAACAAACAAACAACTAACTAACGAACTAATGAAATAACTAACTAACTATTGAACTATGTAACGAACTAACAAACAACCTATCAACTACAAACTACCTACCTAACGAACTAAGAAGCTACCTAAAGAACTAACAAACTACCCAACAAACTGCTAAAGTAAGGAACTAACTAACCAACAGGCACAAGGACAAGGAAGGGCAAGTGCCACGGGCGAAGGGCAGGAGAGCACTGGGAGGAGCTGGTATCTGAGAGTGAGGCTGGGCATTGTGATGTCACTGGGCACAACAGCTCTTTTGCCATGGCAACCAGGGGTCTCCCTCCCACCCGGGCAAGGTGCTGACTGTGGGGGCTGTGGGTGCCTTTGGCTTGACCTGGCCTGGGGGTGCTCCTGAGCCTGACCTGAGCCCCTGCACTCTTTGGGCGCATTGTCTGTCCTTGTCCGTGTGGCCCAAGCAGTGACTGCCCTGACTGGTCACAGCAGTGACCGCCCTGGTGCAGGGAGTCCCGGTTAAACAGTAGCCCCCTTTGATCACTGCCCCGTGGGGTGGGGCTGGGAACACAGAGCCCAGCTCGGCCTCAGCCCCATCTGCAAATCCAGAGTTACAATGGCCTCCGAACCCTCCACCCCTGCTTCTGTTGGAGAGAAATAGCTCCCATTCCTCTTGCCCCTGCTCAGATACAGCTCAGCTCCCCAGCACGGTGCGATCACTAGAAGTGGACTTTCCTGATGGTCCTCTTGCCCCACACTCACCCCCACCACCAGCAAGGGGACGGGGGGAACTCGTGCAGCTCAGGGGGACACTCCCTGGGTCTGTTACTCCACACGGGGAAGGGGGAGCAGGGACGGGCATGCTCATAGTTGTGGCACAACCAAAACACCAACAGGACACTTGTGGGCTTCTCACATGAACCCAAGTGCCAGGGATGGGCCCATGGACAGTGCTTGCTCTATGGCATGGGTCCCAGGGATGAGGCACTCACTCAGACCTCCATGCCTTTGGGGTCTGTCTATGAGTCACCATTTGGCTGAGACCGGGGGCGTGGCAAACAGCTTGATCTTTATTAGGAACAGGATTCAGCAACTCACAAGCTCACAGCTTGCAGGGAGAACTACACCTACCCACCAGCACAAACCACACCTGCAGGGCATCACAGGGAGAGACTGGGTCATCCCACTGCTGGCCCCTTCAAGGGACCTCCCATGTACCACATCCCCGTCCTTTACTCGGGCAGCTCCCTCTTAGCTACTTGGATGTTCATCGGGCGCTACTTTAACTGGTGTGGAAGAAATCAAACTTCACGTTGTGGTTGTATTAGAATTGGCAGAGCCATCTAGGTTTATTTAAAACTGTACTAGTGATCACAGGGAGAGTTCTCAAAGGAATTCTGACCTCTACGAATTTACAAGCGTATTTATACTTTAGACAGCGAGAAAAAAACACTATGTTTTGGGAACAGTTGTCAGCTTCTGGTTCGGCGGAAAGGAGGAGGTTAACATCTGCACACAGACAAAACAAGGCATGAAGGTTTCTCCTTATCTTAGAACATTTTAAAACACATAGCATCAGCATCATCACCTTTTTTCTTCTCTTTCTCTCTCTTCTTAGTCAAGTAAGAGGCCTGGTTAAACTTATTTCCACTTTCCCCCCTTTTGGGCCTTTTTGGCCCAACATATTAGATATTTATAGCCATGAGCCTTTTAACTTCTAATTTTTCTTTCTTTTTACCTTTGCACTATTTTAACATACATATCACAAAAGTCGTCCAATTAAGGGAGAAAGCAATCATGGGCACCCCTGTCATTGTACTAGGAGGCAAGTGGGGACATACCCAACATTTAGAAACATTTAAATCCTTTGCATATGGATAAGACAGCTGAAGAAAAGCATTTTGGTGAGCATGCCAGTGTGGGAGTGATCTTTTTGACCTGTTTTGAAGTCTAGTCTGATTTACAAAGTTTCTTTTAGCTACTGAGTCTTTAAGTTCATATAAGATGATCCAAAAGGAAAGACTGAGAAGTACCCAAGTCACGACTAACCAACCCCACCTCGGGAACCAGGAACTAGGCAGAGGCCTTTTTCCTTTCCCGAAAGGCATAGTGGTGTCATTGGGGTACATTTTCTTCATTCTGTAGTGGTAAATCCTCTTCTCTCTGTAGTGGCAATCCTCTTCACCAGTAGGCGCTTGGCTCACTACTGGTCTTGAGCTCTCCTGTTGGCAGGCGCTAGGCTCACTACCGGTCTGTGGAGGCTGATTACAAGGTTGATATGGAGGAGACTCTAAGTCTAGCAGGGCTGATGTTTTCTTAGTGTGTGAAGCATGGATCCACAGTTGGAGTCCTTGACACTTAATTGCAGTGTTGGCTGTCAGGAGTCCCTGGAATGGGCCTTTCCAGCGGGGTTCCACCGATGACTTCAGTTGATGGACTTTTACATGGACCCAGTCAGCAGGCAGGATGGAATGGCAGGGCTCATCTGCTTCCTTGGGGACAGTTGCTTGTACCTGTGAATGAAAAGCCTTAACACACTTCATTAGTGCCGTACAGTAGTCTAGAATAATATCATCAAGTAAATGTATATTGCAAAAGTGGGAGGCAACAGGTGATGAGGCAGGGAGTCTCATGGGTCTTCCCATCAGGATTTCATGTGGGCTAAGTTTGGTGTTTCGATTGACAGTAGATCTCATACTCATAAGGGCTATGGGAAGTGCATCTGGCCATTTCAAGTGAGTCTGAGCACAAATTTTGGCCAGTTAATTTTTTTAAATGCCATTTTGGCGTTCCACTTGGCCCGAGGCCTGTGGATGGTACGGGCAATGAAAGTTCTGCTGGATTTGCAGGACTTTGCAGACTTCTTTCATTATCTGCCCAGTAAAATGAGTTCCTCTATCGGAGTTTATGGATAAAGGAATACCAAACCTTGGAATAAAGTCTTTGAGCAACTTTTTGCTCACGGTGATGGTATCAGCTTTTGCACATGGGTAGGCTTCTACCCATCCAGAGAACATACATACAATAACAAGACCATATTCATAAGAACAACATTGCTGCATTTGAATAAAATCTATTTGTAAATTTACAAATGGCCCCGAAGGTGGGGGATGTGCTGCTTTTTTGTTTTTACAGGTTTTCCCTAATTTGGGGCTTGACAAACAGGGCAGGTATAACAGTATTGTTGAGCCACAGATGAACAAGTTGGAGCAAACCAATCAAGCTTAACAGCTTCTATCATCCCCCCTTTGCTCACGTGTGCTATGCCGTGGTGTATGCGAGCAAGATAGGGAAGAAGGACCGCTGGGGCAACCAGGCGGCCGTCCGGGCAGCGCCACAAATGGTCAGGGTGTAACAAACACCCAGCCAGTCTCCACGTATATTTTTCTGGTTCTGGAGCCTGATCTTGGAGGAGGGCAATGTCATGAAGACTTGCCAATGGAGACTGGTTAATTGAGATAGACAAAAACACAGGTGTAGCCTGAGGAGTGGAAATTGCCACAGCTTTGGCAGCGGAGTCTGCCAGAGCATTTTTACATGTAACATTATCATAAGGTTTGTGGTGAGCTTGGCATTTAATAATAGCAACAGCAGAAGGTAACTGTAAAGCATTTAACAAGGCATTTACATATGGCCCATTACTAATTTTGGCACTTCTTGACATGAGGAAGCCTCGTTGCTTCCAAAGTTGACCATAATCATGTACAATACCAAAGGCATAGCGAGAATCAGTGTCAATATTAACAGAGGTACCAGAGGCTAGGGTGCAAGTCCTGGTAAGGGCCACAAGCTCAGCAACTTGAGCTGAATATACATTGGGCAAGTGATGGCTTTCTATAACATCACATTGGGAACATACTGCATATGCTGCAACAAGAGAACCTTTTGAGTTTCTTTGATGTGACCCATCAACATAAAATACTAGATTTGGGTTTTGCAAGGGGGTGTCCTTTAGATCAGTGCGGGGCATTGTTAGGTGGGCAGTAACAACAATACAATCGTGGGGTTCACCATCTAAAGGAGTAGGCAACAGGGAGGCAGGGTTTAAAACAGGGCATCTAGTGAAAGTAATATATTTCCAGCAGAAAAAGCAAAATGTCATACTTAGTCAATCTAGCATTTGAAAGGTGTTGAGTTTTAGTTTTTAGTAAAAGAGCTGCTACAGCATGTGGGATAGGAACAGTAAGGGGAGAACCTAATACAAGGGTACAGAACAGTTCAACAGTAATAGCAGCTACAGCACGAAGACATGGAGGAAGTCTGGCTGCAACTGGGTCAAGAGCAGAGCTATAATAAGCAATGGGACGGTGCTTGTCTCCATGTGCACAGCAAGTGCAAATCCGTCTTTTTCATGACAAAAAAGAATAAATGGTTTAGTATAATCAGGAAGGCCTGGGGGATGAGCTTGCGACAGAGCTTGTTTAATAGAGGCAAAAGCGGCTTCGGCTTTTGAAGTCCAGGGCAAAGGCTCAGAGGTATTAACAAGAGTCAGGTTTTGCAGTGGCTTGACTATAGAGGCATAGCAGAAATATCATGACCCAAATAGTGGACACGAGGGAGACAAAGTTGTAGCTTTTCTTTAGATGCTTTATGGCCTTTTAGGCCAAGAGAGGTGAGAAGAGTTAAAGAATCAGCTTTACAGGCTTTAAGGGAGGTAGATGCTAACAGCAGATCATCAACGTACTGCACAAGCACAGAATTGTCTTTAAATATTATGTATTCTAAATCCTTCTTCAGAATTTGAGGAAAAAGACAAGGGGATTCAGTCTAGCCTTGGGGCAATCGAGTTCAGGTACACTGAAGTCTCTTCTAGGTAAATGCAAAGAGAAACCGGCTATCAGGATGTATAGGGATAGAGAAAAATGCAGAACACAAGTCAACAACAGTAAAATAACAGGCATTAAGATGAATACAGGACAAGACAGCGGCTGGATTTGGCACAACAGGAAAAGTAGGTAAAACTGCAGAATTTACTGCACGGAGGTCTTGTACAAAGCAATAGGTATTCTTTCCAGGTTTCTTTCCAGGAAGAATAGCTGTATTACAAGGACTCTTAGTCAAGACAATGAATGATACCTTGCTTCAAAAGAGCTGTTATAACAGGACGTATCCCTTCTTCGGCTTCTGGGCATAAAGTGTATTGAGCAACTTTAGGTAATGGCTTAGCTGGGTTTAATCTAATTTTTACAGGCTGGGCAGTATGAATTTGCCCTACTTCATTAGCATGTTGGGACCAGAGAAACGGAGGGACAGCCTTTATGATTTCCTCTTGTAACAGAAAGATTAGGGGACTCAGGCTCAGGAGGTGAGCTAGCTAGCTAGGGTAGCAAGTACAGCCATTTCATTAACACAGGGAACATCCACATAAACACCATGAGGAGAACAATAAATAGTACAGCTGAGTTGACAAAGCAAATCTCTGCCTAACAAATTAACAGGAGAACAAGGACTGAGGAGAAAAGCATGTTGATCAGAAACAGGGCCGAGAGAAACATGTAAGCGTTGGGAAACAGGATGAGAAACTATCTGATTTGAAATTCCTACAGAGTTTACAACAGCAGAGGAGAGGGGGGGAGGGAAAATTTGTCACACAACCCTGATCTCCTCCAGTCTAAGAGTTTCCACCTTGCACCCTTGCTTTCGAAGAGTACACAGTCTAGTGTCCTGGGGGCAGCTGCACAAGGTTTCCACTCCTAGCTTCAGAAAGACCTCATAGTTCTTTGCAGAACTGAACTCAATGCACACGGGGAAATGAAATACATTCACTGACCACAGCAACACAGTTTCTTTACTCTTTTCTTTAACCTTCATTCACAGTTCCTACTTACATAGTGGGTCTGACAATTCTGGCAGCAAAAGGGTCGGATACGGTAAGCCTCAAGCGGCGAACAGGAAGACACACAGGCAGTCTCTCACTGAAAAGCCCCAGTAGAGATTTCAAACGGTCTCTTACCTTAGTTTGGCTAGCCGGGGCATCGGTGAGGAGATGGTCTGTATCTCAACCGATCACTCCGGGCGTCTCTATCCGAGTCACGGCACCAAATTGTGGAAGAAATCAAACTTCGCGTTGTGGTTGTATTAGAATTGGCAGAGTCATCTAGGTTTATTTAAAACTATACAAGTGATCACAGGGAGAGTTCTCAAAGGAACTCTGACCTCTACAAATTTACAAGCGTATTTATACTTTAGACAGCGAGAAAAGATGCAGGGTTCAGACAAAGCAACCTGGGGAGAAACAGAAAGGTGTTGATCATTCGTTTGTTGCACGTAAGCAGTTTACTTATTTAGAAAAAAACACTGTTTTGGGAACAGTTCTCAGCTTCTGGTTCGGCGGAAAGGAGGAGGTTAACATCTGCACACAGACAAAACAAGGCATGAAGGTTTTTCCTTATCTTAGAACATCTAAAAACACACAGCATCAGCACCTTTTTCTCTTCTCTTTCTCTCTCTTCTTAGTCAAGCAAGAGGCCTGGTGAAACTTATTTCCACACTGGGAACGTTTCAGGATCGTGGAGCCAGAGGTTGCTAGCACTCGGCTCACCGGTGGGCTCTAGCCTTTACCGCTATCCCATTATGGTCCTCGTTCTTCACATGCAATCTCACCACACGTCCACTCTTAGTTGGCGTGGTGGCATCAGGTTCCTCTGGGCAACAGGTGGATTGTCTGCAATGTGATGAAACTCTTGCTCATGGTGGTCTGGTTCATCTTCTGAAGTTTGCTCTGCTGCCATTTCTTGAGGTACACCAACTTGTCGTGCTGGGACTGACGAGTAATCCTATCCTAAGTGTCTTCTGTTCCTCCTGATTACCGCTGGGGGCTGTCGCACGGTTCATCCCTTTTTGCCGTGATGGATGCTGGTGTCCAACTTGTACTTGTTTGCATCCCTACTTCTCCCCGTGTGGTAGAGGCAGCAGGAAACCAGCCGTGCGGTCTTAGCGCTCCTTCTGGTTCCTTTGAAGGTCCCGCAAGTAGTGGGAGGCGATCGACGGTCATCTGGGTGTCAGCATCGCCGCTGTAGCAGGGAGGGGACTGCGGAGGAGTCTCCCCATCAGAAGCTGCGCTGGACCTTACTCAAGACCGGAAATGGGCATGTTGCTCAGATTGATTAAAATAGATCAGAGCCGTCCTGCAATGTTGTCTTAAGAGTTGATTTGATGGTCTGCACTGTGCGGTCAGCCTGGCCATTGGATTGTGGGTACCCGGGGCTAGAATGGGTGATGGTTATGCCCCAGTCGGTTGCAAATTGTTTCATCGTGTGACTTGCAAATGGTACATGATCACAGACAATTTCTCTAGGTATGAAATGGTGAGCAAACACAGACTTCGTTTTGCCTACTATCATGCCAGCTGTTTTGTCTGGCAGGTGCAAAACTTCAGGGTACTTGGAGTAATAGTTGACTAGGATCAAATGAGACTGTCCCTGTTGGTCAAAAATGTCTGCTGTCAGTTTTAGCCAAGGCAGGTCTGGGATCTCATGTGAGATCGTGGGCTCTTTCTGATTCCTGGGTTGGAGCTCTTGAGAAGGTGCACAATTCGCAATCCATCATTCGATGTGGGCATTCGTTTTAGGCTCACTTTTCGTCTTGAGGGCGGGCTTCAACTCACCTGAGGTTGTATAGGGAATTTTTCTACAACCATGCACAACTGGTGGTACTGCTGAGTCGACATTGGTGTGGTGGGTACCAGGAAACTGGACCAAACCTTCAAAAACGTCCAGGTATATTTTGAGACGGTCCGCCTTGGTTGCAGGTGCTGTCCGAGCCATTACATGGACTCGTCGGAGAAGGTCTAAGGTGGTGCATGCCACCCTACCACATATTGGTGGGTCACTATTGTTTGTTATATAAAAAGTTAAATCACGTTCATTAGCACCAGATTTGCAGCGTGCAAGGATTGCACTTTTTGGTTGGATGTGTGCACTGCTGAAGGCAATCAATGTAACATGAGCTGGAGTCTTCCGCACTTTCCCTTTCAAAGGCTTTGCTACATCTGCTGGGATAATGTTTGCTTCTGTTCCAGGATCTCACTTCAAAGCGACTGGCAAGCCAGCGATCACGACTGTGCTATACCAGGCATTCTGGCTATGAAAGGTCTGTGAAAGCCGCCTTGCAGCCATTGGGACCATATATAGGGCACTGGCTCCTTTTGCAGATTTTGGACCCTCTGCCTTTGATTTGCACATTTTTGCAAAGTGGTTCACTCCCAAGCATTTGTAACAACTTTCTCCAAAAGCTGGGCAGGACCCAGGCTTGTGTGTGCTTCCACACCTTCTGCAGGCTCTGCCTTTGTTCGCTTCATTGCTCAGCTGTGGAGCAAGCTTCGCTGGTGGCTTGCTTTGCTTTTGCAAAGTGCTCTGGCAGCTTGGCTTTTGCTCCCCTGTATGCACGCTTGCTTCTGCAGACATAACTCGGGCCTGAGCACTTGTGAGAGCCTTTGCTCTGCAGATATCCACAGGCTGCGCTAGGGTGAGGGAGGGATTTAGCTGAAGCCTTTCTTTCAGGTTGCAGGCAGTTATGCTGAAGACAATTTTGTCCTGCAGCACAACATCCTCAGCAAGTGCAAATTCCCAATGCTGTGCTCTGCTTCTGAGCTCCCTTACACAATCACCTATGCCTGCAGCTTCACATTGTAGCTAAGCTGCCAGAACTGCTACCTTTCAAAGACAGGGTTTTTCCTGGGTTTGCAGTACTTTTTGAATTCTGCAAACACCTCAGGAAGGGTTTTGACACCCCTTGCAAGTTGGTGTCAACTTCTAGGGCTTTATCCCCACTGCAGTGAAGCATGACTGCAATTTTATAATCCTCTGCCTCTTCCGCAGCCTTTGTGACTGCAAGGTGTAATCGAAGCCTCTATTCCCATCTCCTCCAATCTGCCCAAGATTTCCAGTGAAGGAAGATGCTGGTGGAAGTTTGAAATGCTCCATTTTTTTCTTTGAATGAACGCTGCAACCCCCTTAATCAGGATGCCGGTGACTCGACCGAGAGACGGGTCACTTGTGACACTGTACAGTGTTTGCTGTATGCCACCGGATCCCAGGGACAGGGGACTCGCTCAGACCTCCGTGCCTTTGGGGCCCCATCCTCCAGTCACCATTCAGCAGAGACCAGTGGAGTGGTAGACAGCTTTATCTTGATTAGGAACAGGATTCATCAACTCACATGCTCACATCGTGCAGGGAGAACTACAACTCCCCACCACCACAAACCGCACCTGATATATATCACGGGGAGAGACTGGGTGGTCCCACTATTGGCCCCTTGAAGGTACATATCCTATACCACAAACAATGCTCGCATCCAAAGGGGTGTAATGGTGAAGCCTAAAGAGCTTGCCCAGGCTTCCCCAGCAGAGACGGGGAGGCCTGGCCAGGGACAGAGGAGTGCACATGCCCTCTCATCTGTCCCGGCCTCCCCTGGCACACTACCTCTATGCTAATCACAATTTGATCCTGCTCAAGGACCTGGCCTTGGGTGCTGGGGACCATGGCCCCAGGAGCTGAGCTTCCATGCTGGGCTCTGGGCTCCCTTCCTGCAGCACCATGACCGCCCTGGTCATCCTGGCCCTGCTCCCCCACGAGTGCTTGGGGCAGGGCTTGGGCTGGCAGCAGGGCTAGAGTCAGGGCCCTGGTGCCCAGAGCCAGGTTGGGGCAGGTGAGGGGGGCTCCTGGAGGCTGTGGGGAGAGATGTGCATCCCACGGACAACCCCCTGCTCCCCACAAGCAGTCCAACCCCAGCCCTGACCCTCCAGCCTCAGCTCAGGCCACACCAGCCCTCTGGGCCACCTCTAGCCCCAGCTCCTTCTCCCACGGCCCAGCCCCTGCAGCTTCCCTGCCACCAGCACCCTCTGCCACAGGCTCTTTCCTGGGCCTGTCTCCAGGAGCGGGAGGTGCTGGACTGTGAGGGGACCTTGTGAAGGTCAAGTGAAGCAAACAAAAAATCACTTCAGATTCAGATGATTTGGGGGACAGTGATTCAATTTGGTGATTTGACTCATTGTCCTGAATTAATTCAGCCAGCCCCAGGTCCCAACTCTGAAAAAAATGAAGAAAAGCCCCCAGTTCACCAAGTACTGCCAGGTAGGGGGGTGGATCCCCGCTGCCCCCTGCTGAATGGGGGGCTCTGCCATGAGCCCCCGAACCCGCATGCCACTGCAGAAGCTGGTGAGTGGGGGGCTTTATTTTTTTCTTTAAACTGGGAACTGGGGCCAGGTTGGGCAGCCATGGTTCAGGGTGCGGGGTGGGGCTGGGGCATCGGGCATGGGTCAGGGGCCACTCAGGGTGGCTGGGGGAGCAGGCAGGGGATGCGGCCTGGTGGGGTACCCCAATCGGTCCCTTTCCCCCTCCTCCAGCACCTCCTGCCCCTACCCACTACTTTCATAGTTTCATAGTCCCTTCCGAGCCTGGAAATCTGTGAAATCTATGACCAGCCTGAGGTCAGACTGGCAGAAAGGGGCACAGCTATAGATTGCACACTTGCTCCCTGCGGCCCGGTCCACTCTGCCTTATCTGCTCTACCAGCTCTCCAGGGGCTGGACCACCCTCCACCTCCAACAACAGCCAGCGGGGAGGGGAAGGCAGTGGGGAAGAGGGGAGGGGACGAGAGCAGGAAGGGGAGCGGGGTGACCGGTGGCTCTGTCTCTCTGCGACCATCACTGTGGCTGTAACCACTGCCACAACCACTGCCACAAGTGCAGGCCAGGCTCCTGGGAAGGGACTAGAGGGGGTCACAGGTATAAATGCTTCACACCTGTAATCTCATCAAATACTACAGGGCTGCGGTGAAGGGGCGATTGAACATCTCCAGAGATGACTCCAGCAACACCTTGTACCTGCAGAAGAACAATCTGAGAGCTGAGGACAGGGCCGGGTATCACGGTGTGAAGCCCACAGTGATCAGAAGCCTGCTGTGCCCGATACAAAAACTTCTGAGCAAATCTCTTGTCAGCTCATGCCCAGGAGCAAGAAGCAGCCACAGCCTGAACAAACAGCTGAAGCGGAGCTGGACACACACCCCAGGCACATTTCTCCCTCTGGGCTCCAGCCCCTGCAATGGGCACCAAAAATAATGCACAGTGGGAAACACAGAGCACCAGGTCCCTGCCCAGCTGGGCAGCAGGGACCTGGCCAGAGCACCCACCCAGCTCCTTGCAGCAGCCGGCTCAGATGCAGCCAGCCGGGAGACGCCAGGATCTGGGGAACTGCCCCAGCGCCTCACACAGCCAGGGCCAGCCTGCTTGCACCGTCCCCAGGCAGGCTGGATGGGACTTCTCCAGCACTCACACCCTGGGAAACACCCCCAAGCTGTGGCACAGGGAGGGGCAGTGCTGGGCTGCAGCCTTTGGCTGGTGGGTGCTTGTAGTCAGACCAGGACAGTCCCACATCCCAACAGCTGGGGCCAAGTGTGACCGGGGAGGACAGGATGTGAGAGAAGACACTGGCCGTGCTTGAAGTGGGTGCTCCAGGGAGTCTCAGTGACTTTGTCCTGCAAAACCCACCATGCAGGCCTGGGCACCGGGCACCCAGTTCCCTCAGCCACCTCAGGCTCAGCCGCTCAGCCAATACTGGGTAATGCAGCCTGTGCGCACCTGCAGCCCCTGCCTGGGGCAGAGCCCTGTGCCTCAGCTGCGTGCCCCCTCCCTTCATGGGGAGCAGGGCAGAGAACAGCCCTAGCCTGGCCCAGAGCATCAAGGACCCAGCGGGGCTGTGGGCAGTCAGGGCTTGGTGCTGCAGGGGGATGGATCCAGGAGTCAGGAGCAAGCCACAGCAGGAAGCAAGGGGGTAGAGAGCAGTCAGAAGATCCAGGGTTGTCACCTGGATCCAGACAGAGGAGTCTGTCCTGCTATCCAACCCATGCTCCCACAGGAAACAGGGTCCAGCTGGGGACACTGGGAGATATCAGGGAGTGGAGGTGGGGGGTGTCTGGCATCTTTGGCTGCTTGGTGGTACCCCATGACCCCCCTCCCTGAGAACTCTGTCTCCTGTTCTGACATGACCAAGCCCATGGGCCATATGTCCATGCCACACAGCAGCAGGGCCAGTCCTGACCATACCTGCAGAGACCAACCCAGGGACTTGTGGGAGGAGCTGCAGGAGATCCCAGCTGAACAAGAGGATGCTGATAGGACTGGACCCAGTCCCAGTCACCTGTGGCTTGCACACACCCTGTATAGGGCAGGATGGGGCTCCCCAGCCCTGGACTCTCCCCATCATGCAGCACTCAGGGGCAGCTTCTCCATGAGCCATACCCTGCAGGTAGAGGGGAAAGGTCCTGGGGAAGCCTGAACTACTCCAGTAGGCCAACATACACCCAGGGGCTGGGGCTTTATGCAGCTGTGTAGGACTAGACTTCAAGGGGTTAACCACCCTGGGCAACTCAGGTTTTTGACAGGAGGCAAAATACTTAGGCACCCAGGGTTTGGTGCTTCCCTCCCAGCTCAGCATCTGTGCATGGCAGGATGTATCCCTGATGGACCTCACCCTTCTCCTATCCCTGAGACCAGATGAGTGCACATTACATGCTATGATGCAAATGGACACACCGGATCCATGCATGCAGCATTCCCCCGCACGCACAGGCACCAGAGGGCAGAGACACCCAGCACACGTGCATGGGCAGAGATAAGCACAAAGCAACTATGAAGGACCAACTGCTCTCTTAGGAAAGGGAGGATTTTTACGCTCTGTTTTTTTTCTCGTTTCCCTCCTTTCCCCTGTTCTAATGATAGCCAGTTTCCCAGACATGAAGCAAATTAACAGCATTTAACCATCACACCCTGGGAGTCCCTCCACCTGAAATAAAAAACATCGAGTTTCATTAGGTTTCTGTATTCTAGTGGTATCACTCCCTCAGCTGCTATGAAACAAGCTGTCACTTCTACCAAAGGTCAGGGACCCTCTGAATAAAGTAATGCATCCCCAAGCTGCTGGGGCTCAGTCCACTCATTGTACATTGGAGTAGCATGGATCTATCCTTCACTGAGAAACTGGATTTTTCCCTCGGAGATTTTTCCCTGGTAGGACACGGGGATATTTCCTTGGCAGAGAGGGGAAGTCCCAGACCATGGGAGGTTTTTGCCTTGATAATATCCAGTCAGAGACACAATCTGGAACTCCTCTAGATCCTTATTTGTTTCCCCAGGCTCCTGGTTTAATGTACAATTTGTCTGGTACAGTAACAAAACCCCATGTCCAGGTTTCTCCATGGCTCTCAAAACCACTGTAGTCAACAGTCAAATCTGTGTGATCTGTGAAAGGCCCTTATAAAAGAAGCACATGCAAATGTTGTTCCCCAATTTCCTGCTTAACGCATGCAAGGTTCCTCCTTAAACACCAGCCCTGGCTCTGTGCACCTCAGTGTCTCCCCAGAGCTGCCGCCTCCTGTCTGCTGGGGACACCGGGCACCAGCCACAAGGACCATGACACCAGCACGGGCTTTGCTCATCCTTCTGGCAGCTCCACCGGGTAAGTGCCTCCTGTCTTGTGGGACAGAGGGATGCAGCAGCAGGATGAGAGTGAGACTGGTAGAAGATTGTTCATTTGCTAATGCTGTATTTTTCTCCATTAGGTGTCCTGGCCCAGATCACGCTGAAGGAGTCTGGCCCAGGGGTTGTGAAGCCCGGAGAGACCCTCAGCCTGACCTGCACCGTGTCTGGATTCTCTCTCACTAGCAGTGATGTGAGCTGGGTTCGGCAGGAAGCAGGGAAAGGGCTCGAGTGGGTCGGAGATAGCTGGATTGGTGGAAACACCTATTATAACAGTGCTCTCCAAAACTGCCTCATCATCAGCAGAGACACCTCCAGCAGCCAAGTGCACCTGCGCCTGCCTGGGGTCCAACCTGGAGAGACAGCCCGGTATTACTGTGTCAGATACACAGTGAATGAAAATGCATGCGAGCCTGCACAAAAACCAGCCCTGCAGGACCGACCTGGCTGTGTGAGCAGCAGAGGCAGCAGCTGCCAGCCTGTGCTCCGCTGCCTGCTGGGTCGGACACATCAGGCCTTTTAGATCACTTGAACCAGCCAGGGATTAAATCCAGGGACGGCTCAGAAGTGACCAGTGGGTCAGAATCTGATTTAGAAAGGACCAAGGAGTCCTGTCCCCGGTCTCCATCATGCCCCTGCTCTGCCTGTCCTTCTGGCAGGAATACAAGGCAAAGACTCCGTAGGCTGGCACCCAGGACAAAGGCAATAGCCAGCAGACTGCTGTGCTGTTACAGGACTAGGGACACAGCTCTGTAGTCCTGATGTTGGTCCTGGACTTGATTAACACTCTTCAATTAACAGCTGACAATAGTCTGGTTCCAAGTGACCACAGGCACATCAATCACCACCCTATCAATCCAGCAAGTGCTTGTACTATGAGTAATCAGGCTGTTCACACACTGTTGTGTAACTGGAACATACTGAATGGTTTATTAATAATGAAATAACAAATACACAACAGGTACATTAAATAACAGCACTAACCAGGAATGAAGCCCACACCCAATACAACTATTTTTATTATTCCTAAAACCTATACCTAACTGATCTCATACCTATTTTAAAATTTGTTCACCACAATCACTAGCACCTCAGAATCAATATCGACTCGGGGGTGAATATGGACTTTTTTTATGTGAGCGGTAAACTTTATTCATCTCTGGATCTCTGCCGTTCCAACACAGGGAACATATACCACACTGAAAGGGATGAGCCGATGGCAGCTTATCTTCGACTTTAAGGAAGGGAGGAGAAAGGAACAAGTGATGGGTGGGTGATACCCCAGAGGGCAGAGGGCTGCTACTTAAGTGCTATGCACCCCTGCAGAGAGAAACTGGGGAGCCCACCCTAAGCAATCTTACTGGAAATCTCAGGATTGAGGTCATGGGGGAAGAATGCTAGCTCTATGGCAGCCTCGCTGTCAAGGGTGTGCTTGCCTCATCCAACCTCCACGTTCACAGCACAGCCCAAGGCACAACACCGCATAATGATCACCCACACCAATGCACTGATACACCATAAAGCCACTTCCACCTCGTTCATTCACCATGTTTCTATCAGTCTCTCTCTCTCTCTCTCTCTCGCAGGCATCAATCAACAAAACCAACCAGCAAACCATGAAACCCACCAGCCACACCACACACGTACTACTCACACCCAGGCATGCTATCACGTACTCACGTGCTAAGGGTCAATCAACAAAAGTCTTTATGTGGCAGTGCGCCCTGCATGCCAGGGCTCTGCACATGGCACACCTTTGTGCTAGGCACTCTCTTCCAACATCTTCTGATCTTAACTGGGCATGCTCTCAAATAAGAGCTCATCTCAGGCTCAACACATCACCACTTAGGCCAGGAAGCCAAACAGGTGACTTGGCAGAAGGGGTAATGATCCCCTTTCTCTCTGTCCCTTTCCACACAAATCTTTTCTGAAATCCAGCTCACTGAGTGCAGCCCAGGGGTGCTCCCTGAAAGCTGCAGACACCAGCACATTATTACTGTGCCAGGAGAGACATGGTGGCACAGAGCAGGGTAGGGGCTCACCCAAGGTGGAAGCAGGCTGAGCACTGGTCCCTTGGGCCCATCCCAGCCTCCTGCCCTGCACTGTCTCCCTGCTCAGCAGCAACCAAGTGCAGGAGCTGAGCCCAGTCCAGGCCCCAACCCCCAGAGCCCTGCTTGCTCCTCCTGCACTGCCCATATCCCCATCCTGGGTGACTTCCATGAGCTCAGCCCTCATTAGTCCAACTCATCTGCGGAAGGGCTGAGAGGGGGGAGTCTCCCAGAGACAGCACCCAGCAGCCTGCACACGCAGAAGACAGAGCACTGCACGCTGACAATAACTTCCACTATACCACAAACAGCGCCCGGGACAGCCCCAACACACACCCACTGTGCTCTGATCTCAGGGCTGCAGCAAAAGCCACCAGCCCAGGCACGCAAAGGCAGCTGCTGGCTACAGCCAGGACCTTCGACTCCCCCATCTTTCCCCATCTGCCACTACAGCTTTACTGAGAAAAGCACAAGAGACCCACCATATCCCCAACACCTGCCCACCACAAAAATCCCAACAGAGACTAGTTGGGAATGAGTCTCAACACATTGCAGTGACCAACTAGAAAGTGGAAAGAAATCCCCTTTCCCATTCCTTGTAGCTGTTATCCATTCTCCCACTCGGCACCAAGAAGACGGGGCAGCAACACTCACCACCTGTGCTCAGAGAGAGTGCAACTGGGAGAGAAACATGCCCAGACCGGAGGAAGGGCTCTTTGTGCCAGAGACTGTGTCTAAAATGCCTTTCAACTGTAATTTTGGTAAAATACAACATCTTAGAACAAAACAAAACAAAACAAAACAAAAAATCACTTCAGATTCAGATGATTTGGGGGACAGTGATTCAATTTTGTGATTTGACTCACTGTCCTGAATTAATTCAGCCAGCCCCAGGTCCCAACAGGGGTGGGGGGGGGAGGGGAGGACGCTGCCCCCTGCTGCATGGGGGGCTCTGCCATGAGCCCCCGAACCCGCATGCCACTGCAGAAGCTGGTGAGTGGGGGGCTTTATTTTTTTTTTTAAACTGGGAACTAGGGCCAGGTTGGGCAGCCATGGTTCAGGGTGCGGGGTGGGGCTGGGGCATCGGTCAGGGGCCACTCAGGGTGGCTGGGGGAGCAGGCAGGGGATGCGGCCTGGTGGGGTACCCCAATTGGTCCCTTTCCCCCTCCTCCAGTGCCTCCTGCCCCTACCCACTTCTTTCATAGTTTCAAAGCCCCTTCCGAGCCTGGAAATCTATGAAATCTATGACCAACCTGAGGTCAGACTGGCAGACAGGGGCGCAGCTATAGATTGCACACTTGCTCCCTGCTGCCCGGTCCGCTCTACCTTATCTGCTCTACCAGCTCTCCAGGGGCTGGACCACCCTCCACCTCCAACAACAGCCAGAGGGGAGAGGAAGGCAGTGGGGAAGAGGGGAGGGGACAAGAGCAGGAAGGGGAGCGGGGTGACCAGTGGCTCTGTGTCGCTGCGACCACCACTGCGGCTGTAACCACTGCCACAAGCGCAGGCCCAGCCCTGGCTCCGGCCCCAGACTGAAGTGGCGGCGGGGAGATGCCCCGACACCCGCCCAAATCGGCAGGTGGGAGGGGGGAGAATAGCCTCCGCCCCAGCCCAAAGTGGCAGGGGGAGGCGGGGAGCGACCCCGGCACTGGCCTGAGGCATGGAGGAGGGGGCCAGATGCAGACGTCTCTCTCTGCCTGCACCCCCTGCCCATCCCTCCCCACCCGGTCATTCTTGACAGGCAAATTGCTAGTAAATACACAAGGGATCTTGCATCACGAACCAGGAGACCATCTGTTCACCAGGGCACCCCAAGGGAAGACAAGGTCTAACCATCACAAACTCCTGGAAGACCGTTTCAGACTAGACAGAAGACAAAACTTCTTTACCATCCGAGTCCCCAGAGCTTGAAACAGACTTCACCCACAGGCAATCACCTACCCTGGACTCTTTTAAGAAATGTTCGGATGCTTATCCAGCTGGGATACTTTGATCATAGCTGACTTCCTACCCTTGGGCCAGGGGGCTGGACCCGATGATTTTCTGAGGTCCCTTCCAGCCCGAATGTCTATGAAATGTATGAAACCTCCTACAGTTCTGTGTACAGACCCAGGAAGCAACATGCAATACTCATCACATACAAAGGCTAATGGAAATTATCAGCAGGTCTGTCCCTGGTGGGGCGGAGGGGCAATTCAGGTGACCGTCCCAGGCTCTCCGCTTTGGGGGCCCCAGCAGAGCTGGGTGAAGCAGCGGTGGTGCCAAGTGCGCAGTGCAGCAGCTCCACGTCCAGCTACCTGCTACCCGCCACCCCCAATACCACTTCTTAAGATCTGGGGCACATGGGATCAGAGTAGAGGCAGGGCCCCACATGGGCAGACTTACCACAGGCCCAGCACGCTGCTCGGTTGAGCTCTGATCGGCAGTGAGTGGCCTCTTGGCTCTGTGGGCTTTTGCACAGGCTGCCACGAAAAGGATCTTGAATCATGCTCTTTTCTTCCCAGGTGTCCAGTCCCAGGTGCAGCTGCTGGAGTCTGAAGGGGACAAGAGGAAACCTGGAGAGTCTCTGCGCCGCTCCTGTAAAGTCTCTGGGTCCACCTTCAGCAACTTCTTTGTGATCTGGGCTTGCCAGGCTCCTGGGAAGGGGCTGAAATGGGTCACAAGTATAAATGCTGCTACCAGTAACCTCACCAGTACAACAGTGCTGTGGTGAAGGGGCGATTGAACATCTCCAGAGATGACTCCAGCAGCACATTGTAGCTGCAGAAAAACAATGTGAGAGCTGAGGACAGGGCCTGGTATCACGGTGTGAAGCCCACAGTGATCAGAAGCCTGCTGTGCCCAATACAAAAACTTATGAGCAAATCTCTTGCCAGCTCATGGCCAGGAGCGAGAAGCAGCCACTTGTCATAAAAAGAGACTAGATTACTCAGGCATGATCTGCCTGCTATGAACCCGTGCTGGTTTCCCCTCAGCATAATTTGTCCTGCCAGGCTCTCGCAAATGTGAGCCTTGATAATTTTTTCAAAGATTTTGCCAAGGATGGAGGTGAGACTGACTGGCCTATAGTTGCCCGGGTCCTCCTTCCTCCCCTTCTTGAAGATGGGGACCACATTGGCCCTTTTCCAGTCCTCCGGGACTTGGCCTGTGCACCACGAGCGTTCGAATATTCCCGCCAGTGGCTCTGCTATGATGTCGGCCAGTGCCTTCAGCACCCTCGGATGGAGCTCATCCGGACCTGCCGACTTAAAGGCATCCAGTTCTTCCAAGAGACTCTGCACCATCTCAGGGTCTACGCATGGAAGTCTGGCGCCTTGCTGCTGCCTCTCTACAACCCCAGTGAGAGACTTGTCGTGCCCCTCGCTTAGGAACACTGAAGCAAAGAACTCGTTGAGGAGTTCAGCCTTGTCCCCCCTGTCCGTCACCAATTGCTTCTGCCCATTTAGCAGGGGCCCTATTCCTCCCTGGGCCTTCCTTTTACTCCCTATATATCTAAAAAACAATTTCTTGTTGTCCTTTACTTGCGATGCCATCCTCAGCTCCATGGTAGCTTTGGCCCATCTAACTGCCTCCCTACAAGCGCGAGCAGAGGAGGTATATTCATCTTTGGTGATCTCTCCCTGTTTCCACTTTTTATGTGCTCCCCTTTTCGCCCTTAGGCTGCCCTGGATTTCTCTGGTCAGCCAAGGAAGCCTCCTGGCCCCTTTCCCTCTTTTTCCTCGCATCGGGATCATCTCACTCTGTGCCCGAAGGATCATTTCCTTAAGGCACAGCCACCCTTCCTGGGCTCCCATCTCTTCAAAACTCCTACTCTGCAGTGCGCCCTTGACTAATCATCTGAGTTCATTGAAATCAGCTTTCCTAAAGTCTAGCACTTTCACCCTACTAGTTACCTTACCCACTCGACGTCTTATGGTGAATTCTATTATCAGGTGATCACTGTCCCCCAGATGGCTACCGATCTGTAGGTCCCCTACCATGTCATCCCCCGTTGCCAATACCAGATCCAGTATGGCATTCCCCCTAGTGGGACCGTGTACCTCCTGTGTCAGGTGGAGGTCCTGTACACGGGTTAGAAACCTGCGTGAACGGTGGGACTTTGCCGTCTGCGTCTCCCAGCATATGTCTGGGTAGTTTAGGTCCCCCATAACTACTGCCTCTTTAGCTTTTATGGTCTCCGAGAGCTGCCTCAGGAGCCCCAAATCTATTTCTTCCCCTTGGTGTGGGGGTCTGTAGCAGACCCCTACCACCAAATCCCTTTCTCCTTGCCCCCCATGTAGCCTAACCCACAATCCTTCTACTTCCTCGTCCTTCGATTCCGTCTTGATGAGGGTCAAAGTATATTGCTCATTGACATAGAGCGCAACCCCTCCCCCTTTTTTCCCCACCCTGTCCTTTCTGTACAATCTGTAACCCTCAATATGTACCGCCCAGTCGTGGGACGAATCCCTCCAGGTTTCCATTAGCCCTACTAAGTCATAGGTGTTTTGTGCAAGCAGGAGCACTAGTTCATCCTGCTTGTTCCCCATGCTCCTAGCATTAGTATATAGGCACTTGAGCCCTGCGACTGGTGCCTTTGCTGCCCCCCCGCTCCGAGTCCCATGGGGCCCATTGTTTCTTACCTTCTCATTGCTCACCTGTGCTGTAGTGCTGGCCGCCCCATGGCTTGCAGGTTCCCAATGTTCTCCTTCTTCAGGCTGGGGTGGCCTTGTGGGTGCCTCATGGTTTGGTGGTTCACAGCTTCCTCCGCCCTCAACTTCCCCTCCCCCCGACGAGCCTAGTTTAAAGCCCGCCGGATGTCAGTGAGTGGGGGTGGGGGGTGTCTGGCATCTTTGACTACTTGGTGGTACCCCATGAACCCCCTCCCTGAGAACTCACTGCCTCCTGCTCTGACATGACCAAGCCCATGGGCCATATCTCCATGCCACACAGCAGCAGGGCCAGTCCTGAGCATGCCTGCAGAGACCAACCCAGGGACCTGTGGGAGGAGCTGCAAGAGACCCCAGCTGAACAAGAGGATGCTGATAGGACTGGACCCAGCCCCAGCCTCCTGCAGCCTGCACACACACAGGGCAGGATGGGGCTCCCCAGCCCTGGGCTGTCCTCATCATGCAGCACTCAAGGGCAGCTGGGCCATGACCCATACCCTGCAGGTAGAAGGAAAAGGTCCTGGGGAAGCCTGAACTACTCCAGCAGGCCTACAGACACCCAGGGGCTGGGGCTTTATGCAGCTGTGTAGGACTAGGCTTCAAGGGGTTAACCTCCCCGGGCAACTCAGGTTTTCAACGTGAGGCAAAATACCTAGGCACCCAGGGTTTGGAGTCCTCCCCCAGCTCAGGATCTGTGCATGGCAGGATGCCCGGTGAACCTGGTCCTTCTCCTATCCCAGAGACCAGACGAGTGCACATCCACATCCTGTGATGCAGACGGACACACCGGATCCATGCATGCAGTATCCCCCTGCACACACAGGCACCAGAGGGCAAAGACACCCAGCAGACGTGCATGGGCAGAAATAAGCACAAAGCAACTATGAAGGAACAATTGCCCTCTTAGGAAAGGGAGGATTTTTATGCTCTGTTTTTTCATCATTTCCCTCATTTGACCCATTCAAATGATAGCCAGTTTCCCAGACATGAAGCAAATTCACAGCATTTAACCCTCACACCCTGGGAGTCCTTCCACCTGAAACAAAAAACATCCGGTTTCATTAGGTTTCTGTATTCTAGTGGTATCGATCCCTCAGCTGCTATGAAACAAGTTGTCACTTCTACCAAAGGTCAGGGACCCTCTGAATAAAATCAGACACCCCAAGCCTCTGGGGCTCATTCGACTCATTCCACATTTAAGAAGCATGGATCCATCCTTCACTGAGATACTGGATTTCTCCCTCAGAAATTTTTCCCAAGCAGGACTCTGGGATATTTCCCTGGGAGAGATGGGAAGTCCCAGATCATGGGAGGTTTTGCCTTGATAATATCCAGCCAGAGACAAAATCTGTAACTCCTCTAGATTTTTATTTGTTTGGCTCTTGGTCTACTGTGCCATTAGTCTGGTACAGTAACAAAGCTGACTCCCCATTTCCAGGTTTCCCCTTGGCTCTCAAAACCCCTGTAGTCAAAAGCCAAACCTGCCTTGTGTGAGATCTGTGAAAGGCCCTTATAAAAGAAGCACATGCAAATGTTGCTCCCCAATTTCCTGCTTAAGGCATGGAAGGGTTCTCCTTAAACACCAGCCCTGGCTCTGTGCACCTCAGTGTCTCCCCAGAACTGCTGCCTCCTGTCTGCTGGGGACACCGGGCACCAGCCACAAGGACCATGACACCAGCGCTGGCTTTGCTCATCCTTCTGGCAGCTCCACCGGGTAAGTGCCTCCTGTCTTGTGGGACAGAGGGATGCAGCGGCAGAATGAGTGTGAGACTGGTAGAAGATTGTTCATTTGCTAATGATGTATTTTTCTCCATTAGGTGTCCTGGCCCAGGTCACACTGAAGGAGTCTAGCCCAGGGGTTGTGAAGCCCAGAGAGACCCTCAGCCTGACCTGCACCGTGTCTGGATTCTCTCTCACTAGCAGTGCTGTGAGCTGGGTTCGGCAGGCAGCAGGGAAAAGGCTCGAGTGGGTCGGAAGTATCGGGAGTGGTGGAAGCACCTGCTATAACAGCGCTCTCCAAAGCCGCCTCACCATCAGCAGAGACACGTCCAGCAGCCAAGTGCACCTGCGCCTGACCAGTGTCCAACCTGTAGACACAGCCTGGTATTACTGTGCCAGATACACAGTGAATGAAAACCCATGAGAGCCTGCACAAAAACCAGCCCTGCAGGACCTGCCCGCCTGTGTGAGCAGCAGAGGCAGCAGCTGCCAGGCCCAGGCTCTGCTCCCTGCTGGGTCGGACACATCAAGCCTTTTAGATCACTTGAACCAGCCAGGGATTCAATCCAGGGAAGATTAAATCCTAAGGGGGAAGCAGGCTGAACACTGCTCCCTTGGGCCCATCCCCGTCTCCTGCCCTACACTGACTCCTTGCTCAGCAGTGACCAAGTGCAGGAGCTGAGCCCAGTCCAGGCCCCAACCCCCAGAGCCCTGCTTGCCCCTCCTGCACTGCCCATATCCCCATCCTGGGTGACTTCCGTGAGGTCAGCCCTCATTAGACCAACTCATCTGCGGAAGGGCTGAGAGGGGAGAGCCTCCCAGAGACAGCACCCAGCAGCCTGCACACACAGAAGACAGAGCACTGCACGCTGACAATAACTTCTTCCATTACACGAACAGCACCCAGGACAGCCCCTACACACCCCCACTGTGCTCTGATCTCAGGGCTGCAGCAAAAGCCACCAGCCCAGACGCACAAAGGCAGCTGCTGGCTACAGCCAGGACCTTAGACCCCCCCATCTTTCCCCATCTGCCACTGCAGCTTTACTGAGTCTCTGTGCCTCTCCTGCAAAATCTCTGGGTCCACCATCACCAACTTCTTTATGATTTGGGCTTGCCAGGCTCCTGGGAAGGGACTGGAGGGGGTCGCAGGTATAAATGCTTCACACCAGTAATCTCACCAAATACTACAGGGCTGCGGTGAAGGGGCGATTGAACATCTCTATAGATGATTCCAGCAATGCCTTGTACCTGCAGAAAAACAATCTGAGAGCTGACGACAGGGCCTGGTATCACGGTGTAAAGTCCAAAGTGATCAGAAGCCTGCTGTGCCCAATACAGAAACTTCTGAGCAAACCTCTTGCCAGCTCATGGCCAGCAGCGAGAAGCAGCCACAGCCTGAACAAACAGCTGGAGGAGTCTGTGCTGCTATCCAACCCATGCTGACACAGGAGCAGGGGCCAGCTGGGGACACTGGGAGATATCAGTGAGTGGGGGTGGGGGGTGTCTGGCATCTTTGGCTGCTTGGTGGTACCCCATGATCCCCCTCCCTGGGGACTCACTGCCTCCTGCTCTGACATGACCAAGCCCATGGGCCATATCTCCATGCCACACACCAGCAGGGCCAGTTCTGAGCATGCCTGCAGAGACCAACCCAGGGACTTCTGGGAGGAGCTGTAAGAGACCCCAGCAGAACAAGAGGATGCTGATAAGACTGGACCCTGTCCCAGCCTCCTGTGTCTTGCACACACACAGGGCAGGATGGGGCTCCCCAGCCCTGGGCTGTCCCCATCATGCAGCACTCAAGGGCAGCTGGGCCATGACCCATACCCTGCAGGCAGAGGGGAAAGGTCCTGGGGAAGCCTGAACTACTCCAGTAGGCCTACAGACACCCAGGCGCTGGGGCTTTATACAGCTGTGTAGGACTAGGCTTCAAGGGGTTAACCACCCTGAGCCACTCAGGTTTTCGACCATGAGGCAAAATACTTAGGCACCCAGGGTTTGGTGCCCTCCTCCAGCTCGGCATCTGTGCATGGCAGGATGTATCCCTGATGGACCTAGCCCTTCTCCTATCCCAGAGACCAGACGAGTGCACATCCACATCCTGTGATGCAGTCGGACGCACCAGATCCATGCATGCAGCCTCCCCTCACATACACACAGGCAGCAGAGGGCAGAGACACCCAACACATGTGCATGGGCAGAGATAAGCACAAAGCAACTATGAAGGACCAACTGCCCTCTTAGGAAAGGGAGGATTTTTATGCTCTGCTTTTTCATCATTTCCCTCATTTGCCTCGTTCAAATGATAGCCAGTTTCCCAGAAATGAAGCAAATTCACAGCATTTAACCTTCACACCCTGGGATACCTTCCATATAAAATAAAAAGCATCCAGTTTCATTAGGTTTCTGTATTCTGCTGGCATCGATCCCTCAGCTGCTATGAAACAAGTTGTCACTTCTACCAGAAGTCAGGAACCCTCTGAATAAAATAAGGCACCCCCAAGCCTCTGGGGCTCATTCAACATTTAAGTAGCATGGATCCATCCTTCACTGAGAAACTGGAATTTTCCCTGGGAGATTTTTCCCTGGCAGGACTCTGGGATATTTCCCTGGGAGAGAGGGGAAGTCCCAGATCATGGGAGGTTTTGCCTTGATAATATCCAGCCAGAGACAAAATCTGTAACTCCTCTAGATTTTTATTGTTTGGCTCTTGGTTTACTGTGCCATTTGTCTGGTACAATAACAAAGCCAACTCCCCATTTCCAGGTTTCCCTTTGGCTCTCAAAACCCCTTTAGTCAACAGCCAAATCTACCTTGTGTGAGATCTGTGAAGGGCCCTTATAAAAGAAGCACATGCAAATGTTGTTCCCCAATTTCCTGCTTAACGCAGGCAAGGTTCCTCCTTAAACACCAGCCCTGGCTCTGTGCACCTCAGTGTCTCCCCAGAGCTGCCGCCTCCTGTCTGCGGGGGACACCGGGCACCAGCCACAAGGACCATGACACCAGCGCTGGCTTTGCTCATCCTTCTGGCAGCTCTACCGGATAAGTGCCTCCTGTCTTGTAGGACAGGGGGATGCAGCAGCAGGATGAGAGGGAGACTGGTAGAAGATTGTTCATTTGCTAATGATGTATTTTTCTCCATTAGGTGTCCTGGCCCAGATCACGCTGAAGGAGTCTGGCCGAGGGGTCATGAAGCCCGGAGAGACCCTCAGCCTGACCTGCACCGTGTCTGGATTCTCTCTCACTAGCTATCATATAAGCTGGGTTTGGCAGGAAGCAGGGAAAGGGCTGGAGTGGGTTGGAATAATCTGGAGAGGTGGAAGCACTGAGTATAACAGCGCTCTCCAAAGCCGCCTCACCATCAGCAGAGACACGTATAACAGCCAAGTGCACCTGTGCCTGACCGGGGTCCAACCTGTAGACACGGCCCAGTATTACTGTGTCAGATACACAGTGAATGAAAATGCATGAGAGCCTGCACAGAAACCAGCCTTGCAGGACCGACTTGGCTGTGTGAGCAGCAGAGGCAGCAGCTGCCAGCCCCGTGCTCTCCCTGCTGGGTCGGACACATCAGGCCTGTTAGATCACTTGAACCAGCCAGGATTAAATCCAGGGAAGGCTCAAGAGTGATCAGTGGGTCAAAAATCTCATATTTAGAATGGGCCCCACATACCCTGCCCTTGTCTCCATTGTGCCCCTAGCTTGACCTGTCCTTGAAGAACTACAAGAGAAAGGCTGCCCAAGCTGGCACACAGGATTCAGGCAGTTGCCAGCAGACTGCTGTGCTTTTCCAGGACTCGGGACACAACTCTGGAGTCCTGACACCCCTTTTCTGTGCCAGGACTTACAGACCTCTCTGCACTGGTCAACACAATTGGAGACGGTGGCTGGACAGGGCTTTCCTGAGACATGATCCTGACCAAGACATCCCCTTGCTCCCACACAGACCCATTACCCTTGTCTACACAAGATGATGACTGTGCAGTCATTACTGTACAGTCATTTAGTACTTGTATAAAAAAATACTAAATGACTGCACAGCAACTGGAGTTACTGTACAGTAGCATCACCAAATGGCTGTTTTGTGATGCTGGCTCTGCAGTAGCCTGGGACCCCAGCTGCCACAGCAGGATCCTGACCACCCTGTGGATGCTGGATACCAGGTACCTGCAAGGACGTTCAGAGTACCCGTGGCTGGATGTCAGGTAGCTCACAGGGGTTCACAGTGGCCATGGCTCCAAACTACCCAGCGAGTTTGGTCTGACACAGCCCTGCCCTGAGTTAGGCTTGTAGCTGGGGATGAATCCTGAAGAACCTTCCCACCTGAAGAGAAGGCAGACATGCTGCAAGGTTGCAGCTAGGCCTGTAAGCAGAGCCAGACAACTATTTATGGTATATTGTTGTTTTTAACGATTTCTATGTGGCCTGGACATCATTGACTACAGACCCTTACGAGATGCACAGGGCTCAGCCAGCTCATGTTGGGCCAAGAATTCTGGCATCCTGGCCTAACCCCATGGGAAAGGGATTTCTTGGCTGGGGTTGGCATTGCACAGTCTGTCAAAGAAGTTTCTTTGGTTCAGTCAAGTTTTCATACTTCAAAAGATCCCACATCCACAGGGTGGCACCAAATGTTCACATTAGTAATGATACAGAGGTACTAGAAGACAGCACTTAGGACAGCACCGGGGGCTCCTCCCATCCTCTGCTCCATGAAGGAGAGATGTTGGAAGGACATGGGGATCTCTGCTGTGAGTGCCTTTTACCATCAAAGGCACTGCAGTGTCCAGCTCTTGAGGGGTGGAGTGGCATGGGGGAGGTGGGGTGGAAGGGGTTGAGACCTCACTGTCCAGCTCACCAGCAAGGTTTGCCCTCATTCATGGACCAATTCTTTGGTAACAGACAGCTTGACCCCACCATCACCTTGGCTTTCATGGGGTCTTATCAAGCTGCACTAGTGAGGATTCCCACCATTGCCTGGCACATCTGGAACTTGGGTGAGTGCCAAGAGAGAGGGAATACAAGTGCAGGATATGGATAGAGGGACACACAACTCTTATAAGACGCAGAGAAAATGATGCAGCCTCCCTCTCTCCAGATACCCACCATGACCAAGAGAAACCTTCTCCAGTGCCCTCTATGAGTACAACATGATTCCCGGCCAGTTCACACTGTCTGGTAGACTAAGAACACCCTCATTTACCAAGTTATTCACACAATGTAATGCTACAGATATAGGGGAACACAGGGGTGCAGCACTGCCCAGCACATGCAGGCACCCCGCAACAGAGACACTCAGCGAACCTGCATGGGAGAGATCAGCATGGAGCGAGCACAGAGGACCAACTGCTCAAGTAAGGAAAGGAAGGATTTTATGCCCATCAGTCCCTATTCTATTTATCCCCATTTCCATAATTTTACCAGGTCAAAACTTAATGATTGTTTCGTAGACAGTAAGCCAATGTGTTCCACTTAAGGGTCACCCCCTGAGATCCTTTTTCAACACACAAACACCTGTATAGCAAATTTCTGTTCTGGGGGTATCACTCCCCCTGCTCCTATGGAGTAAGTTGAGACTTCTAGCCCAGAAAAGTCACCTTCGGAATAAAACAAGACCCCCTTTTCCCTCCCCCTCCCCTCCCCTCCAAGATCCTGGGGCTCAGTCTATTGATTGTAACACAAAACAGCATGGACACATCCCTCCCTGAGACCATCATAAGACAAAAGCAGGGGAAGTTTTGTTCCCTGGGAGAGAAGGGAAGGTCCCGAGCTTGAAAGGATTCACTTTGACAACTCCTGGCTCATGCACACTTTCCATAATGCCTCTAGGTCTTGATCAGCTTCTCCACGTTCCTAAACCCCTCGGCTTTCAAAACCCCAATAGTAAATAGACAGATTTACATTGTGTTCAGAGAGATCTACAGAAAGGCCCCTTATAAAACAAGCACATGCAAATTGTGCGACCCAGTTTCCTGCTTGACACCTGGAAGTGTCCTCATTAAGCACCAGCCCTGGCTCTGGGTGCTTCAGTGTCTCCTCAGACCTGCCACCTCCTTTCCCTTGGGGATACCAGGCATTAGTCAGAAGGACCATAACACCAGCACTAGCTTTGTTAATCTTGCTAGCAGCCCCCCTGGGTAAGTGTCTGCTGGGATGTGGGCAGGGGGATGAAGATGCAGAGGGAGAGGGTCCATTGGCTAATTCCCTATTTGTTTCTCCATTAGGTGTCCTGTCACAGATCACGCTGAAGGAGTCTGACTCTGGGGTGGTGAAGCCCGGAGAGACCCTCAGCCTGACCTGCACCGTGTCTGGATTCTCTCTCACTAGCTATGGTGTGGGCTGGGTTCGGCAGCCAGCAGGAGAAGGGCTGCAGTGGGTAGGAGTTATCTGGAGTAGTGGAAGCACTAACTATAACAGCGCTCTCCAAAGCCGCCTCACCATCAGCAGAGACACCTCCAGCAGCCAAGTTTACCTGCGCCTGACCGGGGTCCAGCCTGCAGACACAGCCCAGTATTACTGTGCCAAACACACAGTGAATGAAAGTGCATGAGAGCCTGCACAAAAACCAGCCCTGCAGGACGGACCTGGCTGTGTGAGCAGCAGAGGCAGCAGCTGCCATCCCCGTGCTCTCCCTGCTGGGTCGGACACATCAGGCCTGTTAGATCACTTGAACCAGCCAGGGATTAAATCCAGGGATAGCTCAGAAGTGACCACTAGTATGAGAATTGAACCTAGGTGTCCTGCCCTGGTCTCCATCATGCCCCACTTCTCCGTCTGTCCTTCTTGCAGGAATACAAGGGACAGACTCCCCAGCCTGGCAGCCAGGACTCAGGCTGCCACCAGCCTGCTGTGCTATTATAGGACTAGGGACATGACTCAGGCGTACACGTGCCTGGGAGCTCAGCCTCGGCGTAGGAGGCAGAGCACAGCCCTGGCCCTGCACTCCACCTCCCAGCACTGGGCTGAGCTCCATGGAGCCGTGCTGGATGCAGGCTTCACCCAGCGCCAGTCCGAGGTGGCAGCAGCAGCCTCCTGTCATCCAGCACAGATCCAGGGCCCCACAGCCCTGAGACAGCTGGGAGTCTGTGAGAGACTCCTCCCAGGTGTGCATTCCCCCAGATCTATGCCTGGATGGCAGGAGGCTGCCGCTGCTGCCTGGGGCCAGCGGTACCATCTGTCCTGCCCGGTGCTGGGTGCAGGCTGTGCTCAGTGCTGGTCCTAGGCAGCAGTGGCAGACTTCTGTCATCCAGCGCAGATCCGGGGCCCGCACCCCTGGGAGGAGTCCGGCGCAGCCCTCCGGGGGTGCAAGCCCCCGAGATCAGCTTGCCAGATGACAGAAGGCTGCTTTCAATACTTTGAGCTGCACTTTCCAAGAAACTTCTGCACCTATGTCCTTTAAAGTTGGCAGGCTTCATGCCCTCAGAAGGGGCTACCACCCCTGCAACGTGCATCTGAATCAGGCAAGATCTGACAATGTTTTAGGCATTTTCATCATTCCCCATTATAGCCTATGGGCAACATGTTAAAACGAGACATTGCTTTGAAATGAAATGAAATGACAAAATGAAACACTGTCCCTTCAAAATGAAACGATGGTGTTTCACACAGACTGAATGGCCTGCTGTGCTGGGGGAGCTCCAGAGCCACAGGGTGCAGGGCACTGTGCTGGGAGCAGCACACAGACAAGAGCAGAAGAAGACAGACCCTCGGCATTTGAAACACCCTTGGGCTGGTCACAGGTCACAGGGAGATGCATTCACACCTCTTGCAATGCTGAAGGCCTCGACCACAGGCAGGGGAAAACTTTTTGTCACCCCACTGAAATGTTGAAGACCAAGGTGGTACCTGGAGAGACCGATGTGAGCTCTTTACACCTCTTTAAATAGAGGCACATTCCTGGGTCCGTATATGTAAAGAACAAAGACGACCCTTTCTAGACATGCCCACGTGGCTGCACCAAGTGTGTGCACAGGGAAATACCCACACAGCCCCAGTTGGAACAAGCATGGGAATTCCCATTGAAGCAGAGTCCTGTGGACCCTTAATACACAGGCAGACACATAGACAGCAAAGAGCAGGTGTTATTAAAGCCTCTCTGTCCTACTTTGAACCAGTCCCTCCAGCCCTGCCATCACCCTCAGTTCAATTAAAAAAATAAAATAAATCAAGGTTTACACTTCTCTGCCTCGCCCTTGGAAAGAAGAATACAATAAAATACAATAAAAACAAAAAGCAAAACCCCCCAAATCACACAGAACAACCAAACAAAAAAAATCTGCAACTTTCATGTCTCTTTCTGGGGCTGTGCTTTCTCTGACTGCCAGACAGATGGACAGCAGACACAGCCATCAGACAGTGTTTGTCAGCATGATAGGTACAGGTCTCAGCAAAACCTTGCTCCATCTCGCTTGGTACTGCCACACCAGCCAAGCACCTGCCCCTGCACTTTACTCCCAGCCAGGAGCCTCCCCCATCCTGCCTGAGCTGTACCATCCCCCAGTAGCTGGCTCAGATTCCCAGCTTGGCCAGAGCTGGAGGAAGCAAGGAGGTCCACATTAGCCTTTCCTTGGGTGCTTCCTTGTGCTGTGGACATCTGTCCTGCCAACTTCAGGCATCAGCCCTATACCTGTGCTGGACACTGCACAGTGACACAGGGCAGAGCAGGGGGCATGGGCAAGCTGCCAGCTCCACAGAGCGCTTCACCCTCACCGTGGAGGACCACAGACATCCCTTCTCAAAACTGCATGCCTGGCTCACCCACGGCCTATCACTGGGGGCTTCCTACCAAGCTCTCCTGTGCTCAGGGGCTGGAAAAGTAGGGCCTTTAGCTCAGGACTTCCTTTTAGAGGCACAAGGGGAGCAGGTTTTGTGCAGCTCTCAGGCTGGTCCCAGCCTCATGCCCTTCACTGGCACCCTGAGCAGCCACAACCAAGAGCGGGAGCTGAGCCCACCCAGGCCTGACTTCTAGCACACTGTTCAGTCCATGCAGGAATCAAGGTCTCCTAGCACTGACCTTGGTGTTCAACATTCACAGAGGTCAAAGCTGGAAAGCAGAGCTGAGGCCACAGACATACAAATATACACACACACACACACACAAACACACACAGGCACTTCTACCATTGACAGTTCAGTTAAGGGAGTTTCAGCTTTCCTAGGGCTACTGCAAGCATCTGCTGCACTCCTAGCCAAGAGCAGGGAGGCAGAGGACACAGTTGATGTCGCTGTGAGAGACATGGGGACCAGAACCTGCTGGTGCTCATAGGGATCCCCTGTTGCACCATCAGTCTCATTTCTCTGCTGTGGCAGGCACCGGCTCCACACACCAGCATCACCAACCCCAGCACCAGGAGAGCCCCCTGCATGCACACAGATCTGCAGGGACTTCACCCTGAGCCTGTCCCCCAGCACCAGCCTCTTCTGCTGCACCTGCAGGGCAGAGATTTCTCTGTGCCCACACAGCCCCACACTCATACCCAGGCAGCGATGGAGGAAAAGCCCATGGCCATCACCACATAGAGCAGCAGGAGCAGGAGGCAGGGGGATGTCATGAGGGCCTGGACCCTGCTCTCTGCTCAGCGCCAGCCAAGCCTGGCACCTGAGAGCAGCCCCAGGCCGCCCCTCCCATGGGCAGGGCTCCACTGCAGCAGGAGGCACTCCAGATCTACATAGACAGAAACTCCCCAGGACTCGGCTTTCACAGCAGCCCAGATGCATTAGGTACAGCCAGTAGTGCGCAGAGCTGAGCTACTCAGGCCTATATCCTGTGGTCAAGCCTCTCCAAGTGGATATAGTCTCCCTGTGGGCTTTCAACACTGCCATGGCTGTACCCAGCAAACCCAGGCCTGACTCTGCTCCTCTGCAACCCATGACAAGGACTGGACAGCTTCTCCCTGACCTCAGGCACCTCCATACCAGGCCCCACCATTCTGCCAGGTGTGGGGACAGGTCCCTTCAGCAAGTGGGCAATCAGGACCCCAGGGCCTGGAGTGGGACTTGCACAGAAGTCAGATGGGAGGATGCAGCACCCACTGTTTATGCCCAGCATAACTACCCCAGAAAAGGCACCTTCTGAATAAAGCAAGCCTCCCCCAACCCCATGCTTCTGGGCATTGGCAACTGGTGCCCCCCGCCTGCATCCAGTCAGTGACAGAGGGAGCGGTCTCCCCATGGCCTATCTTGCTGACCATCACTAGTTTGTAGGTCAATGAGCATCCTGGGTTGTACTATAAAGACACATCCCATTGTACAGAAGTGGCTTCACTAGGGAGGGTGACTTATTGATCATGACCCCATGGTAGAAGAGGTGGGGGTGGCATGACAAATGCCAGAGGATGGAGGACAGAGGACAAACATGAAGTGCTAGAACAAAGCAAATCCTTTTAGGAAGGAGAGGCAGCCAATGGTGAATCTCCGTTGCTGCGTGTGAGGCTTGGGCCATGCCAAATGGGGTCTGGCTCCATCAGGATTGTCCCAGGGGAGCTCAGATCTTGTTCACTCCTTGAGAACAGAGGGAGGCAGAAACTTCTGGCATAAACGGCACTGTGAAAGATAGCACAGCCTTGCTAACACCACAATTAATGATCATTTCCTTCTAATGTTCTGTGCAGCAAGCTACTTGGTCCCAGCAGGGAGTTTCTGGGAACAGTTCCTACATCACAGAAAAACTCCTGAGACCGGCTCCTTCTTACCTTCATGGGGATTCTGACCCTCTCGCTGCCTCAGGTCCTACTGAGGGATTCCCATCATCCCGGATCGAAGAAGCAAAAGCTCCAGCCCTGCACTCAGGAGGGAGGATCCAGCCTGGACTTGCTATGGAGATCAGAGCTGGAAATTTAATGGAGACCTAAAAAGTGACCAAAGATACAACAGAAAGATGGAGAAAGAGGGAAGAGTTCTCTTGCAGGGAGAAAGAAGGAGAGATTCAGATGGAGATACACATGCATGTGGAGTCAGTTGCTGGCTAGAACCACTCATTGCCCATTTTTCTCTGAGTTAATGCTTCCCTTTGTCCCCCTCCACTGGAAGCACAATTATAACACTTCCTCTACCAAACAATGATTGTTTCTTCTTGTTTCTCCCTCTCTGCAACATACAGAAAAGTATTTCAAAAGTTTCAACAACCTAGAGGAAGGGGAAAATGGGACATTTCCCTTCTCTGTTTCTGACAGTTGTTCAGAGCCACATATTTGCAGTGCAATTCCACAGGAAGAACAGAACGAAGCATCACAGAAATGAGGAGTTTGCACATTCAGCAGTTCACAGCCTCCAGCCACTGAGGGGTGGGACGTACAAAGTGAGAACATAAAACCCGAAATCCTTTCCCATGAGGCGAGCCTCTGTATCCCATCATCTGCTGTGGGTCTAGACATCCAAATTCCCCTATACATTTGCCTGTGAAGAGGGCTCCAGTTCACAAATTAGTACAGTTCATTTTCTCACATCTGCGCTTGCATCCCACAGCCTTTCCCTGCCAAAGGATGCGTCAGACACCCAAATGCACATTGGGCCCAATTATCCTTTGAGCTCACACTCTACTCCCACCGGGGTCTGCACATTTTAGGGAAACCAGCTGCACTTTAGTGACCCAGTGTCCCTCTGGCCTCAGTTCTGGGTGTATGCCGGTGGGGCTGGGATTTATACATGTAACAGACTGCCCATGTGGGCTCACCAGATTGGCCTGAAACTGAAAGCAGCAACCAACCTCACAGTGGACGAAACCCTAACCTTGACTGCTACATTGACTGCTTCAGGGAAAGAATGAACAATGAAATAATCGGCAACACACGCCACCACCACAACCTCTCTCTACCAGAGAAAAAGGCCATAGCCTCTCTAAGATCTAACCACCAAATAGTAATAAAACCAGCAGATGAAGGAGGAGCCATAGCCATCCTAAACCGTGAGGATTACATAAAGGAAGCCAACAGACGGCTCTCTGACACCACCTACTACAAAGAACTACAAGAAGATCCTACTCCCCTTTTCACCAAAAAACTCAACAATACCATCAAATCATTTCCATCAAGACTACAAGAAAAACTACAGACCTTGATCCCCCTGCTACCTAACCCAGGGACTTTTTACATGCTCCCTAAAATCCACAAACAAGGGAACCCTGGCAGACCTATCATATCCAACCATGGGACCCTCACTGAGGAAATATCAGGTTTCGTTGAATCAATCCTAAAACTGCTCGTAACCCACAGAGCAAGTTTTGTACAAAACACTGCAGACTTGCTACGGAAACTTGAAAACATAGACCACCTTCCCAGCAACACACACCTAGCCACCATGGACGTTACCAGCCTATATACCAACATCCCACACCAGGATGGCATCCAAGCCTGCCTTACATATCTACAGGAACAAGATTACAACTCAGAATACAGGCCCAAAGATATTAGTGACCTTATACACTTCATCCTCACACACAACAATTTCACTTTTAATAATCAACACTTCCTCCAGATGATGGGAACAGCTATGGGCACTAAAATGGCCCCACAGTATGCTAACCTTTTTATGAGCCACCTGGAAGAAGACTTCCTCAAGAACTGCCCCATCAAACCCTTGCTGTACTTAAGATATATCAATGACATCTTCATCATTTGGACTGAAAACCTGCAATCTCTGATTGAGTTCCATCAGAAATTCAAGTCACCATCCCTCCATCCGATTTTCTTTAGCATACTCCAGCACCAGCATCTCCTTTTTAGACACAATGATCAGTATCCAGAAGGGTAAAATACAGACCACAGTATACAAGAAACCCACAGACCAACATACATATCTGCACAGAACCAGCAATCACCCCAAACACACCAAAAGAACTGTGATATACAGCCAAGCCTTTAGATACCACCGCATTGGTACTGAAGAGAACACCTGGGATCGCCACCTCACCAATCTTAAAAAGGCTTTCATCCAACAAGGAGACTCTTCCAGAGAGGTAGATCGCACATTGGAAAGAGCCACCCAGATACCACGTGAAGAACTGCTGCAGTACAGAAGAAAACCCCCCACAAATCGCACACTGCTGGTTATGATGTATCACCCATCCCTTGAACCTGTACGGAAGATCCTCAAACAACTGCAACCCATACTAGACAGAGACCCGATTATTAAAAAGATCTTCCCAGAGCCACCCATCCTAGCCTTCAAACAAGCACCGAACCTCGCCAACCTCATCACCAGAAGCAAACTTCCTCAGGCCCAGAACACACCAAAAGGATCCAGACCGTGCCAGGACAAGAAATGCAAAACCTGCCAACATGTCTCCACCACCCCCACTATTACTACACCCACAACAGAGCCATCAGCATCCCTGGATCTTACAGCTGCACCTCCAGAAATGTAATATACCTCATCCAATGCACCAAATGCCCTGATGGAAGATATGTAGGAGAGACCAAACAACAACTGCGCACCAGAATGAACGCACACTGGAAATCTATCGAAGACAGAAACACCCAATTACCGGTGGGGGCACATTTCTCACGGGAGGGCCACTCTCTCTCCAATCTCTCAGTCCTGATCCTCAAGGGAAACTTGCACAACACTTCCCAGAGATGAGCCTATGAGCTCCATTTCATCAACCTGCTGGATACTAGAGATCATGGACTAAACATAGACATTGGATTTTTGATACATAATCTGCCTCACATCTGACTCCTCCGTCCAGCCCAGCCCAGCCCAGCCCAGCCACTGGCTTCTTCACTTTTCATCCCATCCAGGAAGAGCACACACCGACTGCTGACACTTCCTCAGCTTGACGAAGGGTTTTTGAACTCGAAAGCTTGCTTAATAACTATTCTCCAACTATTTGGGTTGGTCTAATAAAAGATATCAAATTCACCCAAGGAACCTTGTCTGCCAGATTGGCCTGAGATACTTACCCTGGGCTAGAAACAGTGCCGGTGAACTCTGAGCAACCGCAAGGGTGGAGCAGGGGAGCCCTGCCCCCTGGAGAACGGGAAGCCAATTGAAAGAAGGGGTTTTCAATCCCCTCATTCGCATGGAAGTGAGATGGTTGGGGTTGGTGGGCCAACACCTTGAGCCCTGGTTTGGCAGTTTGCAAGCCAGGGAGGGACTGCCGGATGGAATAAAAGCAGCAGCCGAACTGGCATTGTGGCAGTCGGCCTCCCACTGCACTGCAGAGAAGAAGCAGCGGCCAGGAGCGCAGGCGGCATCCTTATCCGGAGCAGGGAGCTGGGCCAGTGAGTTGAGGAAACCCCTCACCTTCCCTGGGAAAGCGGGACAGCAGCAGGCAAGGCACTGAGATCCTGAGGGAGCACCAAAGCGCCAGGACGAGGGTCCCCAGGAGCTCGGGGTGCAGGCCAGCGCTTGGAGCAGGATTGGTGAGCCACGAGGCACATGGGGTGCCCGGCCAGTCATCTGGAGAAGGGTTAGGAGCAACGACCCCTGGGAGCTGCCTGTGCTGCTGACCCGCTGCCACTGACTGCCTCAGGGGACTCAGTCCTGTCCCTTATTCTGCAGCTGATGGTCATTGGATGGAGTCCCTGAGCTTTGTGCTTGGGTCATGCTGATTGCTGCAGGAGCCTACTCTGTTGCTTGTTGCTTGCCTTTTTGGTTGCCACAGAGGGTCACCCTTCAGCCTCTTTGTGGGGTTGGGGTTTGATACAATTTGATTGCTGCAGACCAGAAGAGCTTAACCTTCTCTTGTAGTCTGTCACTTTTTGGGAAGCCTGTGGGAGCTGCTGGGAGTGAGCACCTTGCTTCCTTGTGGTAGCATCTCAGCGGTGGCTGAAAGCTGCCAGTTAGCTTACCTGTGGTTCTTGAGCCAAGGGTTGACTAATGCATTCGGGTTTGTTTTGTGATTCTGGTTACACCATTTAAGTTCACTCGTAAGTCACCTTTCCTATTATTCTTGTTTTGTAAATAAAGTGTAAATCATTAAATCAGTTAAGTGTTAAACCTTGGGACCACGGGCCGCTCTGTGGGAAGCAGGGGCCGGCTGGAAGGTAAATTGGTACTGGCCAGAAGCCCTGCCCCACTCTCACCACACCACACACCGTCCCTGATATTGGGCAGGGGTGGCAACTATTGGGCTGCCACCCCGGTTATATAAAGAACTGAGCAGTGACCACATGCAAATGAGGCAGGGAGCTTGCTAAGAAAAAGCAGCCAATTCCTACTGAAAACCAGCCACTGGCAGAAAAAGCTCTCAGCATCTGTACAGCTCTCACAGGCATTGAGGGAACCTGACATGGCAGGTCTCGGTGTGCTTCTCTTCCTGGCAGCTTGCTCAGGTGAGTGCAGGAGATGCACAGACACCCAGTGAGAATAGGGCCTCTGGGAAGGAGAGAACCTGGGCTCAGGCTGGGATACAGACATTTTGGGATATAATTACCATACAAGGGTCTCCAGGGTTTCACTGTCGTCAGTGTTATTGAGAATCCACTGTTCAATTCCAATAGGAAACATGGGAATCTCAGACTCTGTGCCCTCTGGTTTGCCTGGAGGAGAATAAAGCAAAACAGTCCCTTGCCACTTACAGGGTGTCTGTGGATAAAAGAGTTAATAAATAAAAATTGAGATACTTTCAGGCAGGAACAAAAGGATGGACATGGACACAACTAGGAGAAGGATTGTAAAAAAGCAGACATTAATGGGATATAATTCCCTATATTGTTCTTTCTCTGCAGGAGCCAGGTCCCAGACCCAACTGACTCAGTCTGGAACAGAAGTCAAAAAGCCTGAGGAGTCGGTGAACCTGACGTGTAAAACCTCTGGTTATTCATTCACCACTTATAATGTGGATTGGGTACGTCAGGTCCCTTCGAGTACATAGGAGGGATCAATACCAATACTGGTGGTACTAGCTATGCTGAAGCTTTTGAATGGTGATTCACCATCACCAGGGACACCTCCATCAGCACGGTCTATCTGCAGCTGAACAGCCTGAAGACAGATGACACAGCCACGTATTACTGTGCCAGGGACACAGTGAGACAAAATGCAGCTAGAGAATATCAAAAACTTCAGTGAAATCCTGTGGGCCTCCTGGTGACACTGAGGCCCTTAGTCACCCCAGTGAGCACTCACCCAGTGGAGGCAACTTTGGGTCCTTTCCTCCTAAGGTGTCAGGTGATCCATGAACCCCAATTTCAGTGTGATCCAAGGGGATTTTTGGCTCCTGCGTAGCCAGGTCTCTCCTCCATCCCAGAGCTCTGTTCCCATGGCTCTAGGAGCTTCAGTGGAAGAGGCAGATGGGCCAAAGCCTTTGAGAAGGTGGATTGTCCAGAAAGGAGAGGGTGGACCCCTGGGTCCCTCACAGGACTGGAGGTAGGATAAAGGACAGCTGGCTCTCCTAGAAGGACCCTGGCTGAGGTGAGCAACTGCTATTAGAGGTTTGCAGGTAAGGGAGCACCATGTGCTATGCTAGGAAGGGACACATGGCTGCAGGAAAGCAGAAGCACTAGGCAGCGGTGCAAGAGTGATCTTGAGCCTGTGGTGCACAGATGTGAGGTGGCATGAGCGGTGCCAGGAGGGATGGAAAAACTGCAGCACTAGGGCACAGGGCCTGTGGGAGGGAAGGGGGGAGGTGGTGGAGAGCCTCAGTGCTGGGTGTGGGGCTCGGGTCTCAGCGGCTGGGGCTCGGCCCTGTCATGAGGGTCTGGATTCTCCCAGGGAGCTCAGATGTTGTTCACTCCTTGAGAACAGAGGATGCTGGAAACAACTGGAGTAAAAGGGACAGAGAGGAAAAGGGGACCCTTACTGCTCACAACCATCTTTTTAGAGTTGTTCTTAGACAACTATGCTGTGTCCTGAGTCTCTGCTAATGCTGTGGGAGGGCAAGTCACATTATCTCACCAGAGAGTGTCTCAAACAATTAACTGAGGAATTCCAGAGATGGTCTCCCCATGATCTGCAAAGTAAATTGCGAGCTTCCCAGCTGTTCTCCTAAGGGACACCCATCCTCTATGTACCAATAAGAACCACTTCCACTCAAGCACTGAGGAAGGATCTGGCTTTGGTTTGCTAAGGGAATCTGGTGCACAGAGCTCTGCAATCTGGCATTTTAACTGGAAAACAGAAAGGGACTGAAGGCACAGTCGTAGGAGAGAGAGGCACAAAACAGGAGGATGCTTTTACAGGGTTTGTGAGATGGAGGGGGAGATACAGGCAAATGGACATTGTAGATGAACAGACCAATGGTTTAATGCTAACCCTCCCCCCCACCCTCCCAAAACACAACTTATTTATTGATTTATTTTAAGGAAACTTGTTATAAGACAGGGTGATTTTTCTCTGCCCACTTCTCCCTCACTTTCTTCCCACCCCTCCCAAGACCTGAAGATATTTTCAAAGTAAAAACAATAAAATGGAAAGTTAAAAGCAGACATGCCACCTCTGCTTCCAACAGATGTGTACAGCCTTAGGCTGGCAGCACATTTCCACATTTAAAACAGGGTGACACATCACAGAACAAGGAAAGATACTGAGAAGTTCATCATCTGCAGACACTGTGACTGGGATTTGCAAACTGGAGGTCTGGAAACCCAAATCCCTTTTCCATGTGTGACACCTACTGTATCAATTCCTCTGCTGAATTTTTGGACGTCCAGGCTCACCTGCACATTTTGTCTGTAGAGAGGGCTCCAATCCACGGTTCCTAGAGTTCATGTCATCATAATTGTCCTCTTATCCCAGAGCTATTCCCTGTCAGGGTCCCAGAGTCAGACACTAGTGCACATTGTGTCAGACGATATCTAGGGCTCATACTCTGGTCCCACTGAGGCTGACATACCTCAGGGCTCCCCTGAATGGGGCCTAGCCAGACTGCAGGGCCCAGCACCCATCTGGGATCTGAACTCATGTATGGGAGAAGGCCACTGAGGATGGGATGTACTCAAATGCCTGAGCAGTGACCACATAAAAACAAGGCTGGAAACTGGCCTGATAAAGGAGCAGTGGATCCCCACTGAAAACCTGCCAGAAGAAGAAAAGCTCAGTGTCTTTGCAGCCCACACAGGACCCAACATGGCAGGCTGGGAGTGCTGTTAATCTTGGCAACTTGTTCAGGTGAATGCAGAAGACAGAGACCCAGGGAGGACAGGGCCTTGTTGGGATCTGGGCTCAGACCTGGAACAGAGACAGTCTGGGTTTTAATTCCCGATGAGAGGGCTTTTCTCTCCGACTGCCACCATTGCTAGTGTGGACCAAACAGCCAAATCCTTTAGTAATGTTAAGAATCTCAGCCTGTGTTTTTCTGTGCTTTAGTGTGCTTGGAGCAGAATAGGGATAAATGTCCATCTTATGTTATGGGATGCTGCATGGATGAAAGTTTTAATAGTGACAAGAGACTATCAGATAGCTGGGGCGGGGGAGAAGAGGGCAATAAGTGGGGAGCCAAAGGAGGAACCTGAACACAAGTAGAAATGGGATTTTAAAAAGGCAGAAATAATTCCCTCTGTTATCATTTCTCTGCAGAATTCATCTCCCAGATCCAGTTGACACAGTCTGGAGCAGAAGTCAAGATGCCTGGGGGTAAAGCTGACTTATAAAACCTCTGGCTACACTTTTACATACCTTGGCATGAACTGGACACAAGAGGCTCGTGGGAAAGCACTGGAATGGGTAGGCTACATCAATACCAATATTGGTGGGTATTGGCTCTACTAGGGCATTCAAGGGCTGATTCACCATCATCAGGTACACCTGGCTAGGGAATGGAGCCACCAGGAAAAGTGGCTACGCCACTTCCAGAAGTGGGCAAGGAGCTCTGGAAGTTGTGTGGCTGCAAGGGGAACCCCCCCCCCTACTCCCCTGGTCAAGGGGATAGACTGCCAGAGGACCCCCCCATCACTGACTGGTGTCAGGTACCAGATACTCAAGAGGTACCAGATACCAGTGGGGTGAGCGAGATGCAAATCAGGGGCAGGCCGTCCCATATAAAGCTGTGTGCCTGGCTTACCGGGATGTACCCACAGAGACAACCTGAAGCCTGTGGGGTCTGTGCAGTGACTGGCCATCACCTCCACAGCTTCCCCTCCAGAACCAACAAAGATGGGACCTGGGCTCCACCTCCTTGTCCTGGCAGCAGTGCTGGAAGGTATTTAGCACTCCAGGAGGCAAGGGAGATGGAGGGGAGAACTGCATTGATCCCATCCTGATACTAGTTACCCTTGATTCATAACTTGGTTTTCAGGTGTTTGGCCCCAGGTGCAGCTGGTGGAGTCTGGAGGGGCTGTGAGGAAGCCTGGAGACTCTCTGTACCTCTCTTGCAAAGTCTCCGGATTCAACTTCAGCAGACACGGCATGCAATGGGTCCAACAGGCTCCTGGGAAGGGGCTGGAGTGGGTTGCTTATATTGGCATTTCCTCCACTCCCCTGTACTACACTGACAGTGTTAAGAAGCAATTCACCATCTCCAGAGATAACTCCAGCAGCTTCCTGCACCTGCAGATGAACAGCCTGAGAGCAGAGGACATGGCCCGGTATTACTGTGCTAGAGACACAGTGAAGCAAATGCTATTAGAGCTAATGCAAAAAACCCTGAGCACAAACTCCACTTGTGCCCTGTCCCACAGGAGGCTGCAGGGACCAGAGCACCACAAGACTGGGTCCAGTGCTGGAGGGAGCCGACCTGTTGGTGTCAAGAGTGAACACTTTCTTTGACTGCACCAGTCACACATTCCTCCGCATGGGGTTATTGGGAGAGCTGGTCTCCACACTCAGCACTTGAGCCAGTCCCGATGGCAGGGCAGGGGCAGGGGCTGCACCCCCAGCAAAAATTCGAAGATTTTTGAATCCTGCTTTGCAAGTCCACCTGCTTTGACCTGGGCTTGGGATCATGAGCCACCAATGCAATGTCACAGCTGGCAAACGAACAAAACTCTGGCTTGCATCCATAGATGCTTCTCAAGTAAATCTCAGGATGTCATCCTCCTGCTGTACTCGGCCTTGGTGAGGCCACAGCTGGAGTACTGCATCCAGTTCTGGGCTCCACAATTCAAGAAGGATGTGGAAAACCTCGAGAGTCCAGAGCAGAGCCACACGCATGATCAGAGGGCAGGAGTGTAGTCCTTATGAAGAGAGGCTGAGAGCCATGGGACTCTTCAGCCTGGAAAAGCGCAGGCCCAGGGGTGTCTTGGTGGCAGCAAAGAAGTATGTCAGGGGCGTGCATCAGGATCTGGGGGAATGCCAGAGCACCCCAAGGGATGACAAGGACCAACAGTCACAAATTCCTCCAAGACCATTTTAGGCTGGAAATAAGGAAAATTTTCTTTACTGTCCAAGCCCGCAAGACCTGGAATAGGCTCCTTCCAGAGGTGGTGCAGGCACCTACTCTGGACTCTTCTAAGAAACGTTTGGACACATATCTTGCTGGGATCCTTTGACCCTAGCTGACTTCCTGCCCCTGGGGTGGGGTGGGGTGGGGGGATAGACTTGATGAACTTTTGAGGTGCCTTCCAGCCCTAACGTCTATGAAATAAGAAGCTCAGAGTCTGGGCAGCCCTCCAGGGTGCTTAGCATCATGGACAGGACAGGCTTGTGGTTTCTGCTCCTCTTGGCAGTTTGTTCAAGTAACCACAGGAAGCTCTCAGACCCTGGGTGAGAACTGCAGGGAGAAAGAGGTACGGTCTCACGGTGAAGGGTTCAGGCTTGGGTAGCAGGGGGCTCTGGGGTCTGTTTAACGCACTTACTTGTCAACTTTTCCTCGGTTTCAGTGAGAAGCAGGTTTTCCTGCACTCCATGCCTCAGTTTCCCATCCAAGAAATGGGCACAAGGGAACTTCTGTCCTGCCCAGGAATGAGATGTCCATCTAAGCATTAGTGCTGTAGCCCAGGTGTCCACGGGTTTCTACCTCCCTCTCCAATTGAGGGAATTATTGGCAGGGCAGTGTGCTGAGGAGGGACACAACAGCCCAGTGGTTGCCCCCATTCCCTATAAAGTCAGGTCCAGTCAATCAATTACTTAACTATATACAGATTTATTATTACAAGAAAACCATTAAAGGGTAAGGACATATATGTATAATCTATGTACAAATTTACAAAACAATAACCGCCCCCCCCACACACAGTTATCATTCAAAATGGAGATGAACAGTAGAACAGACCAGACCAAAGGAAATTGATAGAGCAACTCTATAACTCTATTCATATATAAACTATTACTTCAAAACGGTTTATGTAAACTGTGAGGCACAGTCCACAAATATAATCAGCAGTTCTTAGACTACCTGGGTGCCCTCCAGGGCAGGGGCCCCACTCCCAAGGGACCACTACAGGAAAGGAGGTGGGGGGAAGAAAAAGGAGAGGAAGACCCCAAAGACTCCTAAGCTCCCCCACTGTCACCCAGGAGCGGCCCATGTGGTGCCCCTTCACATCTCTTGGGGGGCCCTACCCTGTGGGACCCTCTCTCCAGGGCAACTTACTACTCCACAGTCCCGGAGGGTTTTCTCTCCTTCTCCAAGTCAAGCTCTGTTCCCCGCCGGGTTTTCCTGCCACCTGACTCTGCTGCCACTGTCCTGGCTTAGGGCCACATGCACCGCTGTGTGTAGTGGGCAGTTAGCCTTGTGTTAGGGGTTTGAGGCCTGGATAGCCTTGTGCAGCACCAGGGCTCAGTCTGTCAGGACCCTCTGGGCAGTGTCATCTGCACTGAGCTGCTGCCCTGTGTCAGCAGCTATAGACCCAAGACACCTCAAGTGGCTTCCAAGGTCTCTCACCCTGCATGCAGCGCCGCCTGCACCGAGCTCCCAGCCTCGTTCTGGGGGTTGAGGACCTGAGCCACCCCAGGGGCTCCAAAGATCCTGCTCCATGCACTGGCCTTTGTACCGTGTCTCTGGCTGCATGCCAGAGGTTGCAGACCTGAGCCGCCCCAAGCAGCTCCCAGGGTCTGGACAGTACAGGCACTGCCAGTACTGGCTAAGCCCAGGCCTTTCAGAGCAGACTCATCTTCCATGTGGTAAGAAGTCAGGTCTCCTGGGGATCACAGAGGCTGTCAGACCCCTGACCTAAGAGATTAGAGGGATCAAAATACAGGTTGGGGAGAGCAGTGTGCACCTCCCTTCAGCTGGGAAAGGGGAAGAGAGGTAGAAATGGCTTGTATGAGGATAGGGAGTTGCACCAGAATCTTACAAAACTCCCCCAAGAAACCTTGATAATCAGATCATTTTCCTAAATGAAATGAAAAGAACAGGCCCCTGACTGGCATCTGTTGGCAGTGAGGAAATAACTCTCTCAGAGTTAATGGTTTAAACATTGAAATTACCAGTGTGCCAAGACTTTATGCTTTCAACAGAGAATGTAGCCAGATGGTGGCAGTAAAAGGCCATGGTAATACTTTGTGAAATGCTGTAAGTTAATACAGGGAAGGTTTTGTTCTCTTCAGACCAGTGAGGCTGAAATATCCCAGGTGAGGCCCTCAGCTTCCACATCTCCTCTTCACTGAGTGGGAACTGCATTCAGCTCCCATTAGAAACCTCTGAAATCCCAGGAAAATCACGTGTCACCAGGGCAGAGGACTCACGGTCGTGGGTCGCTGCACTTCCAACTGCACTCAGAGCCTAGAAGTATGAAAACGCAGGTGACAGGTGAGGGTACCATGTTTTAAAGAAAGAAAGGGGGAAATAAAACTGGCAAAAGGGGAACAGGAAGGAGACTATGATAGAAATCCTCCACAGGCTCCAGTTCACTAATTACCAGATATCATGTAATCACATCTGTACTTGAACCCCAGGGTCTTTTCCTGTCAGGGGCAGTGTAAGGCACCCAAATGTCAACTGGGCCCAGTTACACTTTGAGCACAAACTCTGGTCCCACTGAGGTCAGCACACCTCAGGGCTACCATCTGCACAACGCTGACCCAATGTCCCTCTGGCCTGATTTCTGGGTGGTGGGCTGGGATAGATATAACTGAGTAAGCAGTGACCACATGCAAATGAGGCAGGGAACCTGCTGATAAACAGCAGCCAAGCCCCACGAAAACCAGCCCGTGGCAGAAGAAACTCAGCATCTGTACAGCCCACAGGGTCATTGAGGGGACCTGACATGCCAGGTCTTGGTGTGCTTCTCTTCCTGGCAGCTTGCTCAGGTGAGTGCAGGAGATGCACAGACACCCAGTGAGGACAGGGCCCGGGGGGAGGAGAGAAGGTGTCAGGACCTGGGATCAGCCTAGGATGCAGCAATTCTGGGATATAATTACCACCTAAGGGTCTCCAGTATTTCACTGTCATCAGCGTAAGTGAGAATCAACTGTTAAATTTCAATATGCGCATCTTAGGCTCAGACTCTGTGCACTTTGATTTGCCTGGAGAAGAATAGTGGGAAAGCATCTGTCACCTCACACAGGGTGTCTGTGGATAAAAGAGTTGAAAATAAAAGGGGTTTAGACACTTCTAGGCAGGAACAAAAAGGATAGATATGGACACAACTAGGAAAGGGATTGTAAAAAAGGCAGAAATTCATAAGACGTTATTCCCTCCATTGTCCTCTCTCAGCAGGAGTCAGCTCCCAGGTCCAGCTGACCCAGTCTGCAGCAGAAGCCAAGAAGCCTGGGGAGTCGGTGAAGCTGACATGTAGAACATCTGGCTACACATTCACCAGCTATAGCATGAGTTGGGTGCGTCAGGCCCCTGGGAAAGGGCTTGAGTACATTGGATATATCAATCCCAGTAATGGTGGTACTAGCTATGCCGAGGCTTTCAAAGGGCGATTCACCATCACCAGGGACACCTCCATCAGCACGGCCTACCTGCAGCTGAACAGCCTGAAGAGGGATGACACAGCCACGTATTACTGTGCCAGGGACACAGTGAGACAAAATGCATCTAGAGCAAGTCTAAAACCTCAGTGAAAGCCTTTGGGTCTCCAGGCAACACTGAGGCCCTTTGTCACCCCTGTGAGCACTCACCCAGTGGAGGCAACTTTGGGTCCTTTCCTCCTGAGGTCTCGGGTGACCCAAGAACCCCAGTTCCAGTACAACCCAAGGGGATTTTGGTTCCTAGGTACCCAGGTCCCTCCTTCATCCCAGAGCTCTGTTTGCATGGCTCAGAGAGCTGCAGTGGAAGAGGCAAATAGGCCAAAGTCTTTGAGAAGCCATGTTATGGGATGGCTGCTTAGAGCACCAAACTTCAGCCCCCACTGGGACAAAAGGAAGGCACTAGCCCATTCACCTGTTTTCATGGGAGTTTGATCAGAACTTCAAGGGCAGGGCTTCTCTCCCACTATTGTGCACTGGTGAGGCCATGCCTGGATCACTGTGTGCAACTTTGGGCCCCACACGCCATCCAAGAAGGATGCCAAATTCACATTTGAAAGTGTCCAATGGGGAGAACAAAAAATGAATAGAAGTCCAGGAAACAGGACCCACAAAGAAACATTGGAAGAATTAGGATGTTTAGTCTGGAAAGGAAATGACTGAAGGGGATTTGATAGCAGCCTTCAAACACCTGCAGGGTGCTTATATGGAGGATGGAGACAGACTGTTCCTTGTAGGCATTGGGGGGGGGGGGGGGGAGGGGCATAGCATAAGGAGCAATGGCCCTAAACTGCAAGACAGGAAAGGGAGGGTTGGAGATAAAGGTAATGCTCTCACCTGGAGTGTGGTTCAGCACTGGAACTTATCCCAGGAGAGGCTGTGGATTTCATAGACATTAGGGCTGGAAGGGACCTTGAAAGATCATCAAGTCCAGTCCCTCCTCCCCAGGGGCAGGAAGTCAGCTGGGGTCAAAGGATCCCAGCAAGATAAGTGTCCAAATGTTTCTTAGAAGAGTCCAGAGTAGGTGCCTGCACCACCTCTAGAAGGAGCCTATTCCAGGTGTTGGGGGCTCAGACAGTAATGAAATTTTCCCTTATGTCCAGCCTAAAATGGTCTTGGAGGAATTTGTGACTGTTGGTCCTTGTCATCCCTTGGGGTGCTCTGGGGAAGAGACGTTCCCCCAGATCCTGATGTACACCCCTGACATACTTGTATGCTGCCACCAGGACACCCCTGGGCCTGCACTTTTCCAGGCTGAAGAGTCCCATGGCTCTCAGCCTCTCTTCATAAAGCCGAGACTCCTGCCCTCCGATCATGCATGTGGCTCTGCTCTGGACTCTCAAGGTTTTCCACATCCTTCTTGAATTGTGGAGCCCAGAACTGGATGCAGTACTCCAGCTGTGGCCTCACCAAGGCTGAGTACAGTGGGAGGATGACATCCTGAGATTTACTTGAGAAGCATCTATGGATGCAAACCAGAGTTTTGTTTGCTTTGCCAGCTGTGACATCGCATTGGTGGCTCATGTTTATCCTGTGGTCAATCATGACCCCCAAGTGAGGGTAGCACTGCCAAACCTACAAGTGTGCGGCAGGTTCCCCCCCTACCCCCATCCCCACTCTGAGGTGGAGTACTTTGCAATTTTTGGTATTGAACATCATCAGGTTTATCTCTGACCACTTTCTAAGCCTATCCAAGTCAGCCTGGATCACCAGCCTATCCTCAGACGTGGACCCTGTACCCCAATTTTTAGTGTCATTAGCAAATCTGGCCAGTGCACTTCTGACACCAGTGTCCACATCATTGATAAAGATGTTAAAGAGAACCAATCCAAGGATGGAGCCTTGGGGGACACCACTGGTCAAGGAGCACCATAATGATCCACTTCCATTGACTACCATTCTGGGTCTGGCCTTAGAGCCAATTCCCCAGCCATTGAACTGTGATGTAGCTGACGACACAGTTGGCAATTTTTTTTCCATAAGAAGATCATGGGATACCAGATCAAAGGCTTTTTTAAAGTCCAGATATATGAGGTCAATCACTTCTCCCTTCTCCAGGTGTGTCACCTGGTCATAGAAGGAGATGAGATTGCTCAGGCAAGACCTACACACAACAAACCTGTGCTGGCTGTCCCTCAGCATGTTGCCATCAGGCAGCTTGTCAACAATGGTCTCTTTGATATCGGTTTCCAGAATTTTTCCAGTGATTGAGGTCAAGATGACTGGCCTGTAGTTCCCCAGATCTACTTTCCTCTCTTTCTTAAAGATGGGCAGTACCTCAGCCTTCTTCCAATCTTCAGGTACTTCACCCGAGCATCACGAATCTTCAGATATCTTTGCCAGTGGCTGGGCTACGATGCCTGCCAGCTCCTTAAGTCCTTGGGGGTGCAATCTGTCAGGACCAGCTGACTTGAAGGTGTCCAGCCTCTCAAGGTGTTCCTTTAAAAGGTGTACAGTGATGCTGGGTATAAATTAAACGTCACCCTGGCCCTCCTGCATCATGGTAGGCAGGGCAGCCCCTTTGGTCCGATGGAAAACCAAGGCAAAGTACCCATTAAGCAGGTTGGCTTTTTCCTTGGTGTCAGTTATCAGTTGTCCCACTTGGTTTAGCAGGGGCCCAATGTTACCCTTGCTTTGCTTCCGAATCCCACAAATCTGAAAAAGGATTTTTTATTGTCCTTGATATGTGTAGTCAGATGGAGTTCATTTGCAGCCTTGGCTTTTCTTGTTCGGTCCCTAAAGGTTCGCTCCCTCTTGGACTCCTCTCCCTGACAAGTCATGGCCTAAACAACAAGCCTCCTGAGCTTATCAACGTCAGCTTTCCTGCAGTTGAGGACTTCTGCATTGTTGACTGACTTGCCAGCTTTAAGACGGATAGTAAAAGTGCTGAGCTTGTGGCCACTGTCTCCCAGCTTTCCTTCAATTCTTAGGTCACCAACTAGATCATCCCCTTTGCCCAGAGGCTCCATCGTCTGAAGTTTTTAACAGCAGGTGAGACAAACTCACCGGAGATGGTTCAGACATGGAGGATCATACTGTGACTTGGAGCTTGGAGGACATGGGGCCTCCTGAGGGCCTTCCCTCCCTTTTCTATGGCTCTGGGCCCTGTTCAAATCAGCCAGCTCCACCCTGCACCTCCTGCTTTCCTAGTTAAGTGGTTTCCACCCCTCAGCCCATGCAAATAAGCACCACAGAGGCCCTGTTTATAGAGCAACTGCAGACAGGTTCCCCAGGACCAAGAGAGCTTTCCTTCTGTCCAGAAGTGATACCAACAGAAGGGCCATGGCCTCTGTCACCTTCATCCCCTTCCTCTTGCCAGTGGGTGGGTGTATGAATCACAAGAGTCTCCCATACCTGTGCCTCTGAGCATCCCTATGACCTCCCTCTTCTTTCCCTCTGCTGGGATGCATCTACTCCCAGGTCAGCCTGGTGGAGTCTGATGTGGAAGCCCAGAAACCTGGAGAGACCCTCAGACTGACCTGCAGTGAGTCTGGACTCTCACTTCTCAGCCTCTTGTTGGCTCAGATCAGGTGAGTCACTGCACTAGTCTGATGCCCTAGCTGAAATGCATTTAAAATGGCAGTGAAGGGTGTGGCAGAAAGCCACCTTGGTCTCTCCCCAAAGTCTCTGCTATGTGACAATTGTGATAAGAATGGGCCCAGCAGAGAGACACATCCTTACCCTATCTCTTTAGGTAACCTGAGCTGGATACATTCCTGAGGGAGGGGGGAAACCTGCTGTCTCTGCCTACGTGACTGGCATCACATACCTGGGTGAGGGGCTTCCTTCCTGGTGGGCTAGAGTCTGCCCAGCAACTAGTGATGCATTTCAAATTGGTTAGCTCACAGCCAACAGGTGCTGACCTTCATTGGACCAGGTGAATGAGGTCACAAGGGCTATATAAGTTAAGGACTGCCCAGGAAGAGGGGGCAGAAGCCATGAGGGATACCCAGGAACAAAGAGCTGGACCATCTGAAACTGGCCCTCTCTCTCAAAACTCGAGATCAAGGAACTGCCTGCCTCCAGAGGGATTCTCCAACAGCCTCTGGATGATAACTGTGAGTAAGCTAACTGACATCCGACTAGATATATAGCGTGCAGTAACTCAGATGTGCTCTCCAAAGCCAGCTCAGCATCAGCAGAGAAATATCCAGCAGTCAAGTTCACCTGAGCCTGAGCAGCACTTGCATCATGAACAGGATGTTGGCATCATCTGAACTGAACCCCTGCACTTACCTGCTGACTTCCAGCACAGGCTCGCCAGCTACCACCTTGTAGCACAGTCCTTCTACAATGCTCCTATAGTAACCGACTCTCTAGACACCATGGCAACATTGCAGATGGTCTCTACACACATCCGCTGGAATTGCATTGATGGAGACAGCACCAGCCATTAGCCCACACACGCAAAGGCAGATGACCGCTCCAGCCAGAACAAACCCCCACAGGCCATGGAGGGGCACACAGAGAGAGCCCCCATCCTCAGGCCCAGGGGTGTCTGGGTCCAGGGGAAGTTTCACTTCTGGGCTCCAGCTCTGAGGCCCCAACCAGGGGAGAGTGAAAACTTCTCACCTTCCAGCTGGGCACCTTTGCAGACTTCCTCTTCCACAGCTTCTGCCAGCTGCAGAGCAGGAGGCTGCCCAGAGTAGTCAACAACCTCCAGCTGCAGCCCCCAGGCTGAGCCTATTGGAGCAGCTGTGGCTGATGGCAGACAATCGCAGCTCTGGGACATAATTCACAGATTCATAGATTGTAGCCTGGAAGAGATCTTGGAAGATCATTGAGTCTAGGCCCCCCTGCACCAATCAGGAAAGACAACTGGGGTCAAGTAATCCCAGTAAGGTGACTGTCCAGTCTCCTCTTGGAGATTTCTAGGGTAGGCAATTGCACCACCTCTGGAGGGAGCCTATTCCACTGTCTGGATACCCTAGCTGTGAAGAAGTTTTTCCTAATGTTGAGCCTCAAATGGTCTTCCAGGAGTTTGTGACCATTACTCATGGTTTTCCCCAAGGATGCCCTGGTGGACAGTTGTTCACCGACCCCTTGATGTACGCCCCGATCTAGTGGTAAGTTGCTACCAAGTCCCCTCTCAGCCTTCTCTTCTTCAGGCTGAAAAATCCTAGGTTCTTCAGCTTTACTTTGTATGACTTGATGTGTAAGTCTCTGATCATACAGGTGGGCCTCCTCTGGACTCTCGTGAGCTTTTCCACTGCTGGCACCCCACATCCCTTGTTGAAGTGCGGCACCCAGAACTGGATGCTGTACTCCATCCGTGGTCTCACCAATGCCGAGTGCAGCAGAAGAATCACTTCCCTGGTTATGTTGGAGATGCATCGATTGATGCACGCCACAGTATTATTTTCCCTGCTGGCTACAGTGTCACACTGCCAGCTCATGTTCATACTGTGGTCGATTATTACTCCCAGGTCTCTTCCATTCATAGTGCTGGTCAGATTACCAGGAAGGTGCTGTTAAGCCTGTAGCTGTACAGGGAACTGTTGGTCCCCAGATGGAGTACTTTATGTTTCTCGATGTTGATGTTAAACCTCATCTGGTTCCAATCCACCCAACTTGCCAGCCTGTCTAGGTCTGCCTGTATCAGCAGCCAATCTTTAAGCATGACTGCACTTCCCCCTAGCTTGGTGTTGTCTGTGAAGCTGGCCAGTGAGCTTTTCACCCCCATATCCAAATCATTGATGAAGATGTTAAAAAGCACTGAACCAAGCATCGACCCCTGAGGGACACCACTGGCCACTTCTTGCCAAGATGACAGATCCATTCAGTAGAGCTCTCTGGGTCCTACCCCATAGCCAGTTTCCTACCCCCCTAACTGTCTCACAGTTAAGCCCACAATCTTTCAATTTTCTCATGAGAACATCGGGGGAATACCAGAACAAATGGGTTTTTTTGGAAGTCAAGGTATACACTGTCAACCTCCTCTCTCTTATCTAGGTGGCAAGTAACCAGCCCCATCTCCTTTTATGATCAGGTAAGATGAGACCTGCCCATGATGAAGCCATGCTGGCTGTCATTCAGGCTTGCAAAAGGTAGGATTCTATCGCATATAGATGCTTTGATTAATTTTTCCAGGATTTTCCCTGGGATAGAATTTAAGTTAATTGACCTATAGGCACCTGGGTCCTCCCTCCTACCCTCCCTTGAAAATGGGCATAAAATTGGCCTTTCAAGTCCTTAGGGACTTCTCTGGAGTGTCACCAGTTTTGGAAAAAAATCACCAGGGGGCCACAATGACTTCAACCAGCTTCTTCAGCACCCTTGGATGAAGTTCATCCAGGCCTGGTAACTTATATACGTCTCTCTCTCTCTCTCTTTTTTTTTTTCTTCACACCAGTTGTACAGCAACAGTAGGAAGGAGGTCATTCCTACCTTGCTGCTTCTGTACTCTATCTGGCATGTTTTTCCCTTTTGCCTTGTGAAAGACGAAAGAAAAGTAGTCATTCAGGAGCTCAGTTTTCTTTTGAGCACTGGTAACTAGCTGCCCCGAGTTGTTGAGCAGTGTCATAGAATCATAGAAGTCGGGTCGGAAGGGACCTTGTAGATCTGCAAGTCCGACCCCCTGCCTGGGCAGGAGGGAAACTGGGCTCAAGTGACCCCAGCCAGGTTGACATTGAGCTGCTTCTTAAAGACCCCCAGGGTAGGAGCCAGCACCACTTCCCTTGGAAGTTGGTTCCAGATCCTAGCCGCCCTGACTGTGAAGTAGTTCCTATGGATGTCTAATCTAAACCTACTCTCCAACAACTTGTGGCCGTTATTCCTTGTTATTCCGGGGGGCGCTAGCAGGCAAGGCAGAGCCCACAGCCCCAGCCCACAGCCTGGCCCAAGCCATGAAGCCCAGGACCAGTCCTTCCCTCTGTCTGTCCTGACCACAGTGTCTCCCTCTGTGCCAGAGACTCAAAGCCCTGTGCAGAGAGAGCAGGGCCCCATGCTGAGCACTCCCAAACTGGAGCTGCTTATAGCCCCTTGGGAGCAACATGCAAACCCCTATAAGGAAGCTGCTGGGTAAATACAGCCCCTGGGTCCCAGAGCCTCAGTCCCTACCCTGCCCCCTCCTGTCTGTTGAGAGTCTGCCTCATTATATAGCAACAGCAATTAACTCCTTATTCCTACTCTTGTTTTCCTTTCCCACATAGGTTTTGGGGAAGATTCAAAGGAATCCAGGGCTCTGGAGCTTCCTCCCTGGACCTTATTTTCCCCCTGGTTTATCTTTCCTTTAGGTGTCCTCTTTGCTTTGCAGCTGGTTAAATATGGCCAAGGGGTGGTGAAGCTTGATGAGACCCTCACCCTGACCTGCACTGTCACAAGTTACTCCATCAGCAGTGGTTACCAGTGGAGCTGGATCCAGCAGCCTCCTTGGAAAAGGCTGGAGTGGAGGGGGTATATTGACAACAGTGGCAGCACCAGCTACAACTTGACCCTCCAGAACTGCATCCAGTTCCCCTTACCAGAGGCCATACCCAGGGACACCTCCAAGAACCAGTTCTCCCTGCAGCTGTGCTCCCCGACAGCTGCAGACACCACCATGGATTACTGTGCCAAGGACACAAGAGCAGAGCAGGGGCTGTACTAAAACAGGAAGCCTGTTCTTCTTAATGTAGCAGAATTACAACTCAGACAGGGAAATTTCCACCGGGAAACCACATGTACGTAAAAGGGAAACTCGAGCAGGATCAGCCTTGGCCATCTGAGTACTTATTATATTTGGACCTATAAGTTCCCAGAGAGCAAGATTCTGGGGTCTTCACCAGGCATTTGACCTCATAAAACAGTACATCCATCACAGAGTTTTTGGTCCTTGCCCCCATGAATGGCTATGGCAAAGGGGCTCCTCACTCCCTGGGGCACTAGGGATGCCCAGCTCTGCCTGCCCAAGGGGCCATCAGCACCATATTGCACCAGCTCCTGAATTCCCATGAAACTTCTGTCCTGTCTTTTTATTCAGCAAAAAAACATTCCTAAAGGCTTGAGAGGAAGCACCCAGGCTCTCCTCTCCCATGCCAGTTTTTCTTAGATTATTTAGGCTCTCATAGAAATCCTGCTCATGGACACCAAAGCAAAGAGGGCCTTGCTCATCCACCTCAGCAATCACCTGGCGCCTTCTTTCCTGTTTCTATATTGCATTGGACATTTCAAACAGCCAGCAGGAATGCATGGCACATCAGTCACAAAGGTTACATAAATCCTGACACACACACCAGCTCCCAGCTCACTTGGAGCTCCTTATCCTGAAGGGTCAAGCAGTAAAGGGAAGTCACCCCACCACTGTCACCGCCACCACTCTGGGCTGGACTCAGGAGATCAGTTGACAGCAACAGCAGTGGCGGGTGGGCGGGCAGGTGGGTTCTTCCCTGCTTGCTCCTCCAGGACAGCACCAGTAGCTAAAGGTTTGTCTGTGAGGGGAAGTGGATAATCTACAGACACTGAGGAGGGAGCAGCTGGGACTTTGGATAACAGAGAATAATGTGGAAAGCCCAGACAGTGCTAAAGCACCAAAATTTGGTGTCCGGGGCAAAGCCCACAGTGGCAGTCCGCCCTTGCCCCATGCACAGATCCAGAGCAAGGTGATGGGGGGCGGGGGGAGCAGGGGCACATGCACCCCCCCCCCATGCTTGCCAGGAGTGCACACAGCAGTGGCAGCCCCCCTTCTCCCATCCCTGTGCCCCCTCCCCCCAAGTGCTCTGCTCATGGCTCCATCCCACATCCCAACCCAGCTGGGCAGGACCTGTTGGTGCCCCGCTTGCTTTGGCACCTGGGGCAGTCACCCTGCTCGCCCCCCCTCCCCCCCCCCCCCGCCTCTTGCTATGGCACTGAGACCAGACACCCTCACACAGCCCTGGCCCCTTCCTGCACTATGCTGCCCCAGTGCCGTCTCCCAAACAACAAAAAACCCACTTCACTCCCTAACTAACTGGCAGAGTCACTTCTAAAAGCCCTGTCAGCTCTGGGCCTCTCCCTAGCCTGGGGGTCCCTACCCCATTGTGCCCTCAACCCCTAGGACCACTGATTCCCCCCAAGAGACAGTCAAACTCCAGGCCCTCCTAAAATCCCCACCAGAGACCACTTCCCACCTACTACTGCTCCCTTCCCTGCTAGGCAAGTGCCTCTCCAGCCCCTCTGGCCTCTTATAGGAGCAGCTGTTTTAAATGAAGCTGACCCCAGCTTGGGGAGATCATTACATTCCTCATTGACCCTTCCTGGGCTGCTGCCTCTGGCCTGCCCCTTCCTTATTCAGCGTGGCCTGGAGGTGTTGCTCTAACCAGAAGGACAAAGAGGCATGTAACATCTGAACCATTTCCAAGTGCAAGGGTCAAGCCATTTATAAAGGAAGCATTCCAGCTGCTGGACACTCACATGGCCTCATCTGCCTTCAGCTGGAGCCCTTCACACTGCCAAGGGCTGCAGGCAGGGGTGGATTCTCCAGCCCAGGGTACAGGGAGCTGTGAGGACTAGGGAATCCATAGCCTAGAGAAGGTGGGGGCAGGACAGACTCTAGTGGGGCTCTGCAATCCCTGGCACACAGCTTCCACCTCATTCCCCACATAGCATCACACGCAAGCAGATGTTATTTAAAACCCCTTTTTCACCATTGATGCACTTAGTTCATAAGGTTCAACTTTACTCTGCCTTGTTCTAACCTGTCTCTGGCAGAACAAATTGGAGGGGGGTGTCTGCTAGAGCAGAGGAGATCCAAAAAAAAAAAAAATTGCACACAAACACACACCTATACTTTATCATTTTCATGAAGTTCAATGAAGGGATGGGGATAACATGTAAAGGGTTCAGAGGAGGGCCACTCGTATGGTTGAAGGCCTGCAGGTAAGATCCTATGAAGACAGATTGAGGGACCTGAATCTCTTCAGCCTCCACAAGAGAAGGCTGAGAGGTGATCTTGTGGCTGTCTACAAACTCACCAGTGGGGTCAGCAGGTAGTTGGGGACACTGTTTACCAGGGCACCCCTCGGGGTTACTAGAAATTGTCACAACCCAAAGTTGTGAGTTTGTTTGTGTGTGCTTCGGCATTGCTAAATTATGTTCCCGCTAAATTGCAGCTTCCTTGCACGGTGGAGTTCTCTGCTGCAGAAGAGAACTCCGGTGCAATGGGGAATTTCCCGCCAATTTGTAGCTTTCTTTGCATGGTGCATTTCTTTTGCATCTCAGAAATGCACGGTGCAAAGGAGTTCCCACCATTTGTATGATGATTCGTGCCACATTATTGGCCGATTCTAATATATGCACACGTAACTGCTAGCGATTGGCTTGTTAGCCGTATAAAGAGCTTGAGTGGTTTCCGCCCAAGTTGGAGGACTCCACGAACACCAGGAGAGAAATCACTTGGAGAGAAATCACTTAGAGCGTGAAGATCTCTAAGCGCTGCGGATCCTCACGGACCCAATGCATTTCTTAACAGGCAACAGAGGTCTAAACAGCCTCTGGCCTCTCCCCGTCGCCGAGCGCAATCCTAGACGTATCCCTTTCCTATATACTCAATTTTTGAACCCACGAAGATTTAACAACTCCGGGGCCTGAGAACCGAACAGAGCCCACGGAGCTTCGACAACTCCGTGGGAAAGAAATTGCCGAACCTGCGGAGCCTTAACAACTCTGGGGCCAAAGAACCGAATTTGTCGTAGTCCTCCAACGAGGATTTAAGCGGAGCTGCACCTGGAAACTGTCCAGCCTACACCGCGACCATCTTGGGTGTAAGTAAATAATCTTTTAATCAACCGTTACGCCTTTGTGACTAATTCTAGCCCGTGCGTGCCTTGCCGCCGCACGGTCTCCTCCGACCCCGCGTGCCCGGGCTGCTGGCCACAGCCTGCGTGCGCAAAGACGGGCCCGGCTCGCCCCCGGCCCGCACAGAAATAACAGCCACAAACTGAAGGAGAGTAGATTTAGATCAGACATCAGGAAGAAATTCTTTACGGTGAGGATTGCTAAAATATGGAATGGACTTCCTAGGGAGGTGCTGCTTTCCCCTACCTTGGAAGTGTTCAAGAGGAGATTAGACAAACACCTGGCTGTGGTCACTTGATCCCAGTGCTCTTTCTTGCCCAGAACTGGGGGGTCAGATTCAATGATCTAAAAGGTCCCTATGACCCTAGAAAACAATCAAATCTATGAAATGAAGGAAGATTTAGCCTTCACAGGGCAGTTCCAAGTACCTGCTGCATTTGCACCTGAGAACAAGGGGAGAGAGGATATGGCTGGTGTCCCATGTGAGGCACGGACTGAAATCTACTGGCAACCCTTGGCTGCAATATCACCAGCTGCACCATCAGCCTCATTCCTCTGATGCAGGGGGTGGCAGCTCCACATACCAGAAGCCCAGAGCCCAGCATCAGGATAAGCCTCTACATGGATACAGGTCTGCTTGACATTCACCCTGGGGGCATCTGCTAACACCAGACCCTTCTGCTGCACCAGGCCGGGGGCATCTTCAGGGCAGAGATTGCCCCACACCCACACACCCCACCCTTGTACCCAGGCAGAGATGGGGGAAGAGCCCACAGCCATCTGCACATAGAACTGCAGAAGCAACAGAGTCCAGTGTTTCCTCTGCTCCATCCACCTCCCAGGGCTCTTACCAACTGTGCTTTCAATCCCCTAGCAGCTAAAATACCAGCTAAATTTGACTTGCCATGGGCCAGAACATCCAGGGCTGGAGCAGAACCCAGGAGTCCTGGCCCAGCCTCAACTGCACCCACTACTGTGTCTGTCTGGGAGAGTGCAGCAGTCCAGGAGGAACTTAATCCAACCAGCCACTCCTCTGGCTTCATACTGGGGATCCCCTGCCCTGGACACCAGCCCCAGGGGAGTCCAAGTCATATCCCACCCCCCTCCCCTGAACAGCAGCTCAAGCAGGACCACAGATACTCCCAGTCCCACCCACCCCATAACGGTCTGACCTGTGGCTAGGGATACTGGGATTATGACACAGTCCAACTCTCAGTGCTGTCCCAAGAAGAAAAGGATCTGGAATTTTAAACCCACAGCAAAGTCTTATGAGTTGTCTTCAAGATTTCTGATGAACCGTGGGAAATCCATCTATCCTCATACACATCCCACTCTCTCTCCCTCTCTCTCGCCCCCTCTATCCTCTCCTTTCCACCCATCCACCAGATAACCCTGCTACCTGGGAATACAAACACTTGGGCTATTAATGGCTCGGTGTTGTTCCCCTGCAAGGTTAAGTTCCCAAGTCCAGCTGACTCAGTCTGGCACAGAAGTCAGGAGAACTAGGGAAAACATGACCAAATCATTCGTCATATCTGGGCTGGAGTTTCCTTGCTATATCATTGACTGATCCATCTATCCCCTGTGCCGGAAAGAATAGGAGACTTCAGTCCACATTCTAGATGGACTGACATAGTCAAGGACTTTCAGGGCTGACTCTCTATCATCTGGGACAGCTCCAAGACCACCATCTACCTGCATCTGAGCACCCTGAGAACTGAGGATGCAGCAACACACTACTGTGCAAGATGCACACTGAAGCAAAACCCATTTACAGCAAGTAAAAAACCTCCCTGTAAAACCAAAACCCAATTCTCCTAGTCACTGCCAGCATCCTGGGTTGAGCACATACCTCAAAGACAAGTTTTCTCTGGCCCTCTTTTAAAGTACAATAAGTTAGGAGCCCAATTTCCAGAGCAAGCTAATGGGGCCTAGGTTCCAATTTCCCCTTCTCATTTCATGTCAGACTGGGACTAGCATTGCACAGTATGACAGAGGAGCATTTATTTGGTTCAAGTCAAGCTTTGCTATTTCAAAAGTCACAGATCCACAGGGTGGCACCAAATGTTCACATTAGTAATGATACAGAGAGACTAGAAGACAGCACTTAGGACATCCCCAGGGGCTCTTCCCATCCTCCACTCCATGAAGGAGAGATGTTGGGAGGATGTGGGGATCTCTGCTGCCAATGCCTTTTACCATCAATGGCACCGCAGTGTCCAGTTCTTGAGGGGTGGAGAGGCAGGTGGCGGAGGGGGTTGAGACCCTCAGTGCCCAACTCACCAGCAGAGTCTGCTCTGGTTCATGAAACAATTATTTAATGACAGACAGCTTGTCCCCCACCATCACCTTGGCCCTCATGAGGTCTCATGAAGCTGCACCAGTGGATACCCACCCTCGCCTAGGACATGTGGAAAGTGGGCAAGTGCCAAGAGAGGGAACAGAAGTTCAGTATATGGATAGAGGGACACACACACAATTGTTTTAGTCACAGAGCAAACGATGCAGCCTCCCTCTCTCCAAATACCCACCGTGTCCAAGAAAAACCTTCTCCAGTGCCTTCTATGAGTACAACATGATCCTTGGTCATTTCACAATCTCTGGTAGACTAAAAAAAACCCTAATTCCCCAAGTTATTCACACACTGTGATACTACAGGTATAGGGGAACCCAAGGGTGCAGCACTGCCCAGTACACACAGGCACCCCGCAAGAAAGAGACTCAGCAAACCTGCATGGGCAGAGATAACCAGGGAACGAACACAAAGTGTAACTGCGTAAGTGAGGAAAGTGAGGATTTTTTCCCTTATTTCCCTGCTTTACCAAGTCAAAGTTAAATGCTTATCACCATGACAACTGGTGTCCCAGTACATTGCTTTACTGTCTACATTTAAGGGTCACACCCCGAGATCCGCTTTCCCCACAAAAACAGTTGTATTGCAAATTTCTGCTCTGGGGGTATCACTCCCTCTGCTCCAGAAACAGTCACCTTCTGAATAAATCAACCACCCCCTTCCCCCTCCCCCCAAATCCTGGGGCTCAGTCTATTGGTTGTAACATAAAACAGAAGGGACCCATCTTTCACTGACCATCCTGAGACACCGCCAGAGAGGGCTTGTTCCCTGGGAGGGAAAGGAAGATCCAGAGCTTTGACAACTCCTGGCTTTTAAACACTTTCCATAATGCCTCTAGGTCTTTATCGGCTTCTCCAAGTTCCTAAACCCCTTGGCTTTCAAAGCCGCATTATTAGTAGACAGATGTACATTGTGTTCAGTGAGGTCAACAGAAAGGACATTTATAAAACAAGTTCATGCAAATCGTGTGACCCGATTTCCTGCTTGACACCTGGAAGTGTCCTCATTAAGCACCAGCCCTGGATCTGGGTGCTTCAGTGTCTCCTTAGATTTGCCCCCTCCTTTCTCTTGGGGATACCGGGCATTAGTCAGAAGGACCATGACACCAGCACTGGCTTTGCTCATCCTGCTGGCAACCCCCCTGGGTCAGTGCCTGATGAGATGTGGGGCAGGGGGATGCAAAAGCATGGGCAGAGGGTCCATTAGCTAATGCTTTATTAATTTCTCCATTAGGTGTCCTGTCCCAGGTCACTTTGAAGGAGTCTAGCCCTGGGGTAGTGAAGCCTGGACAGACCCTCAGCCTGACGTGCACTGTGTCCGGATTCTCCCTCACTTGCTATGGTGTGCACTGGGTTCGGCAGGCAGCAGCAGAAGGGCTGCAGTGCATCGGAGGTACCTGGAGTAGTGGAAGCACTAACTATAACAGCTCTCTCCAAAGCTGCTTCACCATCAGCAGAGACACCTCCAGCAGCCAAGTTCACCTACACCTAACTGGACTCCAGCCTGCAGACACTGCCCAGTATTATTGTGCCAGATACACAGTGAATAAAAACTCATGAGAGCCTGCACAAAAAACAGCCAAGAGGAACCACCTGCCTGTGTGAGCAGCAGAGGCAGCAGCTGCCAGCCCCGTGCTGTGCCTGCTGGGTCAGACACATCAGACTTTTTACATCACTTGAACAAACCAGGAATTAAATCCAGGGAAGGCTCAAAAGTGACCAGTAGGTCAGAGTCTCTGAGAATTGAACTCAGGTGCCCTGCCCTGGTCTACATCGTGCCCCCTGCTCTGCCTGTCCTTCTTATAGCAATCCAAGGGACAGACTCCCCAGCGTGGCACCCAGGACTCAGGTTGCCACCAGCCTGCTGTGCTGTTACAGGATTACAGGGGGGAGATGCGAATGTGGAGGTGACTCCTTGCTTAAACCTGCTCCATGCAGCCTGAGCTGCACAGAGGGGCAGAGCCTGGGTGCTGGGTCTGTGTAGGGACCAGCTCCTCTACACCAAGAACTTCCCCCCCAGCAGCATGAGGCTCTGGGCCCTGGCCATACTCATGGCCAAAGCCCTGGAAGGTATACCCCTGAGTGCAGGAGAAGGGATAGGGGAATCATGGCTCTGGGCACTGATGTTTCTGTGAACAGTTTCTCCTCAAGGGGTTATCTGAATGAGGGGTGGAAGACGACCTTGAGGAGACTGACGACCTTGCTAAGATCTGCAAGGTCCCTTCCGACCCTACATCTATGAATCTATGGCGGGGAGACATGGGGATGGGGGGAAAGGGCTGGACTCGATGATATCTCGAGGTCCCTTCCAGCCCCTAATGTCTATGAAATGTCTGAAATCTATACTCCAAAGTTCCTTCCTGCAGGAAGATCTGGCCAAGCATTTCAGACATCATCCAGCGTACTTCAGCACTCAGAGCTTAGCATACCACATGCCAGATTGGACCCACCAGCTGGATTTGGCCTGGGAATTAACTGGGCACTGTTCCTCCATCCTATGTGGCAAAGTTTGAGTGCCACTGCTTAGATGATCACAAGGCAAGGAGAATTGCTCTTAACCAACTATAGGAAGACTTTTCTGTCCTCCAGTGCTCACAAATCCCTCATGATGGCCTGATCTGCTGAAGGAGATTTGGCCACCCATATCCCAAGATGATTGTAGAATGTGGGTGCCCTGATCTGCTAGATAACCTTGGAAATGGGACCCTCTTACCCAGTTGAACTCACTGTCCAGGTGAAAAAAAAATCTCCTGGGGTCAGGTTCCCAGCTGTGCAGGGTTCGATGTCAACCGCCTCCTATATCCAACAATGTACCTACCTACTCATTCCTGCTGGAATTTATTGCAATCTCCTGGTCCCAGCAGCCTCTGTCTCCTCCCAGATACTGAACAGCCCAGTCCTGCCTTCTGGGACTCTGCAACCTCAAATCTACAGTGTCCCAGGCAGCAGCACTGAACCCCACTGTGCTTCAGACAACATACCCTGAATCCCTCCCAGTCTTGCCTGGGTCCTATTTTATGGGGCCATGGATAAAGTTTGAAGGTCTCATATGGCACTGCAAAGTGGGGGGCAGGCTGCAGGGAGTATCTCACCGGGGGGCAGTAACAGACCCAGTCTGACTGATCTGCAGTCCACAGCCCCATCTCCCCTGGGTGTCCAGTCTCCCACTTCCACCAAAGCACTTGAACCTCCAGGACCAAACCCAGCCCATCTCCTCCTGCACCTGCAGCTTCTTTCCCACAGCATGTTCTCAGCGAGACTAGCTCCCCAAGTGGGTGCTGTGCATTGCTCAGACACCTGCCTGGAGCATGGCATGCAACAGGTACTGCTGAGAGGAGAGACCCAAACAGTGCCCATGGGGTAGGGGCAGGGATCAGACCCAGAGACACGAAAAACACAAAAAAGACCCTCCCCTAACCATGAAGACACAAAGAACCCTTTGGGGCTGGACTCGATGATCTTTCAAGGTCCCTTCCAGCCCTAATGTCTATGAAATCTATGAACCTTCCCCGCAACAAATCCCACTCCCAGGTTGGAGGCCTCCTGGCTACTACATTCCTTCTAATATATAGCAAACAGTTTGAATACACAATACCCCCTCTGCAAATGGCCTGTGTTTTAAATGGGATGGAAAGGCTTTGAAAAAGTCCAGAGCTACGTTACCTCATCTGTGTACTTGCTGTTTAATTTTGTTTTCTCATGGGAGGCTCACAAGATCCATGTGTCTTTTACATTGAAGGTGATCTTATATTCCAAAGAAAGTGATAGCAAAATCCAGGCTGGGGAGAACCGCAGAGAAGCCCCCTGCCCCAGGGGGGTTTCCTGAGCCCTGGTCCTGTGCCCACAGACTCCCACAACCTTCCCCCTACTTCCCATTAGAGCTCAGGCCTGGGCAATGCAGATCTGAAGAGGAGGGCACAACGTCTGTCTCCAGATCAAAGAGCTCACAGACCTTCACCCTGACCTGTGCTGTCACAAGCAATCCCATCAGCAGCTGGTACTGGCACTGGATTCAACAGTCTACTGTGAAAGGCCTAAAATGTATGGGATGGATCAGTGGAAATCATGGGAGAACAAGCTATTCCTCTTTTCACCAACCCCAACCTCCATGTGCAGAGACACCTCCAAAAACCAGCTCTGGTTTCAACTGTACTCCCAGACAGCCACAGACACCACCAGGTATTTCTGTGCAAGGCAATTCAGAGTGACACAGAGTAGGGCAGGGGCTGTGCCAAAAGAAGCAAAGTCTGAACAGCCTGGCAGAGTCTGTGCCCAGGCTTCCCCATTAGAATGGGAACGAGACATGGACTCAGGGGCTGCAGGTTCAGCAAAAGGGGGAGGTGAAAGGAAAAAATCCAGGCTACCCCCAAATCAATCTCAAAGAGACCAAGCACAAACAGACGCCCACAAACTGATTGCTCGCAGCCAAGCTGCACTCCCCTGGGCCAGACCCAGCTGCACCTCCCTGCTGGGCACAGATCCCTGCCCAGCCTGATGGCCCTCTCATCCAGACCCAGATCTGTTGCCCCACAGGGAGGAGAGGGTGACCTGCTGAAAATGGACTGCCTGAGTCCCTGGCAAAGCAGAGCAGCTCCTGCAGAGAGATATCTGCCCCCTCCCCAGACCCTTCCTGCCCTGTCTGCTGCTAAGCCTTCAGCCCCAGCCCTTCCAGAGCTAGCCCCAGACTGGCAAATTCCCCAGCTGCCCAGTGCACCTTCTCCTTGCCTAGACCTGGCTGCTGCAGCTGGGGGATGTCACAACCCAAAGTTGTGATTTTTTGTTTGTGTGTGCGCTTCGGCACCGCTAAATTATTTCCTGCCATTTTTGTCGCTTTCTTTGCACGGTAGAGCTCTCTGCTGCTAGAGAGAGCTCTGGTGCAACGGGGGATTTCCCGCCAACTTACAGCTTCTTTGCAGTGTGCATTCCTTTTGCATTGTAGTGATGCTCACCGCAAAGAAGTTTCCGCCATTTGTATTAGAGTCTACGCCATGTTATTGGCCGACTTAATTTAGGCACACGTGGCGGCTAGCGATTGGCTTGCTAGCCGTACATAAGGCTTGGGTAGTTTCCGCCCAAGCTGGAGGAGGGAGGAGAGAGAGATATTCTGTGTGAAGATCTCCAAGCGCTGTGGACCCTCGCGGATCCGGTGCGCCTCCCCTAAGCAGGCAAGAGAGGCAATAGAACCGAGCCTACGGAGCTTTCGCTTCTCGCCTCTCCCCGTCGCCGAGCGCAATCCTAGACGTATCCCTTTCCTGTAATTTTGGACCCCGTGGAGCCTAGCAAACTCCGGGGAAAACTTATCGGACCAGCGGAGCCTGAATAGCTCCGGGGAAGCTTTTCGAGTTCAACTTGACTGGACCCGCGGAGCCTAGCAAACTCCGTGGGAGCAATCGTTTTGTCAGAGTCCTCCAACGAGGGTTCAAGCGGGAGCTGTGCCTGGAAATTTATCCAGCCTACACCGATACCATCTTTGGGTGTAAGTAAACAATCTTTTCAATCAACCGTTACGCCTCCGTGACTAATTCTAACTCGCGTGCACAAGACCATCCCGCGGTTTTTCCCACCCCGCGTGTCAGGGCTGACGGTCACAGCCCGCGTGCACTGGAGACGGGTCCGGTATGACCCCGGTTCGCCCCCGGCTTGCCCATGGCGGCCAGAATGGGATCGGAATCACCGCCGCGCATGGTGACGAGGGCGGGCTCGGGGCCCGGCCCGCACATGGCGACGAGGATGGGATTGAGATTGGGAGAAAACTCGAACATGGGATTGAGATCGGGAGACAGTGCACACGTAACAACTCAGACGGAATTAAGAGAGAGCATGCTAGAGTTAGAATTGGTTAGGAATTGCCCTTGGCGCGATAACCAACGCCAAGTGAAAAATTTTGAAGAACTAGAGATCCATATCGCTTACCACCAGGCGGGTGGAACGGGTGAAAGATTTGTAAGCGGCCGTTTGTCGCTAAAGGGAGAAGAGGGAATCTCCGAAGACGGAGCCCCGAAAGAAAGGGAAGTGTATTTGCTCCCCGCGGCGTTCGGGTGTATAATGAGAGATAAGCAGGTCCTGTTTAGGCCCCTCGATACTGTGTCCCTCGCCGAGCCCAACCCAGCGGGCGAAACGAACCCGACTTTCACCTGGGAGTGTGCCCGATGCCTACGATACGCTCGGGAGAGTGAAGAACCGGAGCCCATCGGCCCGTTCTCTCGGGAATAGTAATGTCTAGATTGAAATGAGGGAGCTCTCCACACTCTGCACTGGTGTTAATGGCTGAATATGACCTACAACATTGAGAAGGGACTAACCTGAGGCCCTGGGGATTGTCCTGTCCCTGTGTGACAGAAGCACCAAAAGAAAGCCCAGGCACAGTCCTGCTCCTGTGATAACAGAAGGTCACCTGTCAGACCTCTCCCAGTTGGCAGAGCCATGGGACCTTCCCCCTGGGCATGGATAGCAGTTCGGCTGGACCATGGGTTTTCTCCCATAAGGGCCCAAGGAGGAAGTGCTGAGCATCTTCTGGCAGTGGCAGCAGCTGCTGTGTGCTTCTCAGGCATTCCCAGCCCGAGACGGTGGGTGCTGAGGACACAGGAAGAGATACCAAGTCCTTCCCTGGAAACACATGGGGAAAACCCTGCCCCAGGGAGCTGTGACGGTCACAGGGGCTCAGTGAGATGAGTGCCCACAGCCTACGTGTGGCCCTGGGCATCAGCTGCTGACATCCCTTAAACCTCTTGACTGTGGGCCATGCTTCATCCACCCCAGTCTGGAGAGGGGGTATCATGCTGCACACACCCCAAGCCATGGCCAGTCACCACCTGCACCTGCCCTGTTCTGAACCCAGACAATCTTCTCCCCCTGCAGATGCTCATGGGCAAAACTGGACCTTTAGTGTGGAGTGCAGTATGCCTGGGATTGGTCCCCAGGCCACAGGTCAGAGGTGTGGGGGGTCACTCAGGTTTATTCATTGGCAGCCCTGGGTCTGCTGTGGGCTGTGTAGCCCCAATTTTTGTCACTGCCCCAGTGTAGACATATCAGCTCATTAGTGGGAGAGGCTCATGCCCCTTATTGCAAAGAGGATATGCAAAGGGCAGTGCCAGGTCCTTGCTCAAATCTGTCTGCCCAGGCTGAAGTTGGAGAGTATCCACTGCCCCTGCTCTGTGCAGTGCTCAGCCAGTTAGTTTCACATCAGCATTGTCACTTGAGGGGAGATTCACCGTCTCCAACAATAACTCTGAGAACCTGTTTCACCCGGCATTACCGTGCAAGGGACTCAGGGCATTCATGCATGGCACAGGGGTTTAATTCTCTCTAAATTGAAAAGGTGGCTTTTTAAAAACACTGCTTCAATTTAGGGCAAAGTAAACCCCTGTGTCATGCACACCCATGTTGGAGCCCGATCCTTAGCTGCCTCTCCAGTGGCAGGGAGGAGAGAGAGCTGCTGGTGAGCAGAACAGTTCCTGAGCTGCAGGGGGCAGGGAGGGGAGTGCTGGTGCCTCCCCTTGCGGCAGCAGCAGTCCCCCCCCCGCCGCCAAGTGGCACCCACCCGCAGGCACCCAGCTCGGGCAGTTCCAGGGGGCACTGCAGCTGTGGAGGGGAGCACCAGGGCCCTGCACAGCTTAGGTAGGCAGGCAGGCTTGGAGGCAGTGGGATTAGGCTCACCGCTTCCATTTTTTTCTCCCTTCTGTGGAGCCTGCCTTCCCGGGCTGCTGCCAGGCTGCCTGCACAGTCTGTCTGCACTGCCCCTGAGCTGCACAGAGCCCAGCGCTTTCCTCTGCAGCTGTAGGGTAGGCAACAAACTCCTTGGAGGTGTCTTAGTTTGCAGCACCCCAAAGTCATTTGCTGCCTCCCAAAATCATTTAAGGCACATTGCACCACTGAATGTGCAACAGTGGATGGAATTAAAGTGCAATACACTGCCAAATGTGCAAACAGCAGTGGCATTAAAGCATTGCAAAAGACATTTAACCCACTTTAAAGTGTCATCTACAAACTCCCACAGTGAAGCAACTCCAATTAGAGTTAATGTCAAAAACTTATTGCAGTTCCTTCTCCAGTGGCCCCAAGGAGGACAGCAGTGACCAGAGCAACACAGCCCTGGGAACAGGGGTAGGACAGGGAAGGCTATGGAGTGAGGAAACCTGGCAGCAAGATTTAACTCTTTCTTTCCTGACAGAATCACACATTTCAGTCAGTCATCATCATCCTTTCCAGTAGATCCAAATGCCCAGAATCCCAGGTGACATATGAGCCCCACAAATATTCCAGTTTCATACAAAGTAAGTCTGGCTACCAGGATTATACAACCCCAGTATCTACAGCTCAGGTACAGATGGGCACAGGTGAGCCCCTGAGCTCACAAAACTCAGTCCCGAGAGGCAGTGGTCACAGCCCACTGCTAATGGGAAATGTAGGGGCACAAATAGACATGTGCTACTGTGCCAAAGACAGATGGCCATGAATGCACAGAGACACAGCAAAGCAGGGCATTGTGCAGCCTGAGGAGTGGGTTTTGCATAACAACATGATGCTGGGTCAGCTGGGATGGTGTAGCAGGCTCCCTGGCTTCCATATGCAACATGTAGGAAATACAGAAAAGTGTCCTGCACTCATACATCTGAAATAAGAGCTGTGCCCAAGAGCTCTCCAGGGTTTTACCTGCTACTTAGCTCAGGCTTCACGGGATTCTACCCCAACCCTGAGGAAGGGCTCTGTGTAGTCAAAGATTGTCTGACATGATCTCAGCCAACTATGCATTGGGTGCAATGCTCAATACCTCCCCAAAAGCCCTGGCTTCCTGCACCATCACCACCACAGCAACACTGCAACCCTGGTGCATGATAGAAGCAGGCATAAGTGATGAGGACAGCATCAGGGAGACAGGTACTGTTGGAGCTCAAACCAGTTACATTAGATTAGAGAAATCCTCAGGGTTGTTACCAGCAGATGAAGAGCTATTCTGCCACATGAAGTACTCCATAGGAGACCAGGCCAGGGGCTCAAAGCCCTCACCAGAGCCTGGACAAAAGAAGATGCTGATTCTGACCAAGCATCTAAGGCCCATCCCAGCCTCCTTCCTTGTACCATCTACCTGCCAAGCAGCTACCAAGGGCACAAGCTGAGCCCAGTCCAGCCCAGACCCAGACCCAGACCCAGACCCAAGAGCTCTGCTGCCCCTCCAGTGCTGCCAAACTCCAACTCCAACAGCTCAGGCCCTGTACCCCCCCCCCCTCCCCCAGGAAAGGGCTGGGAGGGGAGAATCCTTTGGATGCAGTAACCAGGAGCCTGCAGACACAGACACCCCCTGGCCTGGAGCTAGGTAGTAGGGCTGTGCGAAGCTTCGGACCATGATTTGGATTTGGAAAAAAGATTAGATTAGACAGTGGAATTCAGACACACTGCAACCTGGCGAACATCCGACTCCCCAGGCACCTCTGCACTTTTACCTGCACTGCTACATTCTGCTTTCCCACCCCCCAATCCCCACCCCAGTCTGTCCCTCACCCCGTGAAGTCTCCATTTCCATTTTCACTGACTAGCTTTCTTGCCTGCATTGCATGACAGTCCAGCCTCTGGCTTCTTCACTATTCCTTCCATCCAGGACCAGAAGACACACCAACTGCAGGTACTTCCTCAGCCTGACAAAGGGTTTTTCAACCTGAAAGCTTCCAAAGATATATCTATAGATATCTATATATTTAAGTATTCCTTTTGTTTTCTCCATAATAAACATATAGACATAAAAATACAAGATAAGCTATCACATGCCATGAGTAACATCATATATCCAACACAACACAATATTTTTAATTCTTGCTGCCAATACCTTTATAAAAAGAAAGGTGCTGTGACAGTTCTGTTTGGGTACCTTTGGTGCTGCTGCTGCTACTCGTGTTGAGCCAGCTCAGTTATTTTGACCTGCTGTTGTTTAGTGGTGGACTGGACCAAGGCTGTAGGGAAGGAGACTTCACTGGGGCACACTGCCGTGTTGTGCAGAGGCCCCAGCGCCAGTGAGGGCACACCTTAACACACACAGTGTCACCCACCCACGCCACGACTTTTGCCTGTTAGCTGCCAGAGGTGCAGGGCCCCAGAAGCCAGACTCCCCCCTGCACTTATCTCCTTGAGAGCTGGCAGGCTTTGTGGCCACAGCAGGACCTAGCAGGCCTGCAGTATTCACCCTGCTGTGCATTCACACACACACACACACACACACACACACACACACACACACACACACACACACACACACACACACACTCTGTTACCAATGTTACATGTTTTGCTGGTCAGCAGCCTGAGGTGCAGTGTCCCCAAAACCCCTGCACCTGTCTCCTTTAAACTTAGCAGGCCTCATACTCTCTGCAAGGGCTACCACCCCTGCAAGTTTCATCTGAATAAGGCAAAAAACAACAAAGTTATAGATATGTCATTTATTCCCCATTATACCCTATGGACAAATCTCTGAATTGGCTCCACTGAATCAAAGAGGAAAAATGATTTGGAGCTCCGAATCGAATTGCTGACATCCAAAACAGCTGAATCCAGATCCAAATCGAACAGTTCCCTATTCGCACAGGCCTACTAGGCAGGGCTGTGCTCCCAGGGGCCCTCACTGCTCAGGGAGAAAAACAAACCCTCTCCAGGGGCCAGAGAGGACACAGAGAGCCCACAGCCTCAGTCCAGGGGTGTCCAGCTCCCAGGACAGTTTTCACTCCAGGGCTTCAGATCTGAGGCCCAACCTGAAGTACTTGCATCCTGGCCACATGCACACATATATCCAGCAGCACTGTGCACCTGCAGATGGACAGCCCGAGAGCTGAGGACATGCCAAAGACACAGTGATCTCAACAAGGGCAATGTTGTCTGGCACCTCACAGCAGCCTGAAAAGCAGCACCCGAGGGCGCTGTGCACCCTGCCCCAGCATCCAGCTGAAGTACAAAGGTTTGCTTCAGTCATTTTGGGACCTGCTACCTTTAGGTCCTGACTCCTGATCCTATTTCAATCCCCTGGCAGCTTTTCTGTCTCATTGCTGTAGTTCAACTCATTAATTATCTTTAGCAGGCGATTAATGAAAGCACCCTCCTTTTAGTATCTGCCCTTGCAACGCAGTGCTTCAGCCCCCAAAACGCCCGGACCCGCTTCTCAGCACAACGCCTCCGCCTACGCCGCGGCCGCGTGGCGCATACTAATGCCTGAACGCCAACGGCCAGTTAACTCTCAATCTCGGTTGCTCACCGCAATTTGCCTGTCATAAATTTCTCCCTTGTGTTTGGGGGAGAGTTTTTTGCAGGGGGAATCCTTTTTTTTCCATTTAAAAAAAAATAAATTACGTAAGGCTGGTGTTTGGGCGGGGGGGGGGGAAGTTGCACGTGGGCTCCCACTCCTCTGTCCTGAGTTGGCGTTGCTGGCAGGATGGGTCTTCATTTATTTTTAACTTCAGTTGTAAGCGGGTTGTAGTTTCACTGATTCCATCTGGGACAAAAAGACACCACCGTCTGGGTGGATGACTTTGATTTCTTCCAGCTGGCAGTCAGGGAGTGCAAGAGAACAGAAAACCTCGTTTTGAGAAAATTTGCCTCTTTCCCACCTGATGTTGGGGGCTGTTTATTCTGGATTTAATCTATTATTATTATTATTATCTTCTTTTTCCTTCCCACCCCCACCTTCCCTCAGTTTTTTTCAGCTCTGCCCAGAAAGCACATGGTAGGGTAGTGGATGAGGCTGAAGTTGGTTGTTTATTCTCAGTTCCTTATTTCTTGTTCCCAGTTTCTTTTTCACACCTAATCTATACCCAATAAAAAGCTTGTTATTAATGAATTACATATCCTAGAGAAAGAGCGTTTCATTGGCTATGCACATATACTAATTAATATGTAAAACAATATCCTGCATCTAGCATAGAGCCCTAAATGAAGGTCAGATGAGGATGGGATTATGGGGCAAAATGCATCTTGGGCTGCCCGAAATTTTCTCTTCATGCCACTGGGGGACTGTCCCAAGAAATCCTGATCACAGTCCTACCCAGCCCAAAGCATGGTCTGGCCATGCCAGGCTGCCAGTCCCCATGCCCACTGTACTAAAGACAATGGCTTCAATAAGGACCTGGCTTTTGGGCTGAGATTATGATTGGCAATTCTTTTTGGGCCATCCCATGCCATGTCTCTCTGTCACTATAGGACTCTCCTGGACATCTCTGGTCAGGGTATTGCCTGGCCCAAAGCATGGTTTATGCACGTCAGGGTGCCAATTGACCAGTCCCCCCATGCCCACTGTACTGAGTACATGGGCTCCAATAAGCAACCAGTTTTGGCTGGGTTTCTGGTTGGAAATCTTTTTTGGGCCACCCCACGCCATGGCTCTGTGCCACAGGAGAATCTGATGGACATCTCTGACTAGAGACGCCAGGCCCTTGGCCATGCCAGGCTAGTAACTGGCAGCACCCCAGCCACTGTGCTAAGTATATGGACCAGAAAAAGGAACTGGAATTTGGGCTGGGATTACAGCTAGAAATCCTCTTGGGCCACCCCATGGCATACCTCTGTGCCATAGGTCAGCTCTCCTGGACCTCTCTGACCAGAGACTTGCCCGGCCCAAAACACGGTTTGGCCGTGCCAGGCTGACAACTGACCCCCCAACACCCACAGCCACAGCACTAAATATATGGGTTTGAATTAGGAACTGGTTTCTGGGCAGGGATTAGAGACGGAAATGGTTCTTGGCCCACCCAACACCATGTCTCTGGCACTTGGGCACACTCCTGGACATCTCTGACCAGAGTCTTGCACGGCTCAAAGCGTGGCTTGGCCCTGCCCCCACCCCCAACCCACACACACTACTAAGTACATGTGTTTGAGTAAGGAACTGGATCTTGGGCTGGAATAATGGTTGGAAATCCATTTTGGGCCACCTCACAGCATGCCTCTGTGGCACCAGGGGACTGTCCTGGTCATCTCTGGTCAGAGTCCTGCCTGGCCCAAGACCCAGTTTGGCTGTGCTAGGCTACCAACTGACAGCCCCCCGAGACATTGTACTAAGTATATGGGCCTGAATAAGGAACTGGGTTTTGGGCTGTGATGACAAGCAATCCTCTTTGGGCCACCCCCTGCCATGCCTCCGTGGCACTGGAAGACTCTCCCGGACACCGCTGACCAGGGTCTTGCCTGATAGAAAGAGCACTTTGGCCATGCCAGGCACCAATTTACTCCCCATCCCCATGTGCTATTTACATTTCTACCAATAAGGAGCTGCCCTTATGCTGGGATCCTGGGGCGAAACCCTCATGAAATCATCCCAAAACATGTCCCCACTACCAAGGGAGCCTCCGGAAGAAATCTGGGCATGTCCCTGCCTCGCTTTTTGAGTGTGCGCCTGCCAGTTGACACCCAACCCTTAAGACCTTTGTGTTGCTGTTCCACCAGGCACTGGATGGTAGGACGACTGCCTGCATGCAAATACAGGGCACCGGTACACGTGATGCAACTCTGCTCCGATGCATAGTCAGAGCAGACCCGATTAAATGAGTTTGCTGCCAGTCTGCTGGAGCATGCTAATTAGTGCACTCCAGCAGCCTCTGCATCGTGTATTCAGTTGACTGTCCCCGTGTTTTAAAATGGCAGCGCCAGCACTTTAACTAAAGCTCTTCTAACAAGCTTTGTTAAAGTGCCCCTGCCGCCATTTTGAAGCACAGGACGCTGAATACATGTAACGCTGCAGCCGACTTAATTAGAGTGGCTCTCAGAGCCGTTCTGTTTAAAGCAGGCCCTCTATCCACCCCAGAGCATGTATATAGAGGCCTCTAGGGATTTTTCAACAGCTTTTCACACTTACCTCCAGCCGCCACCCAGAAGCTTGGTAAAGTAACTTAAAGCTGGGTGTTGAAGTTTAAAGCAACCTGCTCACTCACTAGCAAACATTAAATTAGAACAAGTTTATTACAAGGGAGAAGGAGAACAGTGGTACTCCCAGAGCAAAACCTTAACTATTAGCCTTCATTTGTAACTAAAAATGGATCACAGTCACAGTCAGTGGAAAACCAACCTAGGGAGCTCCCGCCTAGCTGAGTCACTGGGGAAGCGAGTCTCACCCACGGCTGCCATCCAGGGACCACCTGCAGTCCAAAAGAAATTCCTTACTCAAGCCTGTATACTTAGTGCAGTGGGCATGGGGGGCTGCCAGTTAGCAGCCTGGCACGAACAAACCGCACTCTGGGCCAGGCTAAACTCTGATCAGGGGTGTCCGGGAGAGTCCTCTGGTGCCACAGAAGCATGGCATGGGGTGGCCCAAGAAGCATTTCCATATCTAGTCCCAGCCCAAAAGCCAGTTCCTGGTATCCACAGACAAGGGGATGGTGTTCCCGCGCCAGTGAAGTCTGTCTGCCCCCGGGGTGCAGCTGTATGTGACCTAGATCAGAAATGCGCCAACTCAAGGCAGGTTCCGGAGGTGAGAAACAAGCAGAGTCTGAAGTGAGGGACGATGGTTGTGGGATGTGCTCGCTCCTTCCCCCGGGGGCCGTTGCCATCCTTTGGGGGGAGCTGTGCAGGACCCCAGGCCTTACCAAGGTGGCGGTCCTAGAGATCTCAGCAGCAAACTCATTGGGCTGCACTGGTTTGCTCTCCTGAGTCCTTCTTCGACACGACCAGTGCTTCACAGCGCAGACGGTACCAGCTACCTCCCGCCCTGCACTTGGTGCCACAGGCCAGCGGCAGTGATGTGTGGCTGAGCAGCCTGGGCTGTGCCAGGTGTCAAGAGGTTGTGCCTGAGTCACACACAGGTCACAAGAGGGGAACGTTCCCATAAGTGTTGCTCTTAGGGCTGGTCAAAGAGGGCAAGTGGCCCTTCACCTGGGATTCAGTCACCAGAGGACCTTGGGGCTGGGGAGCACAGCACAGGGGAGAAGGTATCCCTGCTGCAGAGCACACAGGGGCAGTGAGTGGGGTGGGCAGGGATGGGCAGAGGGCCCTTGAGTGCAGGAGCAGCAAGGTTGGGGGGTTACATTTCTGCTATCTCTTTGCAGGGGGTTCCCGTGGGTCTGTCTGAGAGATATGCAAAGGAATCAAGTCCAGACTCTAATGTGTCACTCTGGGCCTTGCTCCAGCCCCCAGCACTTCCCCAACCAGCTCCAGGATGTGCATGAGGCCCAGCGCTGATGGCCCACCTGGGACCTATGTCCACTAACCCAAACGTGAAGCAGGAAGGGTCCCAGATGCCAGAGCCTCCCTGCAAGCCAGAGATTTCCCATCCTTTCCCCAGCCTGCCTATGCCTCTGCGCCCTGGAACAGAGGCCCCAAGCACAGATATCCCCGCACACACCATCCTCACAATGCTCCAGGCTGAGCCAGGCACCCGGGGAGCCAGAAACCTCAGGGGCCGTTTCGAACCACGGTTTGTAGCCCCAAGAGATTCAAAAAGCTTCCAAATCACGAGCCCTGGGGATTTATCCAGCTCAGCCTTCCCCGCTGCTGGGGAGAGCACTTCTGACATGCAGGTGACACTTCTCTGCTGTGTTAGAGCTACCATAGCTGTGAGGAAAGACTGAGGGGCTAAGCCCTGCAAGGTGCTGGGTGAAGAGGCTGTGCTTCCCCAGTGTTGTCCCATGCGTCGGGTAGTGGGCCAAGCTGGCTCAACTGGCTGGATCCCAGGGAGGATGGAGCCTGCTCTGACCACAGCAAACGGTCTTGCTCTGTCCGGTGGGACAGCTGAGCCCTCTGCTTGTACTGCTGAGAGCCAAGGTTGAAACCCCACGGAGGAGTCGTGACCGGGGCTGCTGAGCAGCACTTGGTGCACAGGCAGCTCCACTGTTTCCTGCCGCACTCGAGCAGCAAAATAGGAAATCCCTGGCCGAGGTGTTACATGGTGTGACTCTGAAATGCTGAGGAGATCAGACTAGCCTGGAGAGAGGGCCCCACACAGCTCACGGGGCAGGAACTTTGTTCTGAGCTACGAGCAGACATGGGACACTTTTTACATATGTTTGTGCTGCAGTGCCAGGCACTTTTAAAAGCACCCGGTGCTGCATTACATACATTTGTATAAACAGTGAAATGCATGTCAGCGCTGAGAAAACAGTGGTGGTGCACTTTCGAAGTAAAACACATCAAAAACGTTTTAGTTCAAAACCACACTGCTGCCATTTTCTCAGCACTGATGCACATTTCACTGTTTATATGAATGCAGGCGACGCAGCACCAGACACATCAGCTCGTGTACGGAGAAGACTCGATTAATTGAGTCTGCTCCAACACACAGGATCTCTGGCCCATTACAGCAGACAAATATACGTGGATAAATGTCCAAGGTGCCTAAGGAGGCGCACAGCATCGCAGTGGTTAAAGGAAGAGATGGTACAGAAGGGCTAATGCACCACACATCGCACAAGGTAGCCCCACATCACCTGCAATGGGAGCAGGAACCTCCTGGCTTGAACTCAGCCCCCTGATTTAGTCAGTTCAATTCTCAGGTCCAGAAATGCAAACATTTGAAATATCCATATTTAAAACTGCAGGTGGCCACGTACATCTCATTAGGGGATCTGTGCGTGGGGTGTCCCCATATCTTGTCTGTCCTGCCTGACCGGTCTGTAAACACAGCCGCCCACCCAGCAGTGGCTGCATCTGTGTGCTGGGAGGGACGTGACTGTGGGGAAGAGACGCACTGTGTCTCCTGTTGGAGCTTATGCAGTATCGGGGCCAGGTGCCTCAAACCTCCCCCCAAAAGAACGTGTGTCCTCAGCAGCCTGGTGTCTCCCTGCTACCCCTGCACACACGGAGCTGCCAGCGGCTCCTGGCTCTTATTTGACTGAGAAAGTCACAGACCAGGGGAGCAAAAGCCCTTCCGTGAAAACTCAGCACATCACCTCATCCACCACTGTGCTAAACCCCTCCTGCCTCTCCAGCCAGGCACAGCTCTTGTGTCACTCAGCCCTGCTTCCTTTCTTGATGCTGAGAGCAGAACAGACCACGTCTCTGCATCCCAGCTCCTGGGGACTCACTGGAAGGAAAAGCCAGGTTTCACTTTAGCCTTGACTACCCCAAAAGCTAAGCACCCGCTGCTCCCCTCACGCTGCAGTCCCCCTGGGCAGCCCAGGCACAGCCCCAGGCAGCAGGGCTGAGCGCTGATGCAGTCAGATGACAGGATCCCAGAGCAGTGGGGCTGGGAGGGACCTCCAGAGCTCACATCTAACCCCTGCCTGAGGCAGGACCAGCCCTGGCCAACCCATGCCAGGCACATCCACTGACTGGCCTCTTAGCAACACTACAGTCAACCCTGACACTACACTGGACATAACATGTAAACTGGCCACAGCTAAAGCAGAGGGGTTACCCCAATACCTTGGACTGGGGACCCAGGGAGTCTTTGGGAAAAAGAAAGCTCGGGAGACAGGAGTTTCCACTGCACTCACGTAGGTTTTCTCAGCACTCACTGCAGGGGAGCAGCAATCAGCCAGCAAAGAAGCCCTCTCCCAGGCCAGCTCCACAGAGCAGCAGGGAGAGCTGTATGACCTGGCTTTGCTATGCTATGGGGCTCAGCCCCGGTGCTGAGAGATAAGAGGGAGCCAGGGGAGAGAGACAACAGTATGGCGGGTGCTGCAGGGTTAGGAGAGGAGCCTGGCCTCTCGTTGCTGCAGACACTCTCGGGTCTTCCAGGGGGTGCCGTTGTGTGGTCACATAGCTCACAGGCTGGTGGCACTGGTTCCCTGCTGCCCAGATGCCTTGGTCTTCTGAAACTGGGCAGGAATTGAGATCAGACCATGCCAGGGTAGCACCCACCGGGGGGTTTTTTAGGTCTACAAAGCAGGAAAGCAGGGCAGCGTCCTCTCCTGCATGACCACGCACAGGCTGTGCCTCTGGTCTGCTTGTTCCCAGTGTATTTCCCCTCCTGCCTTCCAGAACGTGCCCAGGCCTGAAGGAGCTGTGCACCAGCACTGGGGTGGGACAGGGAATCAAGGCTGGTCCAGTGTAGCTACATGCACTGCACAGCCCAACACAGAGGGAGCAGGATGGAACAACTGCTGCTTTGTACCCAGTTGTCCCAGATGGATGTCAGCACAGTTACATGTTATGGGCAGGCTACAACAAACAGCTGCTTCTGTCTAAAGAAGCACAGAGGCACATAAATAACCAGCATCTAATATATACTACAAGGCAGTTCACCACAATACCATATAACAGGAAATAAAACAATATAATATAACTTAACCTAGCCTAACCTAACATCATATATAGGGGGAAAGGAGAGGCAGGGAGGGTGGTGAGGGCTGGAGAGGGAAGGGGCAGAACAGAGGGAGTAGCTTTCTGGTGCTGATTTTCTTCCCTCCATCGTACAGCCCCCAAATCCACTCCTTCATGCTTGATGTCCTGCGGACCAGGTCCTGAAATACAAAAAGGCAACAGAGAAACTTTCAGCAACTTCCCAGGTGGCAGAGGAGGGAGAAAAAACAAAGGGTGATGTATAGGGGTGTGCAGAGACCACCACACAGCTGGAATCACCTGTCAGGACCCTTAGCAAATACTCTGAGCACAGCCTTGCTGTCCCACAGGGCACCAGCCCATCAGAGCTGTCTTCACCCATCCATCCTGCCCAGCTCCCTAGATGTTCGTCTTGACTAACATCAGCTGAGTCACAAGAGTAGAAACTTCTACCAAGGAGACAGGGTGGACCCCACAGTGTGCTGGGGTTCCCACAGCACTGACACCTGCTGCCTGCCTGGGACATATGTTGGAAATCCAGTCTCTAGCAGTGGGAACTGTCCCCAGGGGTAGGGCAAACAATGCCCCCATGCACTGAGGAAGCTTGCCCACGGTGCCAAGAAGAGGCAGGCACCAAACCCTAGGCCCTCTCCCCACTGAGCTCTACCCAGCAGCCACTGGGGCTCTACTGTTCTCGCATCTTACCAGGAGGGAGCTGGGGGCCACGGGTCACAGTCCGTGTTCCCAGAGAGGCGTGGGAACTGCCATAGTACAGCCGTAGAATCATCTTCAGTGGCTGCGGTGAAAGGCATCGTGACATGGCATCAGTGAGAGAGAAGAAAACTCATGGGATTAAAACCAATACAAAACCATGGCCACACCCTGATCTCAACGGGGTGGCACCCCCGGCAATGCCCATGGCTGTGCCTGGGTGAATGCACTGCTGATACAGCTCTCAGATGGGCCAGTGAAAGCTGCTCTGTTGCTAACCCTCACTTCCATCCAGCTATTCGTTCCCGGTCCCTATTCCAGGGTTAGGCCCCCTAAACCTCTCACTGCTGCTATCAATTCCTGCCCAGGGCCCCTTCCCTAGAAGATGTGTCCTAGAAGACTTCCTTGGAGTCCCAGCTGTGGGGCTCCTAGGTGTCAAGAGATATCTCTGGTGAGTAACACAAGACATGTCTGAGGGGAGAGGTGATGGAGCTGCCTCCAAAACTCAGTCATCTTGTGTGAGCGCAGCCACTTCTGCTTTACACAAAGTTCCCATCACTGTAAATAATTTCAGGGCTTGGGCCCCCAATGCATGCGCTTCTGGAGATAATCTCTGTACAGGCCAAAGGCTGCACAAAGCAGTTGCTGTAGGGGGATACTGGGAAACTTAAGAGGAGACCAACCATAGAAAGCAGATTTCGGATGCTGCACCAAGCTGCACAGTTCTTGCCTGGAATCTGGAAATAAAATACAAATTATTTCCGATGGACTACCAGTTCTCAAAAGTAAAAAGAAACATTCACTAGTAACTTCACGTGAACAACTTAAAACATAAAATCGTAGAGAAGTGGGGCTGGAAGAAGGGACCACCAGAGGTCACAGCCAGTCCAACCCCTGCCTGAGAGAGGAACATCTCTATCCAAACCATCCCATACAATCCACCATCTAAACTCTACATCAGACTGCCCTCAACCCTGACATGACGCAAGACGTAACACCCTCACCTGCCACAGGTGAAGCAGGAGAACCATGGCAGCAAACGTCCTGCTTCTATGAAATGTTATCAATATACACTTGAGAGATCTTGCATACAAGCCACACTCCCCACTACAGAGGAAGGAACCCCGCACCCCGACAGACCATACCAATCTCACCATGGGGTAAAATTCTTTCCTGACCCCAAATGTGGCGTTGGTCTGATCCTAGGCAGATGGGTAAGACCCTCTAGCCAGGAGCCTCTGGCTTTGGTCCCAGCAGGAGCATTGGCACAGCACAGTCAAGGTCCCCAGTCATAACACCCTCAAGGCACATATGTCCCAAAACATAACACCTTCACCTGCCTGTCTCCCCTGACTTCATAAAGAGGAAGAACAATCTGAGTGGCCTCAAGCTAATTCAATTCCCTTGCTTGAAGGGGATTCTCACTTGAAGCTTGGATTCTCACTTGGATTCGCACTTGAAGCTGAGATGACATGTAAACATATTCCAGCCCAGCACATGAAAGGGCAATTTCAGATACATCCTTACCACACGGGCCATTGCTGGAGTGCAGAACTGGAAAATCAGTTACCACTAACAGACTTGATACCTTTTGCAATGGCTCCAAGACATGCTGGATCCTCCCCTTCCCAGTGGGTCGAAGCTGACCAGGACTCCAAGTTTTTCCTGTCTGGAAAGTTTAACATGATGTTACTGGCAGAACTGTGAAGTCCAAGAGGTGCCCAGGAGGCCCGCTGTGTTAGGACTCGGGCAAGAGAAGACTGTGCACCAACCCAGCACTTCCACTCCCAAGGGATGCAATTAGGAAAGGTGGAAAAATACAGGAGCTACTGCATGAAGAACATCTCCACAGGAGCTTTAGGATTTCTGTTCCAATTGTATGATAAACAGCTGACAAAAGCCTCCCAGTTGCTCGGCAGTTTCACCTACCCATTAAGGCTGCCATGCTCTGCCACCTGATCTTGCAGGTTCCAGGCTTGGAGACATTGGCCAATAGCCCCTAGGCAGAATGGGGTTTTCTACATGTCTGTACAAAACATGAATTATCTCAGTGGGAACCTCTGAGAAAGGCAAAAAGGCTGCAAAGGGACATTCATGGACAAAGGTTCCTGCATCATGAGTCTAGAGGAGGCCGGGGCACAAACCTCTGCTTCCAGCAGTACCAAACGTCTGATCTTGCATCACAAGGTTGGCTTCCCTGGCAGTGGGGCCAGGGTGAGTGATAGCACTGGCATGGTGTCATATGGGAATTGGAGGGCACATTGTATTTCCATCACCTTCTCTCTCTGTCCATCCTGTCCATTTGGCTAGAAGTTGATACTTGGGATACAATAAGCATCCCAAGAATCAGAAACTCCTGTCAGGGAGACAGGGTGGGTCCCATGGGTTTCCGTTCCCACAGCACTGATAGGTGCTGCCTGCTAGAGACACATGTTGGAAATCTAGCTTCAAGCAGTGTGAAGTGTCCCCATGGGTAGTGGCCTGAAGGGATCCTAGCCTGGGTTCAAAGGCACAAGTGGACAGCTGGGAGAAAAACTCACCTCTGCCTGCCCTGTCTTCTTCCCAGACATGGCATCATCCTTGGTCCATGTCCTCCGAAAAGATCAAAGCATTTCTGTTTAGACCATGCAGTCCTGGCCACGGGGCTGCATCCCACTCACCTGAGGAAAAAACATGGACTGGGCCTTGTCACTAACCTGATGCATGGGATTTAAGGAGTAGGACAGAGGCTATTTCAAACCAGTTATGTCTTGTTTGGATTGATAGCATTGCAGGAGGCTGCCCCTGAGACCCAGAGTGAGCCTCAGTCCTCAGCTGTCTAGTGCTCCATGCGCCCAACTGCTACCAGTCTTGTCCTTAGCCACTATATCTCCTGAGAGGCATAAGTGGCTCCATCTGTCCCTGCAGCCATACCCATGCCTTGCAGGTGGTACTTTATATCACTTCAGGGGGTCCCTGGCTCCATCACAACACTTGGACCGCTCAGGCCTCAAACCTTTGTTGGGGCTTCAGCCTTCCTGGCTTTGGTCCTTTTTCTCTGGCTGTGCCTCGTCAGCCAAGGTCCATGGCCTTGGACTTCAGGTTCTGGACTTCAATCCCGTCTTGCCCTTCTCAGCCCCCTTAGGCCCCTGACCCTGGTCTTGCCCATCTTGGGCTACTTGGGCCCCTGGCCCTGCTCTCAACCACCTTGAGCTGCTTGGTCCCCTGGCCCTAGCCCTGGCAAAGCTGCTGCCTTGCATCCCTGCCCCCAGGGTCCCTGACCCAGGCTGGGCTGCTCTCATGCTGCTCAGGCCCTTTAAGGTCTCTCCCCTCTGCACAGCTCTATGCTGGGTGCCTCGCAGGTGCCCCCGTGACTTCCATACCACCCCCATAGCCACAACCCAGTCCTCCAGTCTTAGACTTCAGTGTAACACAAGTATAAGCAAGCAGCTTCCCAAGCTAAACTTTACCCTCACTCTGGGTCAATGCCCCACCATAAGGCATACCTCCCTTTAGCTAGGCTGACCATAACAAGATCATGGACATCCGGGACATTGCCCCAAACCTCTCCTCCCGCACTCTCACAAGCTGGCAGGGGGCTGGGTCGCCTTTAGGTGGGCAGCCGTTCCTGGCTGCTGCCTGCTAGCTGGGTTGTGCCACTCAGTGCCGTTCTGATTCCCTACCCTGCACCCCTGCATTTCTGAGGCACCCATTATAATTCTCCTCAGCCAGCCAGGCTGACCTCTTTAATCTGGGACTGTCTCGGCAAAACAGGCCAGGTGGTCACCCTTCCTTTAGCTGCTCTGTCTAGCACCCCTGGGTAGCTCGGGTGTCCATGGCACTGTTCCACGAGGCCTCTCTCTCTCCCAGGAGCTCCTTCCCCCCAGCATGCAGGGCAAGACTGCCCCTTTTGCCACAGGCCCTGGGCTTATATACCTCTAAGCCGCACCCCTTCCGGTCATGTGGCTCACCAGCCACACACAGGGGTTTCCCCTTTTCCCCATGGCCAGCACGTGCTCTCCTGCTGCAGCTGCACACAGCCCACTTGGCCCGCTGCACCCTCATTAAAGTGACAGGAGCCTCTGGCTTCCTGCCACGCCATTGATCCACACAGGAAACGGGTGCCGAGGGCGTTCCCTCTGACCTGATGATTTATTCTCTGACCAGGAAGATGAGCTGGAGAAAGATCCAGTCTGACAATGGAGGAGCAAAATGTTGGGAACACAGAGGAGAGGAGAGGAGAGGAGAGGAGAGGAGAGGAGGGCTGGCCACCTCTCAGCAGAGGGTCACACAGCCCTGGGGCCCAGCACTGCCAGCGATGGGCCCTTCTTATTCCCATACCCAAGCCGAGGAGGTCTCCACTACTACCACGTGAATTCAGCTGCACTCTGCGAAGCAACTGTTTTGCCAGTGGTGGTCTCTCTTCTGTGAATCGTACTGACCAGAAGCCCAGGGGTCCTGGACACGGCTGCCTGGGGCCCCATGGAAAACAGTCCCAGCCGTCCACCTCTAAGGAGAGGCAGCGAAGGTAGGAAAAGCCCCACATTTCTCTCACTGCTCTCTCTGGAAAAATGTAACGTGGTATTTTCCCTAAACATTTCTCTTACCTCAGCAGATGTTTTGGGGGACTCAGCCAGGCTCCCTCTCAGGGCTGATCCAAAACGCCCACAAGGTAGCAAACAAATTGCTCTCCGAGCTCGTCTCCTGTGCCATTGGCAGGCCCTGAGTGGAGAGAGGGGGTTAGCTGTGTGAGACTGGACTCGGGCAGAAGGCAGCGCAGGGGTCTGTATTTCAGACTACTAGAGTTGCAAGTCAATGCTTTCACATGGAGATGGAGTTAATTGTCACGTGCATGTGAAATCAAGGCTGTTACAGGCAGGATGGCATGACAGATTTCTTGGCACTAAGCTTTGTTGCCAAACAGTGCCTATTAGGGCTAAGCAAAGCAGTTTGCGATGGCATTTCGAAATCCTCCCCTTGCATGGCCTAAGAAACTGGGGAAAAGGAAAAAACAGAAGTAAAGCCTCCCTTTGGTATTTTTGAAGTGAGATGGTTCACACTATACCTGCAAACTATATTTCTGTTTCAGTCTTTACCTGAATGTATTTGTTTTGAAATGCATCTCCCCAAATTCAAATGAAATGCTTCAAGTACACACCAACTGCTGAAACTTCCTTAGCCTGACGAAGGGTTTTTGAACTCGAAAGCTTGCTTAATAACTATTCTCCAACTATTTGGGTTGGTCTAATGAAAGATATCAAATTCACTCAAGGAACCTTGTCTGCCTCATTCAAGCAAAACATTCGTTTCCTTCTTAGCTTGGCTTGGCTACTGCCTGAAAAACCAAATCCTCAGACACTTGCCATGGTCACAGGGGTGAGATTTCACTTCACAGCTGAACAGAAATGGGATTATTTCCCTCAGAGGAAGTAGCATCTCCTCTAGTTCAAGGTCTCCGTATCCCCAGACACCTGCTGCTCAGCTTCCTTTCCAGGCAACATTCCCAGAAGACCAGTCGAAATGCTAAGGAAGAGAACAGCCCGGGTAGGGGCTAAAAATCAGATGATGCCCACAAGTAAGGGACTGTGCAACGCACCCTGAAAGGAGGGGCATAGTTAAAAAGGGAGCTCGCCACACTATGGATTCTCTGTACGCCTGGAGACAAGGAGTCCCCACGGGCAGAAAGAGATTCTGCCGACTAAGTGAGAGCAGCAGGCAGCTGTCGCCTGGAAGGGTGGCTGGGATACCTGGGAAGGAGTTGATGGAGTGGCCTGGCCATCTTTGGAAGCAGGCTCTTGTTTTGCCAGAGTCTGAAAAAAGGAAACCCAGGTAGTCAGACAGTCTTCCCAGGGTTTTGTGGCTCCAGCAAAACTCAGCATCAGTCAAACACAGAACACAAGTAAATCACACATAATACACTGAAGCAAAGCCAGAGACAGTCGGTTCTGTTTGCTCTGTAAGGAGAGAAGGAGTAAGCCAGCAGTAAAGAGCGGGCACAGCCAGATGTCAGTCCTTCCTAGGGAACGCCTCTGTGGGCACAGCACGTTCCCCAGGCTGTTTCCCTCAGGGGGGTTGTAACTGGTCAAGCAGTTTCCAAAACCTGCTCCCACAGGAATGGCTCCATCTCTGCTCCATCAACTCAGGTGAGATTGTGCCATTAAACCAAGGGGATTCACTAGAAACAATTCCAGCCACCGCTACAGCTTTACCCAGCCGACAAAAGCCTCCTCGCTGTTTGGGAGTGTCACCCACTGGGTGCCTATGCACCTGCTCTGACCCGCTCTATTTAGAACCCAGCTCAGTGACTCTGGCCAAGTCCTGGAGGGCCGACCGCCTTGGATCGGCATTAACGGTGGTGCAATGAAGCTGCTTTCTGGCTGGGGCCCTGGATGAGGTCAGAAAAGTTATTTAAAGTTGCGGCCACTTGGCCTGATCCCTCTTCTTGTTCCTGGGGTGCTGAAGTCTGAATGCTGATTTGGGAGCCAGGAAAGCCTGATACCCATGGGCGGGGGGCGGCAGGGGGGCACCCATGCTCTTCACCGATGAAGCAAACTGAAACAATGTGCAGGACAAGCCTCAGGAACAGCAAGAGAAAATCTCTCAGGGCTTGAGACCTCTGTTCTCTCCCTCTGCTTTCTGGGTTTTTGAGTGGGATGAAGCTGTGTGAGGGACATCAATCCCTGCAGCAAACTGGCCAAGGTTGAAACCTGGCGTAAATCCAAAACACCATAAAACCAGTGGGACGTGTTCTTTTATTAGTATGATGAGATGTCCAAAAGGCGAACAAAATCTCAAACTGAAAGTCTAAAAGACTCTCAAAAAAAATTAAAACAGCAGTTAAAAGCCGTTCGGGAAAAATTGGCTGCTCCCCCAAATTACACGCTGGCCACCGCACCAATGTATCCAGCATTGCCCGGGGCGCCCCCACTGCCAAAGCCAGCAAAGAATATCCTTAACTTTTGTTCGAACCCTGCTCTCCTGAAACTCCCACATCAGCAACAACCGGTTCAACATCAGGCTGCAGCCCAGGCTAGTAACCCATTAGCTGAAGCTCCTTTGGTAAACTCATCTACGGAGCTTAATAGTCCAAACTCATCCACCGTACCTGCCACTCAATCATCACCAGTGTGACAATTTACTCCTGGGTCACAACCCACCACAGGTGTATTTAGAAGAATGAGAATAGGCACGGAAAGATCTGCCATTAATCTTAGATCCCGGGATGTACAAATTCTCCCCCTAAGACAAATGCCAGGCATTGGCACCAATGGAGAAAATATAGTAACTGTGCATGCACCCTGGACTCCAGGTGATCTCTAGAATTTAACTCAAAAATTCCCCCAAATCAGGGAAGACCCAGAAAAATTTCAGGAAGAATTGCAGACTGTTATAAATTGTTATAATCCAACATGGGCTGACATTAATCAGCTCATGCGATCCATTTTGCCCAAGGAAACTATGCTGAGTCTGTACGCTGCCAGTACTTGGCCAGATCAAAACCCAGGGACTGGCCAAGACTTTATTGACAAGAGAAATGCTTTGGTTCGGGCAGGTCTCACAATTTGCTCAAAAAAGGCAGACTGAACCAAAATAAATACCTGTAAACAAAACAAAAATTAACACCCCAGTGACTATTTGGAACTCCTCAAACAGGCATTTGAACGATATTCAGTAATGGATAACCCGGTTGGAAATGCTAAACAAGCAATAGTGGCAGCATTCGTCCAGGGACTTAACCCTAAAATTGCTGAGAAAATTCAAACAGTAATTATTGGCTGGGAAACTGAAGATTTGACTGAAGTCCTTGCTGCAGCTAACCATTTTCATAACAAATTGGAACGGTTCAAAGACAATGCTGAGTTTAAGTTAATGGCCTTACAGATTTCTCAGTTGCAGGGTCCAGGTAGAGGAAGGGGATGAGGACAGGGAAGGAGAGGCCCCAGTAGATTCAGGGGAAGAGATAGATCCTCGGGCCCACAAAACCCAGGCTATGGGAACCAATGTCATTATTGCAAGCAAGAAGGACATTGGAAATCAGAATGCCCCAACCGCCCCGGCCAAGGACCCAGCCCCCAGCCCCCACCTCCTCTTCCTGTCAGTTTTCCCAGTGTTGAATAGGACAGCCTGAGGGACAGTGACATCATCGCTCCTTTGCTTGCTACTGACCAATCCGGTCCCTTTGTTGAATGCCTTATTTCTGGTAAACCTGTCTCCTGTCTTGTTGATACCGAAGCTTCCCGCTCCACGCTAAGGGCTACTGAATTTCCTTTCCTACCTCATTCCCCTGAAACTGTAAATGCTGTCGGTATAGGCAGACAGCCTATCCCATATCCAGTCTCTGAACCTGTCTCCATCTCTATTGGCCCTTTGTCTGAAAATCATGCCTTTCTTCTTAGCCCTTGTGCACCTGCTGAACTCATTGCTTTAACACGTACTTGCATTCTTGTAAAAAAATCAAACCACAACCATTTATACTGACTCTAAGTATGCTTTTGGTGTTGTTCATGATTTTGGACAAATCTGGAAACAAAGAGGGTTCCTCACTTCATCAGGGACCCAAATCAGTCATGGTTGTTATGTAAAAGCACTCTTAGAAGCTGTTCAACTGCCTTCTGCTATTGCTATTGTTAAATGTAAAGCTCATGAGAAACCCGTTGATGATGTCACACGAGGAAATGATCGGGCAGACCGTTCTGCCAGAAACGCGGCCCTTTCTGGCCCACAGGCTCCTAACTCTGGTCTTGTTTGTTTTTCAGCAGACCAGTCTCCTTTGGCTAGCCTTTCAAGTCTGGCCCTTCTTCAAAAACAGGCCCTAAAAAAAGGAAAGGATGACTGGCTGCGTGCAGGATGTTCACTGCGCCCCGACTCTCTCTGGCGCTCCCCGGATGGCCGCCTGGTGGCGCCTAGAGAGCTTTTGCCACATCTTGCTCGTTTAACCCACACTGTGGCCCATACGAGCAAAGGGGGAATGATTGCTATAGTACAAAGAGATTGGTTTGCCCCAAATTTTCCTTCCATGGCACAACAGTACTGTAGCTCCTGTCCCATCTGTCTAGCTTACAATATTGGGCAACGGGTAAAAACGACACCCGCAGCCCATCCCCCTGCATGGGGACTGTTTGTAAATCTGCAAATGCTGCGAGCGAGGAGAGCCCCCCCCCGGCCTGGTCCGGCCCGGCCCGGCCCCGCTGCCGCTTCCCTGCCCTGCCCTGCCCGTGCTATGGGACCGCGAAGGATCGCAGGCGGACCAATCGGCGCACAGAACGGCATCCCTCCCAGCCAATCGCCGCACGTCTCCAGGTGTCCCCCTGGGTTTAGCAGGGAGCTGATGTTCTTCAGGGCAGCACAAAACGTGCCGAGGTCTTTGCAGGCAGCTTCCAAGCACAGTGTGGAGAGCAGGCACTTGGCCGCGGGCAGCGTCATGGGGGCCAGAGGGTTGGGCTTCCTCACATCGCACTTCAGAGCCTGCTTCACTTTCTTCCTCGGTTTCTCTTCCTTCTCAGCCCACTTTTCCCTGGGAAGAAATATTGAGTGCATGAAACCTCTCAGTCAGCTGCCTGCCTAGAAGCTTGTGTTGATAGAAAAGGGAGGGCGTTCAATGAAACTGAAGAGCAGTGCCTTGAAGAGGGGATGCTCGCCCCCGCTCTATTATACACAACGAGGCTGTAGACCTTACTGCCACAAGAAGCCATTGAGGCCATGGCCAGGCACCTGCACTTGTTCCCAGACAGAGAAAGGCCCCTAACTCTGAGCTCAGGGTCCCCAGAGGGAGACTCGGGGTGCATATGCACTGCAAACTGGAGGAGCAAGGGCATCCTGTGCAGACACCCCCAAAGCTGCTTCCGGGGAGCTCCGATGCCAGCATGAGAAACATTGAGCTGTGGAAACCCCAGGACCAGAGAGACTAGATTAAAGCTACGTGAGTTGGTCAGCACCCGCTGTATCACATCAGGAGAAACTGCTAGAGTTGCTGCATGTAGCTACAGCTGCAGCTGTTTTCCCACTTACCATTTGCATTGCCTTATTCACATCAGGGCCCTTTGCAAGGCGGCAGAGATAAAGGTCCTGTTCGGAGGCCCTCTCCTTCAGGGACAGAGGCTGGTGAGAGCTGAGCTAGAATGAAGGGCCCATGAGCCCTCTGCTGGAATTGTACAGAAACTCACCCGGAAAGGTTGTGTTGTCTGCAAAAATATCTAGTGTGCGGTTGTCTACGGTTTTCAGAGACTGTCAGGGGCTGCAAGGGACCTGGTAGATCGCCGGGTGCAGCCCCCTGCACTAGGCAGGAAAAGACACTGGGGTCAAATGACCCCAGCGAGGTGACCATCCAGTCTCCTGTTGAAGATGTCCAGGGTAGGTGACCGCACCACCCCTGGGGGGAGTTTATTCCACAGTCTGGACACCCTGACTGTGGAGGAGTTTTCCCTGGACTTGCACCTGACGCGGCTTCCAGGATTTTGTACCCATTGCTCCTGGTCTTCCCCAGGGGTGCCCTGGTGAACAGCTGTTCCCCAAGCCTTTGATGTACTCCCCGATGTAGCGGTAAGCTGCTACCACGTCCCCTCTCAGCCTGCTCTTCTGTGGGCTGAAGAGGCCCAAGTCCCTCGGCCTCTCCTCGTATGGCTTGTCTTGCAAGTCTCTGATCCTATGAGTGGCAGCGTGGTGTTTGCCCTGCGGGCCGCAACATCGCACTGCCAGCTCATGTTCGTGCGATGATCTAGCACTACCCCTAGGTCCCTTTCGGCTGTGGTACAAGTCTAATTGTTGCCACCGAGCCTGAGGTCTGCTGGGGACTGTTTGCCCCCAGATGCGGGTGTTTCAGGCATGCTCAGCAGGAATAAGGAGCCTGTCCCATCTATTTTGACTGTACAGACCTGCGGTCAGGACAATTGCTTCCTGGGTGTTTGCACAGCACCCACTGCTCTGGGGCCCTGGTCTCAGGGCAGGCCTCTAACCACGGTTGGGTTAGTCTTTACCTATCCTAAAGCAGTTCAGCAGGGGACTTTGTCCAGACTGATGCAGGACAGGCTTTACCTACTTAGCTGCCTGCTGTATTTTTCAGCTTAGGAAGGGAAAGAGCAAGGAAAATCATTTAGGAACAGGATGCAGAGGCTACTTGTACCTTCCTGTGGGGTGGGGTGGTGGGAGAGTGAAAGGTTTAATTGCTGGTGCCAGCACCACCTGTTAATCCATCCCCACCTCTCTTGAATGGAGACTGCCTCCCATGTGGACATGGGTGAAGCCCAGTAATTAGCCAGTATGCTGGCAACGTAGTGACATGTGGGGTTAACAGACTTTGAGATACTGGCCATGGCTGCAGAGAGGAGCGGGTAGTGCGATGCACGGTGAGCTGTCCTGGCCCCACAGCTGTTGCTACCAAGATGGGGGCGGGGGGTATTTCCAGGCCCCTAGACATGCCTTGGCACTTCCCAAGTGTGTCTACACAAGACACTTATTGCACATTAGCCTAATAATACTGTGCAGTAGCTTGTCATGGCAAAAAATGTGCTATTAGTCTACTGCGCAGTCTTATTCAGGTAATGTGCAGTTAGCATCACTAAATAACTATGTGCCAGTGCTACTGCACTGTAACTTTAGTGCATTTCGTTAGTACTTTATTAAGGAAGTACTAAAATAAATGCACAGTATCTAAGGCGCATTAATGAACACGAACCCACACAATGCAGTGTGCTGTGTGACACTCACTTAAAGCGAACATCTCACACAGGCTTCTCAGGTTGAGTGTCAGGATCTTGTTTCCTTTGCAGTGACTTGCACCGAGGCTGCAGTATGTTTCCAAGTAGATCCTGGGGTTGAAATCCATCTGATTCCCTTGTAAAACTGCTTCAGCAACTTTCTTAAGGACTGGATACAGAGGCTATGGGACGAGTGTTACTATAACAGCGTGCTGGGGCTGCGAGCTATTGCTGGGGGGGTGCTGGAGGATGGAAGTGGCCTACAGATGCTTGTGTGTGTCAGGAAAGCAGAGACATGTGGGATTGCTGAATATTCGTCAAAACTCATCCCTCTTCCAGCACCGCAGCAGAGGGCTGTAGGACAGGGCATCGTTCCCTGCTTTTATCATCCTTGTGAGTAACTGTGGGCATCGCTCCCTGTGTTTTATCATCCTCATGAGTAACTTTTCATGGCAGCAAAGTGAAGCAAAGTCAGCAGGAGAGGGATTCATTTTGGCTGTAGGAGTGCAACTCACTGAACCAGGCGGGAGATCCAGAAGTCTCTGAGCTCCCTAGGGATGCCTGTGAAGTAGGCACTTGGTAGTTAACATGTGACGGCATTTTTCTTGATGTATCACAGGCTTCAGAACAGGACGGAGAAGAAACTGTGCCCTGTGCGATGGGATGGGTTGCATTGGGTGAGTGAGATGCATTGGTGAAGTGGCATGGGAACTGCCCGCTGGGACAGCAAACAGCGCTATAGCTCGGCTCCAGACAGACTGTGCTGAGGGCACCTAAGGGCTGGCAGCCTTCTCTGGGTTTGCTTCATGCTAAACAGGGCTCTTGGTATTAGATGAGTTAGAAAGCAGCAAAAAAAAAAAAAAAAAAGCGGGGGGGGGGGGGGGTGTTGCAAAATAACTCCTCCAAACTGGCAAAAGTTTCCAGTTCTGTTTTATTGATCCATAGATGAGAACTCCGTGCAGAAATAGTTTGCATGTTATACTGGATACGAGCATTTTCTATTCAAGAGTTAAAGCAGACTATTGTGTTTCAGGCAGGTGTAATTAGTTCTAAGAAGCCGATCTAATGGATTATTTGATTGTTTTCAATGCAGACCAGAGGGCAAATCACTCTCCACAAGAAACAACAAATACCATCTGACTCACAACCCACTTCCTCTCCCATTCCTGGCATTGGTGCCTCCTATTATCAAAGACTGGGATCAGACAGACCAGACATTGGACCAAAAACCACAGGGCCCATCTTGGGTGCCCATATACAGTGCCCTTCCAGACGTGGTGTAAGGTTTGTCAAGAGCTTGAGAAACCCAGGGCCTGAAAAGATCTGGACTGGCATAAGCAATCCATGATTAGTACATGTGGAAGCAACACCCTGGCCACTCTCAAGGCAGTTTTCACGTTGCTCCTGTTGTTCAGGGTCAGAAGACACTAGCATCACACCTGAGAGTCTGCGCTCCTCTCCTGCCTAGCGGGGACTTCCACTCGCATGCAAATGCTGCAATTTCTTATTTTTTAAGGAGATGTGTGTATTTTCACAGGAAAGGGTGAAACACATTTTAAGCAGGAATATATGCATCATCCTGGGCATAATGTAGCTTTTTAATTAATTTAATTTTAATTTCTATTTTAGAAGGATCCTTTTGTGTCCCACTTATTCTCCAAGGGACTTAAATCACTTTCTCTTTGTGGGTGACAATGAAGTACATCCCAGAGAAATGGCAGATTTCCTGCATGGTGTCGCCGTCCCTGGAGAGGACATCAAACTCCTGAATGGCAGAGCCAGTTGCACTAAGGGCCCCCCTCAAAAATTCCTCTGTCAGAACCAAACAGAAGAACTTTTTGGGACCGACCATGTAGAAACTGGTGCCCAAATCTCCACTCAGCACCAAATGCCCCCATGGCTTTAGCAGAGAGCTGATGTTCTTCAGAGCAGCACGGTAGGAGCTCTGGTCTTTGCAGACTGTTTCCAAGCAAAATGATGACACCGGGCAGTCAGCCGGAGGGAGGACATCTGGATCCAGGGGCTTAGACTCTACCTAAGACTACCTTCAACCCTGATGCAACATAGACCTAGCATCTTAACCTGCCACTAGTAAAGCAGAGGAACCACAGCTTCCTTTAGATGTTGCCACTATACGATCAAGAGGTCCTGGGTAGAGACCACATCCCCCACTATAGAGAAAGGCAAAACCCCCACTGTCCAGAACAAGCCCTTTCTCTGAGCACAACCCTACCCCCAGCACCTTGCATGAGCAAACTGAGGGAGAGGGTAAGAAATGGAGGAGTGTTACTTCTTGGGAATATCCAAGCTTCCTATGCCTCAAATCCCTGACCTGTAAAAAAATGTCTATCCCTGCTGAAATTGTGGTGTCCTGGCAATGTGGTCGGGAAGGACATGGGTGATGCACATTTCCAGGGAACTCATAAACCTAAGGAAAAGGATGACATAGTACAGTTAGAGAACAATTCAGCGTTTATTGGAAACAATGGCAAGCCACACATAATACATTTGGTTTAGGTCTAGTAGAGTCAGTCTCTCATGTTCATCACTGGGAATATTTAATAAAGCTGTATTTTGATTCCATTTTTCATACAGCTAATTTTGAGAAGTAACGTGACATTTGACAAACACTTGAGCAGCATCCATTGAGTTATCTGGAGATGCCAAAAATGTGGAGAGCAAGAACAAGGACAACCACCACGACAGAGAACAACTTTCCTCTCACGATGTGGTTTCCTGGAGGTTTGCTTCAGAAAATGCCAAGGCCAAAAGGACAGGGTGTGCAGAAAGCGTTCAAGAATCACCTAAATTTAAGGCATGTTAATCAGCATATTTCTACTGGACTATCTACTGCAAAGGAATTTGATTTTGATTTGTTGCTGCAGCAACTAAGTTTTGGGTGCCACTGTTGAAATGGGCACAGTATCCAGAGTCTCTCTTGCCTGAAGAAGGGTGTATGTGCCTGAAAACTTGCAAAGGACAATATTTCCAACTATTTAGTTGGTCTAGAGAGCACCAAGGAAAAAGAACTGTTTGCTGCTACAGAAGAAGGCGAAACCCCCTATAGTTCCCACTCAGGCTACGTGACAACTTGACTTTTCTGCTCATAAATCCCAAATTCCATCAGTTCCAATCAATCCCCTTCCAAGGAATGAGGACAGATCAAGGCCAAGATACCAATTAGGGTCTGCTAGTTATTGCCTCAAATTGTCCCTCTATGAGAGTAAACGTCTTCAGTCCAAATTAAGGGCATGTAGGAAAATCTTTCCCTGTCATCACGGGGAATGCACAACAATTAAAGGAGAAGAGAGCCATGACCAGCAAGAGAATGAAGCCTTAATAAGATTCTCTTTTCCCACTGGGGACAATTTTCCCCCAATTCTCCAAGGGACTTAATCACTTTAATTTTTGCGAGCGACAATGAAGTACATCCCAGAGAAATCACAGATGTCGTGCTGGGCCACGTCAGCCCAGGAGACAACCTCAACTGTCTCAACGGTGAAGCCCGTTGCACTAAGAGCCTCCCACAGAAATTCCTCTGTCAGGGGCAAGCAGGAGAACTTTTTGGGACCGACCATGTAGAAACTGGTGCCCAAATCTCCGCTCAGCACCAAGTGCCCCCCTGGCTTTAGCAGAGAGCTGATGTTCCTCAGAGCGGCGCGGTAGGAGCTCTGGTCTTTGCAGGCAGCTTCCAAGCACAGCGATGAGACCAGGCAGTCGGCCGGAGGCAGGACAACGGGATCCAAGGGGTTGCTTTTGTGGATATCACATTTTAGGACGCGTTTGATGGCTCCTCGTAACTTCCCCTCTTTCTCAGCCCATTTGTTCCTAAAGAGAGAAGAGGAAAGAGAGAGAGGAAAGCAAGAGGTTATCTGTTTTGGTGTGTTTTAAATGCCTTCCCCAGGATACAGATCTGAGAAATGGGCACGTGGGTTTTGTGTCTCTGATTTCCATTCCCTTGGAGAAGGATTTAATAAAGGGGGGAGCTTTGAAAGCCATTTTGCCCCACCCTCCCTGAAATTTGGGTGGATTCTCACGGGCAGGCTTAAACCCACGGGATTTCGATGGCAGTTCGGTACCTGTCTCCCTCCAGCTCACACACGTGCTGCACCACCAGAGTCCAGTCAAATGCTCCGGGCTCGTTCTTCAGCCACTTCAGCAGCTCCTGGCAATTTTGGTCTATATACTCTGAAGCAATAATCTCCTTAAATGACTCGCAGGCAGAAAGCAGCTGGTAAATGGTGGGTCCACTGCCAATATCAATCAGGGTGTGGCCGTCACAGCACCTGGTTGGGGTTAAAGAATGGTTCAAGATGATCATCACCTCTTCCCCATGCTGCATGCCCTCCAGCAGAGGCAGGGGACAAGCAGCCCCCCTAAAGCTGCAGCCTTTCCTGATTCTTGCTCTGCTTTACGGGTGCTCCTTCCTTTCCAGGAGCTGCAGAAATGAACTGATAAAGAGCCAAAACAATGCTTGAGTTTTTGCAGTTTCTCCTCCCTGCTCCCCCTGCACTCAGCCTCTTTCCATTCATGAACCATACCAAAAACATGATTTCTATTGCACCTAGGTGAGCATTTTTATTCAGCATTAATTATTTCATAAAACCAAGTGCCTCCAATCCCATTGCTGCACCCTGACTCTTGCAACCCCCTTTGCAAATGCTATGAGAAAGGCCAATCTCTAGGTTAAACCTGCCTGCCTCTGGGCTTACAACACCTGATATTAATAAAGCAGTGGTGTGTGTGTGGGCAGAGCTGCACTTGCAATCCCACAGGCATATCCCGCTTACTTCCCCAAATCCGATTCCTTCAAAACCCTTTAGTTCAAGGGATGGCTTCATGACAGTCTAAGGAGAAGGGGAAATCTGCTATATAACAATCTGCTCCAGGACAGCGAGGGCGCTGAATAGCCTCTCCTCTGTGCTCACGGATCTCCAGGCACTTTAGGCGGGGCAGGAGTTCACAACATCACCCCTTGCTTAAGGGATGAGGACGAGCAGGGGGCACAGAGAGCTGACACAACTGCTCTAGAGTCCAACAGGAGGGTGGTGGTATGGACACGGGGCATCATTTTCCTAAGAAAAGTCCAGTGCCCGACTCTTTGCAGGCAGTGCATGAGAGGGGAGGGTGGGAGAAGCTCTCCAATGCTCTGCACCCTGTTCAGAGGCTAAGCATGAACACTTGGCATTTTTGCTGTGCTTTGTAGCTGGAAAGCCCTTGGGAAAGCACCTGCACAAAAGCTTGTGGGCAGCAAGACAAACTTGGTGAACTGCCAAAGAACTGTTTGTCACACGACTGAGACACTTGTCTCTAGCAACTGCAGACCACAAGCATGTCGCATGAGCAGTGCAACCTCCCACCCCGTCTCCTCTCTGAGTGCCTGGCTGGTCGTGCCCCTGTCTGGCCAAGGGAAGACAAGAGTGCCCAGGGCTTTGGGAAGGACCTACCAGAAGTGAAGGTTTTGCAGTAGTGTTTCAGGACAAATGTGAGGAACTTATCCCCCAAGGTGCCTCCTCCAAACTTGAAATATTCCAGGTACGCCATGAGCTCGAACTCTGCCTTGTAGACCTCCCCTCCCGTGAAGGCAGCCATGGGTTTGCTCTGCCCTGGCTCTTCCCTGGCTTTGCTCTATTCTTGCCTGAGTCTCTTCTTGGGGCTTGTATCATCCCATCTACACTCAGCCTTTTAACCCCTTTGTGCCCCTGACACTGAAAAGCTGCTTGTAGCTTGTCTATACCTCAGAGGGTCACTTTAGGGTTGCAGCCGGCTGTTAACAATCCCCACTTGCTCTTTGAGCCGAAGGGGGAGGACACCCCGGGGTTGCAGCGGTCACCAAGTGATGTGAATAGTTAACGACTCAAGGCCATCCCGTTAGCTGCCACCTTGGCAGCATCGCAGTATATGTATATGTATATGCACAGCAAGGGACTTCTGACCCTTGGCCAAATTCCCCATCATGGACGTGAGAGCAGCAAGGAGAGCAAGTTCATATAAAGATCAACATCAGCAGCACAAAAGCTCTCTTAATGCCTCACTGCAGCATTCGTGTGCTTCATCTGATGTGTGAGAGGAGCCGGAGAGACTCCCCACGGCTGTTGATCCCAAGAAGCCCAATGATCATGGCAAAGGAGCCTGGAGATCTGAGTCTGATAGGGTAGGATACAGTGCCCAGGAATAGCCCGCATAGGCGAAGTGCCTGTGCTTAGGAGTAGCCATGAGAGGTGAAGTACCTGGGAGAAGCAGGCAAGCCTGGAAATCACACCTCAGAGTAGCTGAGGGAGGCCTGGTCACAGGGACTGAGGCCATGGACCAAAGGGGCTGATGAAGGAGATGGTTGATACCACCTACAAGGCATGGGCGTGGTGTGAGGGGCAGTTGAGCCACATCAATTAGCCCTTAAGGCAATGACCATGGACACCTGTGGTCACAAAAGTAAGGCCAGGCTTGGGAAGCCCTGGGACAGCCTCTGTTTTTTCTAAAAGGTAGTACCATCAAGGTGTGGCAGGAAAGTGAAGGGGGAATGCCCAAAGAAAGCCAGACTGGGCAATGGCTGAGTGTCACCACCGGCCCTGGGACCAGCACTTGCTACACCTCTGCGTTTGATCCAGGCCCCGGTTACTGCCAGCCTCCAGCACATGCAGAGCAAGAGGCTGTGCACACATTTAGGCGTGCTGGTCCCCATCCTGCCCTTGCCAGAGGTGTGACCCTTGCGGGGCTCAGGCCATGCTCCCTGCAGCTGGCTGTTCATACAGCTGTGGAGAGGAGTGACATCCTCACCCAGCATCTGCCCCAGATCCCCAGGTTCATGTCCAAAGATACCTAAGGGGAAGGTAGTTCCCCAGGACATGGGTGAGGGGCTTGTAAATCTTAACCGGACCATGTTCTACCGTTTACCCTCTGGTGAACCAAGGAAATCAACTTCTGGATATAATCCTGCCCTGATCCCCCATGGGCTGCCCAAGATGAGACCTGATCCATCTCGCCACCATCTCTACGTCAAATTTTTCCCTGCACATTTGTTAGTTGGCTCTGTCTGGAAAGAACACAGGACGGAGCTGTGCCATCCTGCCCGGAGCTGTGCCTTTTCCTATCTCTCTTGTGCTTGTCCTCTTCCTCTGCAAGGAGGAGCGCATGGATCCGGAGCACAAACACACGTCGTCTCAGCATTTCCAATGAGCAGCTCTTAGTGGTTTCACCTGTCCCTTTCCCCTTCCCTCAGCCCATTTCCATTCCTGACCAGTACCCCAGGATATGCTTTTAAGTGAGCCTATATTTTGTGTTCAGGTTTAGTTTTTCCATAACGCAAGCTACTCTAAACCCATCACTGCACCCCTGAGCCATGCAATCCCCCTTACAAATTACTGTAATTAATGACAAGCCCTTGGATTACATTACGTGTCTCTGGGTTTGTGGTAATTGATAGTAACAAAACAATACAACGCGATTTGCTAGGGCTCCCATTTGCCGTCTCACAGCTAGGTAAACAGCATTAGAAATAACAGCTCATTTCCTTCACAATAACAGATGAAGGAGGGCATTTGATATTTTAATGCGGTGCTTATGGAGAAGCTTTGAAATCAAATGTTATCAGTCTTATCTCTGCTGCCATCTTCTCCAGCACTAACATGTTCTGGATTGAATTTGGATCATACCCTGCCATGTTAATGACTCTCCAGAGAAATCTGGAACTTACACGTTCGGTGCATTTCTTTCCCCTTGGCTTCCCTCTCCACACCCAGCCTTGCACCCTGTATTTGTTTAAAGCTTACAGGGATGCGAGACCTGAGCTCAGCCGCAGCAGAGACTGGTGAATGCCCTTGCTTATGTGACTGTGCAGAAGTGCAGGAGGCTGGCTGCCTTCTTTTAAACCTTCTTTTAAATCCCATTTGCTTTCAGATCAGGAGGGAAGGGCTGTGGGGCCCAAACAAAGATCTTGGGACAGGTAACACATCCTGCAAAGTCCTCTGAGGGGTCGATAGCTGCATGCCCTGATATCTGGGGGAAATACAGACACACCGAGACCATCGTGAGACATGGCCCTGTGCCTGTCACCAGCATGGTATTGGGGACCTGAGCCTCCCAGACTGGGGCAAGGCACCGAGATGCGTTTGTTGTCATTAGGGGTGTAGGTTGCAGCCACGTTAGTCTAAGGACACAGGCAGACAAGGTTTTGGGGGTAAGTCTGATATCTTTTAGAATATCAGAAAACTCTTCTTTGCAAGCTTTCAGGTACAAATAATACCCTTTGTCGGGCTGAGGAAGTGTCTGCAGATGGTCCGTGCTCTTCCTGGATGAAGTAGTAAAGCAGCCAGAGGCTGGCAGTTTGGATCACTTGCAAGCACTTTAAGCACCGAGGGCCTTTGTCCTCAAAAGCCTTTGGCAAAGAAGACCATTTTGGACAGAGAAGACCATTTTGGACAGAGCCTTTTGGACAGAGAAGACCATTTGGCTGTGGGGCTGGTGTTACTCCAATCTCCAGGCAAGACTGCAGGCTGCTTTATTTTAGGTGCCGATGGATGGGCCCACTTCAGTGATCAAGTGCTCCCATCTCGGCTCATTTCAGGCTTGTGGCACTCTCTGTAGGTAGATGGCTGAATACTCCCAGTTGGACCGGGATAGCACAGCATATCCCCTTGCAGGCGGAGGGGAAAATCTGCCACATCCTATTGAGTTCTCATCATGCTTTCTCTTTTCTGGCCACGAAGAGGCAGCAAAGGCTCATGTGAAACTCCACTGCTCCTTGTTCTGTTATCTGCCCCCACTGAGAACAGCCCAGCTCCATCCTCATTGCAACCCCCTGCAGGGAGCTGAAGCTGAGCGGCAAGGACAATTCTGCTGCTGCTTGAAGGCACCTTGCAAAGAGAAGAACAGGTCTGTGCATGCACCAGTTGGGAAGGGAATTGTTCTTGGGGAAAAAAATTCACCAGAAGCCTTTATTTTATTGCTTTTACTCTCAGTTGCATGAAGGGATCTTGCTGCCGCTTTGGCTGTGCATACTTATGTCCAGGAGAATACCCACAGGCCCTCCTCACCCAGTACAGAGGTAACGAGGGTCCTTCATCCGTTCTTCTCCCAGCTGCCAATGCAATTGGTGCATCCAAGGCAGGCTGTGGGCAAGTTGGGGGTCAGGGGAATGGTGGGAAAATGTGGTACCATGGCTAATTTCTGCTTCCAAACCCCTGAGATGGCTCTGCCTGCGTTGGGGGCCAGACAGACCAGTCTGCATGTCCCAGAGTCTGATCAGCACAAATCCCCTGCAATTCTCTAGAGGCTCCTACACTGCACCGATCTCCGTGGTATCTGCGTGTCCCCAGTTGTGTGATAATTACCACCTTCCTTGTGTTTTTTCTCTAGTCCTGACCCTGGGACAGCAGGGTGGGCACAGGGGGAAGGTTTTAAATCATTTTAAATGATCTCTGTTGGTATTTATGCCACTGATGTGCACAGCGGTGCCAGCTCAGGCATGTTTCCATAGGCTACATTGGAGAAACCAAAGTCACGAAAACTTGCCAGGCATTTAGAGGGAAAGCTGGCAAGGTTGGATGGTCCTGTGCTTTCATGGGGGCCAGCCCCTGAGATAGCTCTGGGGTTTAAAGCCAGCTTTGCCCTCCCTTCCCCTTCTTCCCTGCCTTGTTCCTGCACCTAAAACACAAGCAGTAACCGAGAAGCGGATCCAGAGGTCCAGAGGTGGATACACCTCTGTGGCTATCCAAAAGGCTTCCTTTGCCTCAAAACCTCTGGTGGCCTGAACTTGTGGTATCTTTGCTGGCTCACAAACTTTCTCCGCGGTCAAGGCCTGATTCCAGCGCAAGGCAGGTGTGAAACTGCAACGTCTATTTTATAAAAGTGAACTTTTTGCCCTCTTTGCTCGAGCAGTGCTGGGCTTCTGGTGTTACCTGCAGAGTCCCACCTCTTGCACTGGATTCCTCTCCCCTGGGAACAAAAGATCCCGCTTGCTCCCGCAATACAGGATTGTGAAACAAAGGATTTGCATCCTAGTTCACTCTGTCCTTGTCTTTCTCCCTCTCCTTCCTGCTCTCTCTCATACCCTCCATCGGTGGTTTAAAAGGGTTCTTTTTTTTTGTTTGAATTTCTCTCTGCTGTAACAAGAAACTAGCAATTAACTATTATAAGGCTATTTTACAGTCCTATGGAAACCCCTTTTATCCATTTTGTTTTAAATGGTTATATCTTTTATTCCTAGTTTTCAGGAATATAAAACTTTACAACATTTGCTGCAAACCTTCATACTTTGCTTTGCAGTTTATGGCTCCCTCTGCAGATATATCTTACACATAAATAAGGCTTTCATCTCTACAGTACTTGACCATGCACTGCGGTGGCTGGGAGCAGTTTCATTAATGCAAATCTCTCTGCAAATCGCAGCGTGATTCATATCCAGTCTCCATCTAGGCTAGTCCCGTGGTGCAGAGCCTGGAGAAGTGATCCTAGCTGAGCATCTAGTCTATTCGGACTGTCAGTTCTTCAGGGCAGGGACCATCTCTGGTGCATGTGGGCAGAGCAGTCAGCCCAAAATGAGAGCCCATCCCTTCAGTGGCCTGGAGATACAAATAAGCCCTAATGAACCCTCTCTGTAATGAATGCAGCCAGGAGCTCTGCTAATTTCCCCTGCTGCTGCTGATCTGGCCCACAGGTGTTTGTCTGGAGAGGGAAACCCTCAGCCAGTGCGGAGGCCTGAGTGTGCCGTTCCCCTCCGATAAAGGCGTTTTAGGATTAATAAGGGGGTCCCGTGATGCACTCAAGCTCAACAAAAGTTTTGCATGCCTGCTCCCCCAGCCCCATCACACAAACAGCAGTCGGCACTGGTTGCTGCTGGCACTGGGGTAGCCGGCATCGTGAAGCCCATCCCCATGCTCCCACCCAGAACACCCCATGCCAATGCACCTCTCTGCTTCCACCGAGGCAATAAAAGTCACCAAGAGGCTTTGGTGTCCATGCAGATTTGCAGTGAGCTGTACTTTGTCAAAGGCAAGAGCAGCTCATGTCTTTGGAGCTGAGCTCCAGGGTTTGACCCCACTGCCAGGGGCAGGGTGTGCCGCGAGGGATGGTTTTAGCAGGACAGATGGTTTGGTTCCTGGGTGGGGCAGCATCTCCACAGCTGAGAAGGGACATTCCTACAAGAGGCAGATCCCTGTGTAACATTGTGGGTTTTGGATACACGATGGTGGTGGAGGATCGGATGTGAGCGAAGGCAGGTCTGCTGCATGTTGAGGACTTAGCCAGTAATGGGGGGGGGGGGGGGGGGGGGTCTCTCTTCGAGTATGGAGAAGCAAGTGCCAATTCAGTTTGCAGGCAAGGTTTCATAGTTTCATAGTTGGTCGGGTCAGAAGGGACCTGAGCATATCATCAAGTCCGACCCCCTGCCATGGCAAGAAAGAGTACTGGGGTCAAACGACCCTGGCGAGGTGTTCGTCCAACCTCCTCTTAAAGACCCCCAGGGTAGGAGCCAGCACCACTTCTCTTGGAAGCTGGTTCCAGATCCTAGCCGCCCTGACCATGAAGTAGCGCCTCCTGATGTGTAGCCTGAATCTACCCTCTGCCAGCGTGTGACCGTTACTCCTTGTCACCCAGCGGAGTCCACCCTGCTCCTGCAAGGTATGTCCCACCTCTACTGCACTACGCGCTGGCTGTAGGTCGGAGTAGCAGGATGACTGTCGCGTGAGACTGAACCTCTTTTTTCTTTTACAGCAGCAACACGAGCCCAGGCATGCTGTCACCCACGTTTCTTAAGCAGTGTGCCTATATATATATCTCTATCTCTGTCTCTGTATATATATAAAGCTCTGTATATCTCTATGTAGGCATATACAGAAAGCTATCTCTCTGTCTATCACTATATATTTCTATCTCCATTTCTATAGAGGTGTATTTCTATCTCTATCTCTATTTCTCATTGTGTTTGCTGTGCAAGCCCCAGACCCTGTGAGAGGCCATGGCTCTCTCTCTGCAGCCCATTTTGTAGCAGTCCTGGCTCTGCGCAGCCAGGGCACCTGAGTCCAAGTCAGAGCCCCTGGCCGTGCCCCGCCGCAGGGCTGGCTGGAAGGGGAGGCAGAGGCCTGAGCCCTCGGAGGGCCGCCCTTACCTCTTGGGTGTCAGAACCCAGCCCAAGCTGAGCCGGGGAGCCGGGGCTGGCTCGGGCTCAGCTCCCAGCTCCGTGGCTTGTCCTGGGAAGGAGCCTCGCAAGCGCCCATCAGGCGTGACTGCTCATGATCAGCACCTGTCCCACCGCTCCCCCAGGGACCCGCGGCTCCCAGCTCCCTGCAGCTTTGGTGCAAGTCCCCGGCCACTGCCACTGCCCCTGCCGCCCCACATATCATCTAATATGGGCGGAAGGTAACCGAGCAGAGCATAACTCGCCACTCGCACGCAACATCTGTCGTGAGCGTGGTGAGCACTCCTGGCCGCACGGTGCAGCTGGCCCTGGTCCCCCAAGTGCCGCAGCTGGGGTGCTGGTGGCCAGGACCCGCAGCCCCAGCAGAGGCCTGTGCAGCTTCCTCGCACCGTACCCCCAGCCACAGCTCCGCAGATGGACATGCCCGTGTGCAGCCACAGGCCCTGCCGTGCTCCAGGTAAGTCGGGCACGGAGAGACTGGGCACAGCCGGGGAGGCAGTGCAGGGGGTAAACGAGGCGATGGCTGGGGCTTGCAGGAGCTGCCTGAGGCGGGCTTGTGCAAGAGGCAGAGGGCAGGCAGTGCCTGTGCCCACCCCGGAGCCTGGCTCGCCTCCCAGGCTGCCTGACCTGGACGTAGCACTTCACCATGTCTCCCCAAAGTCAGGGTAGATGTACACCCGATAGACTGGAGACCTGGGATCACGGCTCTGCTCCAGGTCAGGTCAATCTAAGTTTCAGCAGCCGAGCTGTCTGCCATGCTGCTGGGCTCCTGGGTGAGATGCTCCTGCCTGCTCTCACCTAGCTGGACCCATTCCCCTGACGGGAAGTGAAACATGGAGGTTCAGACCTGGTACTAAAACCAACAGTCAGGCTGGGGCTGTAACCACTGTGCTTTTTTGAGGCTCTCAGCCGGGGCCACTTAGTGCCTACAAGGAGGAGCGTGCTCAACAGAAGACACATATTAGCCAGCGTTTCCAGGAGCCTGGGGGGGGCAGCGTGTTTTCAGAGCTAAGTCCCACGCTGCTCCATCAGCGAGACTGGAGGTCAAGTCCTGATACAGGAACGGTGGGTGTTTGGGTGCAAGCAGTGCGACTGAACGGGGCCCCGTGTTAGTCGAGATGAACAAAGACACCAAAGCCCCCAGTCTTTAATGCTCTCGTTCCACCTCAGAGGCACCGAGTCAAGGGGCGCAGCGCAGAGCTCTGCATCCAGAGGTGCTTGCTAGCCTGGAGGGCAGAGTCCCTGCTTGAAACCTCAGTGTTGTGGCTTTGAATCCTGCCCTGGCTGGTAGGGTGATTGCCTGCGTCACTTCTTTGCTCTTGTGGCCTCCTCCTTCTTTCATTGCTGGGGCCGGTGGCACCGGGTCAACAGGCGCAGCCGACAGCTTCTCCTTCAGTAGAGCTTGCTGGCCTGGTGGGCAGAGAGCTTATCTAGAGAGTTGGTGTCATAGATTCAAATCCCACCCAGGTTCTATGAGCAAGTGCCCTTTGTAAGCTGGTCTCTGGGGCCAGTGCTGTACTCCCAGGGCCCCTGACTCTTTCATTGCTGTGGCCAGAGGCACCAAGTCAAGAGGCGCAGCCAAAAACTTTTTTAATTAGGAGAGGTTGCTAGCCTGGTGGGGAGAGTGCTAGCATAGAGGCTTGGTGTCATGGGTTCAAATCCCACCCTGGCTCAGACAAGCTGGTCTCTGGTGTCAGCTCTTTACTCCTGGGGCCCCTGACTCTTTCATTGCTGCAGCCAGAGGCACTGAGTCAAGAGGTGCAGCCGACAAGTCTCCAGGAAGGAGAGCTTGCTGGTTTTGTGCGTGAGGCACTGCCTTCAGACAGTAGTGGCATGGGTTCTAGTCCTGTGTGTGTCTGGGCTGGATGAGTGATCTTGAGTGAGCCAGAGACCCATGGCCTGCGTGCCCCCCTAGCTGTGCTGTTTGAGCGCAAAGCAGTTGGGGTTGGCTCCATGCTTCTTCTTAGGCTGCTGTGCAGGTGCCTACAGGCACTGGGTACTGTTGTGGCAGGACCTTTTGGAGGTGGTCTGGGGGCGTCCAGTTTTGGCACTCCTGCTGTACATGTACAGTGTACAGTCGTACATCCAGTGTACAGTCATCCAGGTGAATGTAGAAGTCCACGTGGACATGACTAGTCTGGTTTTGAGCCTCCCAGTGACTAAAAGGCATACACATAATCAGTAACAGAGACTTCTATGTTCACCTGGATGACTGTACACTGTACATGTACACCAGGAGTGCCAAAACTGGATGCCCCCAGACCTGGGCGACCTCTCCGTGACCTCCAAAAGGTCCTGTGACAACAATACCCAGCAGCCTAAGGCATGCTGAGAAGCAGCATGGAGCCAAGCCCAACTGCTGTGCACTCAAACAGCACAGCGAGGGGGGTACCCAGGCCATGGATCTTTGGCTCACTCAGGATCACTCACCAGGCCCAGACCCTATGCCACCAGTGTCTCAAGGCAGCATCTCACCCACAAGGCCAGTGAGCTCTCCTTCCTAATGACCTGTTGGCTGCGCCTCTTGACTCGGCGCCTCTGGCCGCAGCAATGAAAGAGTCAGGGGCCCCCGGAGTAAAGAGCTGGCCCCAGAGACCAGCTTATTCGAGCCAGGGTGGGCTTTGAGCCCATGACACCAAGCCTCTATGCTAGCACTCTCCCCACCAGGCTAGCAACCTCTCCTGAAAAGGAATGCTTTCGGCTGTGCCTTTTGACCCGGTGCCTCCAGCCCCAGCAATTAAAGGGACAACAGGTTGACCACACTGCAGTACTCAGTGCCAGGGCTCGGGCAGAGGTGCAAGTGCAGCCAAATCAGGTGGAGAGAGAGAGAGAGAGCGCAATATAGAAATATAGTGATAGAGAGAAATAAAAAAACCCTGCACTATTTCTCCCTATATTGCGCTCTCTCTCTCTCTCTGTGACACAGGAGGGAGACAGCTGGAGAGACCAAGGGTATGCCACAGGCCTTGGGCCCCGGCCCTCCCCGGGAGCTGGTTAAATACAGGGTTGTGTTCCTGTATTAATGCAGACCCTAGGACCATCTTAGACTCCTCTCAGACTTCCCTTGCTTTACTTAACCAAGGGGTCATCATCACTGCACCCGCGTGAAGCAGGGACCTGTTACATGGAGCACCTGGTGCGTGGAAGGGGGGTGCAGATTGAGACTCAGGGCAGAGCCACAACAAAAACGGACCTTGGGCAGGTAACGTGGGGCTTCGGTTGCAAGCCAGGAGCCTGCATCCAACACTGCTACCCGAAAACCGCGACTTGGCTGCTGCCCAAACCTGGAGGTGACCAGACATCAGGGCCTCCTATATCTCGGACCTTAAGGCTTCCCTGATGGCAACAGCTGCGTCTCAGTGAAGGCCAAAAAGTTTCCCAATCTTACCCGATCAGCAGCCAGGCGCCCAACTCCCCTAAACCCGTCAGCATTCAGAAGATACGCCTATCTCCCCAGCCAGCCCCACTGCCCCCATGGAGCAGTGCCGGCTCACGCCGCCCCGCACCTCTTCTCCGGCCCTGCAAACACCACGTCCCGCAGGCCGGGCCCGCCACCTCCGCCAAGCCCTCGGCTCCCGGCTCAGCCCTACCCCGAGCAGGGTTGGCTTTCCCTTGCGGGCTGCCAGGTGGAGCCGGCAGCACTGAGCAGGGGTTCTTCCTTCGGTACAATTTTTGTTTTTTGATGTGGATCAGCCAAAAGCAAGAGTAGCTTTGTATCCTATGTCAATCAGAAGCCTCCACTTGGTCAAATGCATTTTTGTTTCCACGGTTCGAAAATATTCATTCCCTCCCTCCAGCCAAATGTGCTGGGAAACGTGCTGACCGTCACTGACTCACCATTTCCCCAATAATTAAAATAAGTAATATGGCTGAAAATAAATTCAAAATAAATTTAAAAATTATATATTTTAAAAATATAATGGCAGTGAGAAAATGTGTCTGGCTCTCTCCCAACTCAGTAGCCCCTCAGGGATGAAAATCGGGAGACATGGCTGAAAGCCCGTGGACATTACATTGAACAGGCATGGGGAGGGGTGGAAACCACAGTTGGACTTCAGGGACTCGCGAAAACCTGGAGGCGACTGGGGATCGACACAGGCATTCTCCTTCTCGCAAGGGGACAAGTACATCTTCCCCCTGCCGTGACCCAGCCTGGTACAGAAAGAGCACCCACCGTGCTAGTAGAAGTAGCAAGACTCGTACCAGAGCCATTCAGAGACTACGGTCTGAAACGCTGGAACTAAACCACACCAAGAAGCTGGGAAGTTAGTCCTAAGTATTTTACTTTTATTGGGACCAGTTTCTCTTTTTAGACAAGGATCGGCTGAACTTCCACAGATCGTACCAAAGCATCACTACTTCACTGTACCTTATTTTCAGTTCCTCACAGAATCAGGACTGATTTCCTACAGTGCATTAGCAATTGTGAACTGATGACTAGGAACCATCTGTTACAGTCTTTTACCACTTGTAAATCACAACAGGAAACATTTGCATTAAACAAGTAAGACCACGGACTGGATCAGTAGATAGAATGAAAAAGTTTATTCCTTCAGCCAGCCTCAGTAGGAAGGATAATGGCTGAATCTTCTCAATGTAGACAAGCACCAGCCACAAGGTAAAAAGTTTTTTATACCATTGAGTGTTCGACTGTGTACATCTTAAGCCCACTTGTTCCTACCAGTTAGACAATGACGTCAATTAACTTTACGATCGTTTGGACACGGGACAAGATCTTCGTCCCAATTGGAGTTGGAGATTAACACTTTCAAACACCCATGGAGACTTCACTTCCAGACGCAAACAAACTGCACCACAAACAGCCTCAAATTGGCCCCGCAACCTCCAGCCGAAGCAGCTACAGCCAAGCCACGAACAGAACCGAGCACAAACCTGCGTTTCTACGCTACCACCGAGAACCGCTCAACAAGAAAAACCTACACGCTGCCTTCAGTCGCATCTATTTGGACCAACCGCTTAACTAGCAAAGCCAAACAACCCGCAAAACCGTCGACTGCCGCATATCAGTACGCACAACCGGCACAATGCCTCAACCTCGTCACGCACAATTGGGGCCAACCCAAGACCAAATGCACGGTGCAACTTGAAGCGTGGGGCTGCTTGCTCCTAATGGGTGTTTGAAAGTGGAGAGATGCACACCGTCTCCATCAGGACTCGTCTAAGCATGCATTAACAATTCCCCTCCCGCCCACCCCAACCCACGCTATTTGTTCCCCAGCTTCTTTTCCTGCTTCCGTTCGCTCTTGTCCAGCTGCCCTTCAGGGACCTGCAATAGTACACAAGACAGAAGTCAAGCTGACTGGCAATGAATTGCACCCCCCCCATAGCATATAAAATAACGTAGCTCACACCGCCTACTCAAACTTGGTGTCCTTTCAAAACAAGGGGGGTGACATATGTCTGGTTTCCTAAATGAGTACCCCGCTAGCACTCACCCGTGTATGACAACAGGAGGACCTAAGGCACGAATCCTGTGTATAAGGGGGTCCCACTGCTCCAAACCTTCCACGACATGTTCATCACAAGGTCGGCAACTTGGGGATGCAACTTGCAGAGAGGACAGACACTGTGTTCGAACTCCTTTACCTTCCCTCCGGGTGGGCTGACGTGGGTCTCTTCCCTCCTTGGTGGCTAACTCCTGCTCGTCTGCCATTTCCCTGCTTCTCCTTCTGGGGCCTTAGAAAACAGACAGGCACTGGATTTAAGTCAGCACGTCAGAGGACGAGACTGCAGGCCCCAACTTCTCTTCTCCTCTTACCTGTGAATGGACCTGCTGCCACTCCATCGTCAGTCCGTGCAAAGTGGGAAGAGCAGACGTCTGCAGGTTCGGCCTCTGACATCCAGCCAGGAGCAGAGTGCGATGGGCCAGAACTCCGGACAGAACTGCTCGGGCGGCACCATGAACGGTGACCGCAAGCACCGGCAACCCTGCTTACAGGGCGGTGCTCCCTGCACACAGCTGGCTGCTGGGGTATGAAGCCCGGAGACAACCTGCAAAGCCCCGAATGTCAGCTGACAGCTGCATCGGGAGGTCTCGATCAGGGGTCAAAGCTGCCCCGTGTGTCCAGAGCACAAGAGGGCCACAACTTCAGGCTCCCATCACAGAACCAACGGAGGCCAAAGGTCTAAACAATGTCTCTTCCCCCCACGGCCAGAAGGGGTGGGGGCGCAGCCCTGCTTACAGGGTGCCGCGGGAGGCCGTCTCAATAGCGCCAGGAGCAGCAGAGCAGAGGAGCAGAGACCTGGACCCAAGTTACAGGAAGGTCAGGAAGCCTTGGGGTCCCAACACACTCAGTATCTTCCAGAAGCCTGCAACTTTTCCTGCAATCCGTGGGTATCATCTCTGGCTGGCCTCTCCAAGTGGAACGAGAAGTAGAGAATCAAAGGGACCTGCACCCTGCTTACAGGCTGCAGGCCGGGCGTGGGGGTGCCGAAAAACAGCCGGCCAAGTGCCAGGGCGCTCGTCTCGCCAAGGACTTGGGGATGGAATACATAGCCTGCTCTCAAAAATGACGGCAGTAACCCTTCATGCGAGCTACTGAGTGACCACAAGAACATGCTAGTCACCCAACAAAAGGAGGCCCCTACCCTGAGATACACTGAGGTCTTTTTTCCAAAGTGATTAGGGGTGGCCTAATGCACCCCCAGGCCAGAAGGCACAAGAATTAATAGCAGTGCTTAACCCCCTAGGGGAAGAGGTGGGAGGAGAAGGCAACGAGGACGCATCTCACCCCTTTTCCAGCACTGGGAAGAAAACAAAGTACGCTGCAGCGATTTTAAGAACATAAAGAAAATAAATGCTTTTGTTCCCAGGCACTCCTCTCTCTCGTCATCCACACTCTCACACGGGTAAAAAGACTGTTCCCAGGCTGGAAAGGAGCTCCATGCCGCAAACCGCTTCACCTCCAGCCTTCCACGGGAAAATCCTCCTCCGCTTCCAGGGGGCAAGAAGGCTGAGACCGGCACCCGCCTTACAGGGCCCGGCCTGCCTGACTAGTCACACTGCCCACAAGGGGCAAAAGGGAAAGGCCTACAGCCCTGCTTACAGGGAGAGCTGATAGCCAGGCAAAGGACAGAGCTGTCCCCAGAGGCACAGTGAGACCTGGACCCTGCTTACAGGGTGGTCCACAGCTCTGCAGACCCCAGCCCTCCACCAGGGGCGTGGGACTCGCACCCTCATTACAGGGTGGCCCAGCCATCCGGATGTGGAGTGCCAGGCATAGATGCAGGAAGGAGGACCGGTGCCTGGACACAGGGATCGGAGAGGAGGCCACTAGCTTCAACCCAGCCACAGGAGGGTCATCCAGCTCTGGGGTCTAAGGAGTTTGCCATCACCCCACGAGACTCGGCTCCTGTCTGCAAGGCTGCCCTGTGGCACTGCGCTGCAGACTGCTCTGGCTCGCTCACGCCAGCGCAAGGAGGCTACGTCCACCCTGCTTACAGGGGCACCTCTCCGACTGGCTGGCTATGGCAGCGGACCTGGCCTCCCAGTTACGGGACGTCCAGCACTACGCACGTCCAAACCCCCTGTCCTTCTCCTGTGATAGCAGGCACCACACACCTTGCTTACGGGAGCCTGCGCCGTCGGCAGCCACGTCTAGCAGCTGGCCTGGACCCCGACTACAGGGCGGCTGCGCTGCGCTGCGCAAGACCACCAACCAGATCCACAGCTTTACGAACGAGGTGGCGGCGACACACGCCTTGCTTACAGGGCTGCCCACCTGCCACCTGACTGCTGCACAAGTGCAACACCATCGAGGGCAGAGACACATTTCCAGGTTATAAGGAGTTTGCCCAAAAGCTCACGCGCCCAAAATTTGGCCAATACATGATGGAGACCTAAAGGCAGGGAGGCCGTTCCGTCCAGAGTCCCTTTCCTTTGCATCCTGCTTTGCTGGCTTTTGGCCTCTCGTGGTTTGCCAGCCGCATGTCCTTCTGGCAGCTGCAAGAAGGAAAAAGAAGAGAAATAACAACCCACCCCTGGAAAAATACAGAGAGACAGTCTGGGTGTGAGGCATGGAGCCAGGGACCGAGACAGAAATTTCTAACGCTCTGTTAGATCACCAGGGCTTACAGGGAAGGACCAGTCTTCTGTTCAGCAGAGGGGCGAGCATGCCCTCTCCTTGTTCAGCTTCCCAGGACTGGGGCAGTTGGACATGGCAAGCCATGGGCCACAAGCCTACAGGCCCAACTTGTACCATGGCACAATAGATGGCACCTGGGATCCTACTGACAGGATGGTGCCCCTCCCAAGCACCGGCTTCCGTGGCAGAAAGCCAGCCTCACAAGGGTTGCTCAGGTGGCGCGGTTCAAGAAAGCAAGCCGCCCCACACCTGGAGGACAACAGGCAGAAACTACCACTTTCCTGGCAAGGAACTCAAAACTCTCGAGTGCGGGTATTTTTAACCTTTGCTTGGTCCTTCAAGTGGGGCATGTAATGAAACCCCGGATAACAGCAGCGAGTGGGGGAGCCAGGCTCTTCCCCAAGCGACAGGAGGCTCACAATGCCCGCTGTCCTAAAGAGCTCGCTGCCTTGTAAGAAGAAGGGGGACAGGACATCCCTCTGGCTTGCAGGACCCTCAGGACTCCACCTAAACCTGACCCATGCACGACAACATCAGGCGCTAAGGCATGAACTTGGCACCTCCTTATAAGCAACAGTCCAGCCTTCTGGGGTCTACAGCTTGACAACTGATCCCAAGATCTAGTTTGACAATGGAACCGCACCACCCCAAATGTCACCCTGGCAAAACTCCGTTACCTTTCTGGGCTGGCACGGTTTTCTGGCCTCCTCAGCCGACTCCTGCTTGTGTGTCATGATCCTGCTTCTCCTCCCAGCGCAGACAGGCCCTGCACTCACTCACCAGATGGGAAGACAAGTTTGTGGGCCGCAACTTCTCCCTGTCTTTCACCCATACCCGAATCTGCTGCCAGTCCGTCCTCTGTCTATGGAAAAGGGAGAGGGAGAGGGCACACGTGCTGGCTTGGCACTGACATCCGGGGCAGCCAGCAGCAGAGCACGATGGCCCAGGACTCTGGACAGAACTGCTCAGGCGGCACCATGAACGGTGACCGCAAGCACTGTTATTGCCTTGTTCCCCCTGCCTTTCCCCAGACCTCTGACACTGCTATCGCCTTGTCTCCACTGCCTTTTCTCCTGATCTCTGCCACCGCTATCACCTTATCAGGAGAAAAGGCAGTGGAGACAAGGTGATAGCAGTGGCAGAGGTCAGGGGAAAGGGCAGTAGACACAAGGCGATAGCAGTAGCACAGGTCAGGAGACAAGGCAGTGGCAATCAGGTGATAGCAGTGGCAGAGATCAGGAGAAAAGGCAGGGGAGACAAGGTGATAGCTGTGGCAGAGATCAGGGGAAAAGACAGTGGAGACAAGGTGATAGCGGTGGCAGAGATCAGGAGAAAAGGCAGTGGAGACAAGGCGATAACAGTGGCAGAGATCAGGGGAAAAGGCAGTAGACACAAGGCAATAGCGGTAGCAGAGGTCATGGGAAAAGGCAGTGGAAACAAGGCGATAACAGTGGCAGAGATCAGGGGAAAAGGCAGTGGACACAAGGCGATAACAGTGGCAGAGGTCAGGGGAAAAGGCAGTAGACACAAGGCAATAGCGGTAGCAGAGGTCAGGAGAAAAGGCAATGGAGATCAGGCGATAGCAGTGGCAGAGATCAGGAGAAAAGGCAGTGGAGACAAGGTGATAGCAGTAGCAGAGGTCATGGGAAAAGGCAATGGAGATCAGGCTTTAGCTGTGGCAGAGGTCAGGAGAAAAGGCAGTGGCAATCAGGCGATAGCGGTGGCAGAGATCAGGAGAAAAGGCAGGGGAGACAAGGCGATAGCCGTGGCAGGCCACGGTTAGAAGAGAACAGAGCAAGGGTGAAAAGGACCCTTGGCTTGGGGGACCAAGGAGACAGGGGCAAAGAGGTGCCTAAATCTCCCTGCTCTGGGACATGTACCAGCTGCACCAGGGAAATGGGGCACCTGCCTCTGGAGCTGGATAAAGGGGGATGCTCAGCACACCAAGCTCCAAGGCCAGGCTGCCCAGGCACAACACCAACCAGGGCTCATCTGGGAGTTAAACCCAGGATCTCTCACATCCTAAGTAGGAATCATGCCCCTAGACCAACAAGTCACATGCCTATCATTGCTCACCTTTACCCTGCAAGAGTCCATGTGACCCCTGAGCACCTGAGCAGCAGCTGCACCACAGGCAGGCCCTGCTGGCCTTGGCCTCATGCTGCAGAAGGGGGAGAAGACAGTGCAGGTGGAGCAGCAGCCACCCTCACTGCTGGGGTCTGGGGGTGCAGCAGCCCTCCCATGGTGGGCACAGGATCTGCAGACAGAGTCATAGAGGGCTGCACCAGCATGCTGCAGACTGCTGTGGGACAAGAAAGCAGGTGGCCAGGGAGCATCATGTGGGACTACCTTTTAAAGAGTAATCCTAGCACGCACGCAGCTGTGGCTGGAGCCTCCACCTCCTGCTAGCTATGGCAGGGAGGCAGAGCAGGGCCAGAGGAGGCGTGAACCAGGCTAATCCCATAAGGAGGAAATCTCTTCCAAATGGATGCATGTGTAGACAACATCCCAGGGCTGGCTCATTGCACAGGACATTACTGAGCAGTAAACCCAAATAGCATTAATTGCATGTGTAGGCAGACCCTGTGACTTATGAGGGACGACTTGTGACTGAGTACAATGATCTGACGAGGTTTGAATAATGATTGGTTTTAGAGTCCAGAGTTCCAAAATGTATCCCACGAACTGTGTTAAAGCAAGGAAATAGTGAGAGTTGAACTCCCAAGCCCAGGCCTCTACACCCTGAGCTACAGAGCCACACCAAGTGCAAGACATAGGCCCTGCTGGGATTTGAACCCAGGATCTCCTGTTTACTAGACAGGTGCTTTAGCCAACTAAGCCACAGGGCCTCTTATCTCTGGGTCAAAATCATGGGAATTTCAGCAGTGTCATTCAGGATTTATGTCAGGACATCAGCTTAGTTTATTTGTGTCCCTACAGGAGCCTGATGATCAGGGTTTTCCATTTCCCTCGGAAAAACATGGAGTAAACCGTGTTGCAGGGGTTTAGGTTGTAGCCGTGTTGGTCTAAGGATATAGGCAGACAAGGTTCCTTGGGTGAATTTGATATCTTTTATTAGACCAACCTGAATGGAGTAAACCGTGGATTTTACCTTTTACCGGAGGCAAATGTGGATTTCTCATTTTACCAGGGAAGCCCGTAAATTTTGCAGTTTTGCCATGAGCTCCCTGCAGACTGGCACAGTTCATGTTTGCCAGGAGCTGGCAGGGAGCTGGAGGAGGGCGGTACACGCACATGGCCCCAGGCAGCCCAGAAAGCAGGTCCTGATGGGGGGTGTAGGAAGGGGCGGTATTGAGCCCCCATAGGGAGGGAAGGGGAGATAGGGGTAGTTGGAGAAGAAGGGGGCTGGGGCTGCCCCACTGTTCCCTGCCATGCTGGGTCGTGCCCACTGGGCTGCGGCGGTCCCAGAGTAGGGGAGCAGGGTGGGAGCCTGAGCCCGCAGGCTGTGCCTACAATGTGGATAGATCTGGGGGGTGCAGGTCCCCCCTGCCTCCAGGGAATGCGTGCAGAGCCAGAGAGCTGCCACCCCCTCCGCCCAAGGACACAACCTGCCCTGCGCTCAGATCTGGCGGGCACGGGTTCCCCCTGCCCCCTGGGCGTGCATGCAGCAACGGAGAACCAGCCTCCCATGCCCAAGTCCACAGCAGGCAGGCAGCAGCGGGGAGCCGGGCTGCAGAAGCTGTGACCTCCTGCCTCCTTGCCCAACTCACAAGCTTCTCCTCTTCTCCTTCCCTCTTCTCCTCTTCACACATCACACCAGGTAACAAGGCCGCACACCTTGCCAGAGGAAGGACTTCAATCAGGGAACTTCAAACTGGGCAGCCAATGCTCTACCAGCTCAGTGACACAGCTTCTAGGAAAGAAAGAGCATCCCTCTCGGCTCAAGACCGTCAAGCAGGCCAGCGAGCAAGTGAAAATGGTAGCAGCCAAGCATTTCTATCGGCTTCACCGCGTGGTGGAGCTTGCACATGGCCCCTCCAACTGAGCTCCAGCCCCTGGCACAGGTACCACCTTCCACATCTCCACACCACAGGTTCTGCACCAACCGAACTGTGCCCTGAAGACGCCTTGCTCAAGGACATTCTTCCCTAACGACAGCTCCCTCACCCACACAAAAGTACTCACCTGTCCCGGTGCCAGGCACTGCCTTTTGAAAACCCCCACAGCTCAACTTGATGCCTCGATGGCCACTGTCATCCAACACTATGGGTTTGGGGGGAGCAAGGAGGTGTCTAAATCTCCCTGCTCTGGGCCATGCACCAGCTGCACCGGGGAAATGGCCTCACCTGCCTCTGGAGCTAGATAAAAGGGGCTGCTCAGCACACCAAGCTCCAAGGACAGGTGGTGCAGGCACAGTGCTAAGCAGGGCTCGTCTGGGAGTTGAACCCAGGACCTCCTACACCCTAAGTGGGACTCATGCCCCTAGACCAACAAGCCAGGTACTATTAATGGTGATTTCGTGAAGGAACATCTTGAGAAGCTGGATGCCTTCAAGTCAGCCGGCCCTGACAATCTTCACCCCAGCGTACTCAAGGAGCTGGCGAGCATCATAGCCCAGCCTCTAGCACGGATCTTTGAAAACTCTTGGTGCTCTGGTGTAGTGCCCGAAGACTGGAAGAAGGCCAATGTGGTGCCTCTCTTCAAGAAAGGGAGGAAAGTGGATCCGGCTAACTATAGGCCCATCAGCCTGACTTCTATGCCCGGGAAGATCTTAGAAAAGTTTATTAAAGAGGCCATGCTTAATGGACTGGCCGACGTCAACATCTTAAGGGATAGCCAGCACGGGTTTGTTGCGGGTAGGTCTTGCTTGACCAATCTCATTTCCTTCTACGACCAGGTGACCTATCACCTGGACAAGGGAGAAGAGATTGATGTCATATATCTTGACTTCAAAAAAGCCTTCGATCTGGTTTCCCATGATCGCCTCTTGGAGAAACTGGCCAATTGTCGCCTTGGGTCCTCCACGATCCACTGGCTGGAAAATTGGCTCCGGGGTCGGACCCAGAGGGTAGTAATTGATGGAAGTCACTCATCGTGGTGTCCTGTGACCAGTGGAGTCCCCCAGGGCTCTGTCCTTGGACCAGTACTGTTCAACATCTTCATTAATGATGTGGACACTGGAGTCAGAAGCGGACTGGCCAAGTTCACCGATGACACCAAACTTTGGGGCAAAGCACCCACACCAGAAGATAGGCGGGTGATCCAGGCTGACCTGGACAGGCTCAGCAAGTGGGTGGACAAGAATCTGATGGTGTTCAATGCCGATAAATGCAAGGTTCTCTACCTTGGGAAGAAAAACCCGCAGCATCCTTATAGGCCCGGCAGTGCTACGCTGGCTAGCACTATGGAAGAAAGAGACTTGGGGGTCATCATGGACCACAAGATGAACATGAGCCTGCAATACGATGCTGCAGCTAGTAAAGCGAGCAAAACGCTGCCTTGCATCCATAGATGCTTCTCAGGCAAATCCCGGGACGTCATTCTCCCCTTGTACTCGGCCTTGGTGAGGCCGCAGCTGGGGTACTGCGTCCAGTTTTGGGCTCCACAATTCAAAAAGGATGTGGAGAAGCTTGAGAGAGTCCAGAGAAGAGCCACGCGCATGATCAGAGGTCAGGGAAGCAGACCCTACGATGACAGGCTGAGAGCCCTGGGGCTCTTTAGCCTGGAAAAGCGCAGGCTCAGGGGTGATCTGATGGCCACCTACAAGTTTATCAGGGGTGACCACCAGTATCTGGGGGAACGTTTGTTCACCAGAGCGCCCCAAGGGATGACGAGGTCGAAAGGTCACAAACTACTACAAGACCATTTCAGGCTGGATATAAGGAAGAATTTCTTTAGTGTTCAAGCCCCCAAGGTCTGGAACAGCCTGCCACCGGAGGTGTTTCAAGCGCATACATTGAACACCTTCAAGAGCAAACTGGATGCTTATCTTGCTGGGATCCTATGACCCCTGCTGACTTCCTGCCCTTTGGGCAGGGGGCTGGACTCGATGATCTTCCAAGTCCCTTCCAGCCCTAATGTCTATGAAATCTATGAAATGTAGGTGCTTGAACCACCTCCGGTGGCAGGCTATTCCAGACCTTGGGGGCTCGGACAGTTAAAAAATTCTTCCTTATGTCCAGCCTGAAATGGTCTTGCAGTAGTTTATAACCGGTTGCCCTTGTCATCCCTAGGGGTGCTCTGGTGAACAATCGTTCCCCAAGATACTGGTGGTCACTCCTGATAAACATATAGATTGCCATCAGATCACCCCTGAGCCTGCACTTTTCCAGGCTAAAGAGCCCCATGGCTCTCAGGCTGTCGTCGTAAGGTCTGTTTTTCTGCCCTCCGATCATGCGCGTGGCTCTTCTCCAGGCTCTCATGACAGTAGATTCAGAACCAGGACCCTATTAATGATTACTGAGCTAATATTTTGTCAACATGATGCTTTACAATGGAGCATTGCAATGGGGAATTATTTGTTTTTTGCACCTTACAACCTGAGGTTATGTTCTCATGCAAAACTGCATAGGAACTATCCCAATTGCAATCTGGTGCCTCCCTGCATCCTAAGGTGCCCAGTCTGGCTAACAGGGACAACTGAGCAAGACAGAGAAGCTCAGGGCCTTCTCGGAGATCCCATGACTTGTGTTGTGAGGGAGATTAAAGCAGAGCACAGCTCTGCTGTTCTGCTAACATCTGTACAGCTCAGACTGTTTACATCTGGGCTTTTCCTTCTGAGCTGTGCAGGACCCCAGGGAACGAGTCCCAGGAGCCTTCGGAAGAAAACTACTGCAAAATTGCCGTCTTGCTTCACTCCTTTTCTACAAGGCAGAGTTGAGGTCAGCTGCACACTCAGAAACCTGGTTGGATTCACTCCAGTCGTTCAGTGACAGAGGGAACAGAGAAAGACCTCCGAGTTAGCTGTGCTTCTGGGGACCTAGACTAGTGGTTGGTGCAGAGGAGAGCTGAGACATCAACTGGACAAGAGCAAAGGATCTTGGCAGGGGAAGCCTGAATGGGACACAAGAGATGAGGAAACTTCCACAAAAACAATTTCAGTAAGTTTTCTGCATCAGTGAAGTGTCCTGTCTTAGTAAGATGCAGAGGAGATTTTAAAACATTACAAGTTGGAAAACCTGGCTACATAAATCATTCTGCATTTTCTGTATAATAGATTCAAAGCTACACGAGTGAAAGAAGACATTTTCAATGTTTTTGCTATGAATACAGATAATGTTATATAGCATATTGGAAGTAGGGTGGGAAGAGGAGAGGGGTGGGATTGGGACCTCTAAGGAATGCATCTTTTTTATATAATATCTTTTATTTCATACATATTTGTTTCCAGCATACATTTTCTAGGTGAGATCTATTGAAAAAACGATAGACTTTCAGATTTAAAGCAAAGCAAAAGAATCCTGAGGTGTGGCTGGGTTATCATTTTCTTCACTTTCTAAAGGAATATCAAAATATTTTATTTTATGTAGGGTCTTGCCAGGGAAAAATCATTTATTAAAATCAAATATTTCATGGGAAGAAAAATGGATTTTTTCCATTCTTAGCATGAAATTTGGAGACATTATCAATGGGAATATCAAAGCCACTGAGTTTGTTACTCTCCTCCTTACCACTGCCCTTCTTATATTATACCTAGGACTTGCACAGCGCCCTGGGAAGGAAGATGTCCAACTGGACCACTGTAACCGAATTCCTCCTCCTGGGCTTCTTGGACACTCGGGAGCTGCAGATCGTACACTTTGTCATCTTTCTGGCAGCGTACCTGGCAGCTCTGGTGGGGAACCTCCTTGTTATCACTGCTGTAACTACGGACCACCACCTCCACAGCCCCATGTACTGTTTTTTGGCAAATTTGTCCATCCTTGACCTTGTGTCCATCTCTGTCATTGTCCCCAAGTCCATGGCCAATTCTCTCTTAAACACCAGGACAATTTTGCATGCTGGATGTGTGGCCCAGGTCTTTCTCTTCTTCCTCTGTTGTGCAGCCGATCTTGCATTCCTCACCGTCATGGCATATGACCAGTACGTTGCCAACTGCAAGCCACTGCATTATGAGATAATAATGAACAGGAGAGCTTGCGTCCAGATGGCTGCCGGTGCATGGGTTGTTGGTGCCATCAACTCTGCAATGCACACTGGGAACACCTTTAGTCATGGAGAAACCTCACTCCATCAGGGAGAAGACAGTACTATCCAGGGATCCTGGTTTTCTCTGATAAAAACAATCCCTCATTTTCAGATTAATCATAGAAAAATGTGGATTTTGGGTTACTTTTTTAAAAATGAAACACCAGTATATGTATATGTATCTATATATTAGTGGTGTTTCATTTTAATCATGGAAAAATGTGGATTTTGTGTTACTTTTTTAAATCCAAAAATTAGGGATTTTTTTTTTTAATCAGAGAAAACCAGGCTCTCTGGTAATATCCGGATAACGTATATGTAGCACCCTTTATTTTGGTAGAGGTGGTATGCAGTAACAGCAAACACACCAACACAGGGGAGGCCTGAGGCTCTTTGGGGATTGAAGAGACAGCCCATTCACTCCACTTGTTGGCAGGACATATCATGTGCCTGTGCACCTGCAAGCAAAAAACCCACACACACAGCAAGTCCCATCCCATCCACATTGCGACACACCTGCACACAGTCCTCTCACTCCAGCAGGGAGCAGTGCACAAGATTTGCATGCCTGTGTGTGCACACTCATGTGCATGCACACACCGATGCACAGAGTGGGTCTCATTGCCACCAGCAGAAGTCAGCATGTCGCAACACACACATGTGCATGCACATACACTGATGCATAAATTCATCCATTATTTCAGTGGGGAGCAACATACTCAATGCAGTCAATGTTTCAAGCAGGGGACAGCATGCAAGAATAAATACAAATGTGTTCACGTGTGCATGCATATGCAGGTACCTTGTATGCAGCTGCCTCATACTAGAGTGGGTCTCAACCTTTTTAGACTCAAGGCACCCCTTAGAAAATGCCAGTTCTTAGTTTTCACTCAGTTCTTTGACCCAAGAAAAATAATAGAGCAGTTCTGCTTCAGAGAGATTGCAGCAGGTCAGAATATTTTTGGCGCTTGGATTCCTATTTGAAATCAGTGGGTTTATCTTGTGAATCATGTTTGCACACCTAACAGTGCTACTGTTGTGTGGCACGCCTCGGCACCCTTGAAAGGCTCCCAAAGCATCCCAGGATGCCACAGTACCTTGACTGAGAATCACTATTCTACCAGGTAGCAACATGCAACATGTGCATGAGTATGTACAAGCACAAAAACATATAAAGTATGGCTCATCCCTCCTACCTGTCAGCGTGTGTCTCTGTGTGTATATCACACAGAGACATGCATGCATACAGACACAGATGACGGGGTTCATCCTCTAGTAAGATGTAGCACGTTATTACAGCCCCTCAAAGGATAGCCTGTTTCCCCCTCAGCCTTTTAGGGACCAGCACACAAGATTTGATGCAAGTTTGTGCATGGACCTCCCTTACTTCCGCAGGGTATACAATGCACACAGCTGCCAAGCAAAGCCTAATCAGTGTTCTTGCTCTCCTACCAAGAAGCAGTACCCATCGTATCACACATTTGCAAGTATCTCCTTCAAATCAGCAAGGAGCAACAGATAGTAATACTCACACCAACATCCATATATGCACAGAGCAGGGTTCAATCTGTCCAGACCGGAGCAGCACACAGGAGGGATACCCACTGCTCAATTCTGCAGGTGCAGCACACAATAGTGTACACACACCCCCCCCCCAAGGCTCAGTTTCTCAGCATGGGATGGTGGTGGACATGCATCCTAACAGAGAAAGCAGGATGTATGTCCTGCATGCATCCTAACAGAGAAAGCTCAAGCACTCTAGCAAGAAGCACCAAACAGCAACACCCAGGTTGCTCCTTTACTTCAGCAGGGAGCGAAACTCCATAGTAATACTCCCCCATGCGCACAATGCAGAGGCCATCCTTCCCAGACCAAGGCAGCACACAATGCTACACACAGGCTCACACCTGCATCTTGCTTCAGTGCGAAGCAGCACACACAGTAACATGCATATATACACAAAGCAGGGTTTGGTCTTTCCATCAGGGAACTGCAGGAACACCTCTCTTCTACACACCCACATGCAGGGTGTGCAGGGCACATGCAATCGGGAGGATTAAATCATTTCCAAAGCAGGTCAGAGGACAAATATTCACTCGCCCACACAGAAAACAAGGCTCTGTCCCTTTTCCAAAGATCATCACACATACTTGAACCACACACACACACACCATGACACCCCTTAGGAAGGAGTTGTGGGGAGCAGGAATTCTGGGGGTTGATTTACACCACTCCTTTTTCCACCAGGCGGCAGCACGCAGCATGCAGGCTCATACACAACAGGGGATTTAGCTGTTCGGCTGGTGGACAGCAGCGTTCTCTCTGTCCGACAGGTGGTAGCACACCGTCAGCAATACACGGGACCTTCTGTCGGCCTCAGTCCTTCCAGGAGGTGGTTATAGGAATGCTACGCAGCATAAGATCCTCGAGACTTTTTCAACGGTGCTGCAGGATGCCACACAATGTTAACTGCTGGGTGTGCAAATGCAATTCATAAGATAAGCCTAGGGGTTTCAGAAAGGAATCCAAGTGGCAGAAACATCCTGAAATGTTGTTATCCGAGCTCTTTGCAACTGCAGCACGGATCTATTGTTTTTCTGTAGTCAAAAAACAAGTGAAAATTAAGCTGGCATTTTACGAGGGCTGCCTCGAGTTTATAAAGGTTGAGACCCCAAATGCACACACGCCAGGCCTCAAGCTGTTCAGCAGGGTGCAGCAGGAACCTGGGTGCTGGTGTGCATACCGGAGGGCTGCTATGTACAATTGAGGTCTAAGAGCGGCACTCGGGCCCGCTGGAGGCTGGTCTACTTGGTGCTTTTTGCCCTTATGTCCCCTGCTGGCATTGCTGTGGGCATTGGGGTCTCGTTTTCTGTGGGGGATGCCAGCAGCCTGGCCAGGGCTGTACTGGAGGGGGTGGCAGCTGGGACTTTTCTCTATGTCACCTTCATAGAGATCCTGCCCCATGAACTGCACTCCTCGGAGGCTCCACCTGCCAAATTCTTCTTCATTGGCATTGGCTTCACTTTCATGGCTGTCATTGCCATATGGGCCTGATGATGAGGGAAGGCCAAGAAATGGGATATGGGGCCTTTCCTCCTGGCAGGGAGGCATGAGGATGCCAGCTTGTGGGTGGGGGAGCTAGCTACCTGGCTCCAAAGGGTGGGGAATAGGGCACAGGGTGCTAGTTCTGTCCCCAGGGTAGGGAGACTAGTCAGTGTGGGGTGTGGGGAGAGGTACCCCCTAGCCAGTGAGGGGTGTGGGGGACATGGCTTATGAGGACAGGCTGAGGGAACTGCATTTATTTAGTCTGGAGAAGAGCAGACTTGGAGAGGATTTGAAAGCAGCCTTCAACTACCTGAAGGGGGTTTGAAAGAGGATGGAGCTGGATTGTTCTCGGTGGTGGCAGACGACAGGACAAGGAGCAATGGGCTCAAACTGCAGCAAGAGAAGTTGAGGTTAGACATTAGGAAGAATTTTCTTACTAGGAGGGCAGTAAAACACTGGAACGGGTTACCCAGAGAGGTGGTGGAAGCTCCATCCTTGGAGGTTTTCAAAACCTGGCTAGACAAAGCCTCAGCTGGGATGATGTAGTTGGGGCTGGTCCTGCTTTGAGCAGGGGGCTGGACTAGAGGTGACCTCCTGCCAACCCTAATTTTCTATGACTCTATAATTGTGGTACGTTTCTATGCATGCCTCAGTTTCCTTTTCTCAATGTTTTGCACTTAACACTGGGAAGGAATGGGATAATATTCACCCTGGACATGGAGTAGGGGGTAAGAGGTTAATTTCTGTGGGTAGCTGTTGAGGCTGGTAGAGCATGTCCAACAAGTATCGAATAGATCAGTTTACATGTGGAAAAACACCTGTCCCATTCAGACAAGGTTCCTTGGGTGAATTTGATATCTTTTATTAGACCAACCCAAATGGTTGGAGAATAGTTATTAAGTAAGCTTTCGGGTTCAAAAACCCTTCGTCAGGCTAAGGAAGCTTCAGCAGTTGGTGCGTGCTCTTCCTGGATGTCCCATTCAGTGCATTTGAGGGTGATGTTTGCAGGAGATGGATCAAAGACATCCAGTGTGGGAAAACTGAGCTGAAAGGGGGCCATGGCTTAGACCTTGGGACTCAAACTAAGATAGTATGACCCAAAAAGGGACGCAGCTGCGTAGGCCTGGGCAGTGGACATGTCTTATTGATGTGGACTTTGCTTAGACTTGACTTAGCATCCTTGGAACAGGATCACACTTAATACATGCTGACTGGGTTGAGAAGGGCTCCTTGCCTCCCTGAATTTCACCTCTGGTTTTGCCAGTTCCTGTTAAAGAATGAAACCCCAGTTACGTCCTACAGCTGCTTGAGCTTATCTGTAGAGCTACGGAGGCAGCGACGGGGCCAAGTGAGCCCAAGGAGACATGGGCTCACCTTCACTAGACTCCACACCTGGGCTGTGTCCCTGGATAACCTGAAAGGCTACCAAGAGACGCACACTGATATTTACTGCAAAAACTAAAATTGGCATTAAAAAAAATGAAATATGCATTTTTTGTTTCCTTCAGGAAAAAAATACAGCTTTGCTTTGAAAATATCCTTTCTGTTTTAAATTGGATTTTTGCACCTTTTTTGTTAAAAAAAAAAAAAAAATATATATATATATATATATATATATATATATAAAATAAAGGAAAAGAACCCCCACTTTCTTGGGCTTCTAGTTTTTACCCCAATTTTTCAAATGGAAACAAGTAAATAGGGATATGAGGGTTTTTTCTCTGCTTTTCACCTCTGGTTGAAGGTGCTAAGGTGCCTTCCTTATCATAGCACCTTATAAAGGTCCTTAACTTATACCCTTTATTGCCTCTTATATCAATGGGAAAAAAAAGGAGAAAGGATAATAATTAAAAAACCCTGAAAGTAAAAATTCCCTCACCATTTTACGGTAAAAAATATTGACCTTCTGCCTCATTCTTCATATTTTTAGTTTCAAAGCTTTTTTTTGAAACTTGAAACTTTACTGGAAAATGCTGTTTTTAATTATTTTTTTATTTGTTCAGAAGTCCCACATTTCAATATAACATATTTCTTGGGCCACAAAATACATTGCATGTCAGTCCAGAGAGGAGTTAGTGTAGATAGATAGGTCTTTTAGAGAAAAGCTGAACATTTTCAGAGCTACCTAAGGGATTTTGTCATGCAATTCCCCTTAGTTTAATAAAAATGCCATTGATGTACAATGGCAGATGATCTGACCGTAACAATTTCTACCCGGCCTCATAACTTTGCAATTCTAGGATGCAGGGAGAGACTCAGATGGATAAAAGGGATGCAGATTTCAGAGGATTCATCTCAGATCTGTCTACATGAATTATCCTTGTAATTTGGAGGAAGATTCCTGTTTACTAGCTGACCCCGGTAGTGTAACAAGAGGTGGGCAACTAGGGCACCAGCCTCAGGTGCCTAGTGCGAGGGGGCACAAGAATGGCAGCCACTGCTGCTGCCACCCAGGGCACAGACCCTGGTTGTTAGGTCTCTGGCTGGCACATCTAAACATTCAAAAACCTGTCTGTGCCTCTGTCTTGGCAAGACTTAAGGGCACAAATGCAGTCATTTAAAGCGTTCCTGAGAAAGAGCCTTGCTAAATAAAGATCAGCGTGTAAAGTGTTTTTCTCCCTCTAAAAAAAAAAAAAAAAAGAAGAATTGTCTTCTTGAAGTTCAATCTGTTGAAGCTCTGCTCACGGAATACAGCACTCAAGAAACAACTCTTCTGGAAATCACTTGAAACAGTGTCTGTAAAGCACCGAGAACTGATGCGTGACTCCCCAGGGAGACCACTGCAATATCTATGCCAGCCCCACACTTGCTTAGCCAGGCTTTCAGCTATTAGTACAACACAGCACTCGGTGGCTGATGGGCTGTGTCGGGAGATGCTCCTTTCCCACCAGGACGGGGTTGCAGAAGTGCAGAGGCGATTCTTTGATGGGAGACAGCAATGCCTCCCTGTCAGGTAAGGTTATTTTTGCTAAAAAGAAAAAAAGGCGAGGGTTCAAGATTGCACTGTGGGTCAGTTTTCTTACATAGGAATGTATGTGCCAGACCAGTTGCTGGTGTATATAATTAGCATGCTCACCTCTACTGCCCTTGATCAGACCAATGGGGTATCTAGCCTAATATCCTCTCTCCCTTGCCCACCCAAGTCTGTTGGCCCAATGAGTCTGTCAGCCCAACATCTCCTTTTGCCTGACACCCTGTATTAGACAGCTGGACCCATCTAACACAGTAGCCCTGCTATGTTAAATGTCCTCTATCCCTTCATTTCCAATCAGAGCAGTGGAGTCAGAACCATGGCTCTACCTGATATAATAGATCCTTTCCTTTTGGCTCTAAATCAAACCAATGGGCCAGGCTAGGGCAATATTTCCCAACCTGCCAATCAAGCTTTAACCAATGTTTCCACCTAGCTTGGTATTTCTTTCCCTATTCTTCGATGCCCCGAATCATACAGAATGGCCCTTTATCCCCATCTCGCTGCTGTACTGGGAGGCTAGTGTCCCATCCCCCAGCAGTATGAGACCAGACTGACAGCACAGCTGGTCCTTCCCCCAACCTCCCTGCCATAGTAGATTATCCCTTATTGACCAAAAACCTCAGCCTCTGGTGCCAGGGTCAGCAACTTCCAGGAACATTTTTTGTATTTCTGACAACCTACTTTAAGCCCTGCTCTCCTCTCCCAGCCTCAAGGTTGGGACCCTGGGACTGAGTCACAAAAGAGCAGTGGGGAGGAGGAAGATAAGCTCACCTTTTGCATTAAGTTTTTCAGAGATTGGATCAGGGTGGAAAAGACTCACATTTAGGCACCTAAGTCCACTTTGGTGTTTGATAGGTGGAATATACAAAAAACTAGAACTCTTGGTTCCAAAATGGTTATTAGACCAACTGGAAAATGGCAAGAAAATTGTCTTTTTCTGCAAACTTTCGGGATCAAAGTCCCTTCATCAGGCTCTGGGAAACGTGTAGATGGTACAGGAGGGTAAAAAGTCCCCATAGGTAGGAAATCAACCATTTTTGCACAGAGGGAGCTGAAGATGGAAGTCTGTCCCTCTGGGTCCACGAGAGTGTCTTTGTGAGCTCTTTGACGTGTTGATCAGGTAGAAGTCCTTCCCTGGAGGTGTCAGATGGGAGGCAGGGAAGTAAAAATACTTCCTTGTAGTTCTGCAATGAAGTTTAAAATCCAAAATTGGCTGAAATTCGGCATCTTCCATGTTTCAGGGGTGTACTTGGTAGCCGTGTTAATAGGTGGAATAGAATCTGGCCCTTATTTTCTGAATCATAGTGAAGCATAGGTGACAGAAATAAAAGACGCAGGCATACAAGGCACTTTTAGGGTCCAAAGTGGGGTTTTGTCAGGATCAGAGTTTTGACCTGGGTGCCTACGTTCCTTCTCAGACCTGCGCTAGGCTCTTAAGCCCCAAGTAGGTTTTTTCAAAAACATGTCATCTGCTGAGTCCTCTTGCTTTCAGTGAGAGATGTGAAAGTCCCATTTGGGTACCTTTGTGAATGTGGTTCTCAGCTTTTTTGCATTCAGTGCACCTCTGGTTAGACTCAAGCTCCCTTGCATAGATATGAAGCATCCCTGGGAAAGTGCTAGATCTTAGTTTTCACATTTTTTTTTGCCTACAGAAAAATAAGAGGGGGGGGGGGGGGAGTTTCTGTTGCAAAGAGCTCAGACAGAGCACAACAATGGATTTGTATTTGTAATCTCTGGGTTTATCTTGTGAATCATGTTTGCAAACCTAAGTGCTAATCTTGTGTGATACCCTGCAACAACCTGGGGTGCCTTAAGATCCTTTCAAAGGTGTCTTGGCTGTGCTTATTGGTGCACACTCAGTGCTTCTCTAAAGCAACTGCATTGTCTCTTTTCTTGACTTTTCATTTCATCCAAGAAGAGCACACACCAACTGCTGACACTTCCTTAGCCTGATGAAGGGTTTTTGAACCTGAAAGTTTGCTTAATAACTGTTCTCCAACTATTTGGGTTGGTCTAATAAAAGATATCAAATTCACCCAAGGAACCTTGTCTGCCTTGTCTCTTTTCTGGCATTTATAGTGGGAGGCAGTGGGTGGATCATTCTTCACAGTGGTTCTCCTAGGTTTGGTTCTGAGATGGTGTAGGTGTGTATTAAGTGACTTGTCTAATCCTGCATAGTGAGTCTGTTTAGGTCCTCCCTTACCCCAGTCTTGGTTTAGTGCTATAAGCATTGAGTCATCTTTACTCTCCTTCTAGATGAATGACCCTCTGGGATGCGCCAGGAGGGAGAATGGCACCATGGTGATGGTGACACAATTCATACTCTTGGGCCTTTCTAGCCGCTTGGAAGACCAGTTCATCCTCTTTGGATTCTTCACAGTCTTCTACCTGACGGCCCTGGTGGGAAACCTACTTATCTTAGTGATGATCAGCATGGACTCCAGGCTCCACACGCCCATGTATTTCTTCCTGGGCAATCTGTCAGTGGTGGACATAGGCTACACCACCTGCACGGTGCCCAAGATGCTGGTGAACTACCTGTCACAGGACAAGTCCATCTCGCTTCCTGGCTGCCTCACTCAGATGTACTTCTTCATTTCCTTTGGGGGGATCGAGTGCCTGCTGCTGGGGGTCATGGCGTATGACCGCTATGCTGCCATCTGCCACCCGCTGCGCTATGGTGTTCTGATGAGCCAAAGGGCATGCTCTTGTCTGGCTGCAGCTGCCTGGGCCGTTGGCTTGGCCAACTCGGCTGTGCACTTGGGTCTGATGTTCCGCTTGTCCTTCTGTCATGACAACGTCATCCGCCACTTTTTCTGTGACATCCCCCCACTTTTCCAGCTCTCCTGCTCTGACACGCGGATCAATCAGATTGTCACTTTTGCTGTGGGAGGTGCTGTCATCATGGGCTCCTTCCTGGTGACTCTTGTGTCCTACATCTACATTGTTCTGGCCATCCTCAGGATCCACACCAAGGAAGGACGCCTCAAGGCCTTTTCCACCTGCACCTCCCACCTGGCTGCAGTCAACCTTTATTTTGGCACCATCATCTTCACCTACATCCGCCCCAATTCCAGCTACTCCCAAGAGCAGGATCGGGCTCTGCCTGTGCTCTATGGCATTATCACCCCCATGTTAAATCCTATTATCTATAGCCTGAGAAACAAGGAGGTGAAGAGGGCTCTCCAGAAAGCCTTAGGCAGGAGCTAGAAGAGTCTTGCCTCCTAAATAGTAGTGCCCTGGATTTTAGCCAGGATTCCTGGAGGTTTAGGAGAAGAATAAGGCTGAGTGAGTGAGAACAGGTTGGGGCTGGTAGCCAGGCCTCTCGATGTCTACTCCCAGCTCTAGGAGAAGATAGTTAGAGCAGGGGATTGTGCATCAGGAGTCCTAGGATCCCTACCTAACGTAGGAGGTGTGTGCATGTGTGGGTTAGTGCTCCAGCCAGGAGGGTTTCAGCAGCTAAACCCAAGACATTTTCTGGCTTTCACTGAACTCTGTTCTCTTTTAAACCATATTAGGGCTAATGTTTTTGGATTTGGAGCAAAATTTGTAAGGGTTTTTCCCCCACCCAATTTCTGAAAATGAAAAGAAATCATCTGATTTTAGTTTTTTGACCAATAGTAACCCTTCCTTGAGAAGTCATTTTTCCCACTAGAAGGAGACACTCAGATACCCATAATTTGGGTGCACATTGTTTCCCATTTGTGCCTCAGTTGTTAGTCTGTGCATCTGGGAAACCCTAATTCAGTGGGAAAAAACCCAATTATTTTTCATAATATTTTCCCTACAAAAAAGAAGAATCTGTTGGGAAGTTGCCAGTCCATAGCCTGCCTTCAGCAACAACAACAACAACAAATCTGGAAAAAGGAAAGAACAACAATCCAGGATTGTTTTTATTATTTTTAATTTTCCAGTGTTGGTCCTGGCCCTGGCCTTATGTCTCCAGAAAGGCAGAAGCAATCCTGCCATTGTCTCTCCATTGTATTCAATGGCTATGAGATACATGGTTCATCAACACCATTGGGAAAAACAGCACCCATCGCATCCTCTTTGCCAGGGTGTCTTTCTTACTGATCCACCCTCACCCTAGCTTGCTTGCTTTCTGACCCCGCATATTCTTTCTGCTTGCTGTCTAAGGCTATATACAAGTGTTGCATTTGAACTGGTGGAATTGCAGTTTCCCCAGTTGAAATGCTATGTAAAGTACCAGTCACTGGGCTTCAAATGCTTACAAAAATGGCTGATGTCAACCCCATAACCCCAATCAATTGGACCCATTGGGATGTGCTTTGGCATCCCAGTGTGCCCTGCTTCTGCCCTCTCCTTCTCCCCAGGGAGATGCTTTTTGACTCAGACTACACTCTACTGGTCCAGCCCAAATGATAGAAACCACCATATAAGCCCAGCCTCTGGACATGGAGAGGACAGTTTGACCCTGGAGGTAGGTGAGGTACTTGGGGGATGGGACTGGGGAAACAAGCCTGTCCTAGGTAGGAGGACTAGAGGATACAGGGACCCCAGGCAGGTTGGAACTAGTTGAGTTGGTATTTTATGCTCATGAAGACTTGAGTAGTGGGGAAGGTTTGGAGGCCATGTGCCAGGGGTGCTCCTCAAGATGAGACCTTCTCTGGGCAGGGATGTGAAGGGGTGAAGCCTGGGAGCCAATGGGCTGAAAGCTTGCCCAGAAAAAAGGGGGGCAAGGCTGGGGCTGCTGAAACCCAACCAAGTGTTTTGAGGCCGGTGGGGGACTGCCCCAAAGGGGAAGCACATTAGGGAAGCACAAAGACCCTGGGGATGAGTTTGGGTAGAGAAACCCAGGGATAACGCCAAAAGTTACTCCTTGCCTCTAGGGGCCACCTCCCCAGTATATTAGTAATAACAAAGGTGTGGCAGGAGAGACACTGGAGGTGAGGTGGGGTCACGGAGTGTGGCAGGCAGATTTGACCCAAGGGGGCATCAGGAACTGGGGTGGACCCACAGGTCTGCTACATGGTGCTTCTTATATTGCAGGTGATCTGCAGAACGTGCAGACAATCCTTTGAAAATATTGTACAAGTTTCAGCTGGTTGAATTTCACATGGCTTAAAGTAACTAATTGAACTCCAACTCTTTGACGTGAATTTCTTGTACACACCTTGAAGGGACAGTTTGGTCAGGAGGGGTGGAAGGCATGCTCAGCGGTTCCTGGTCTATGGGTGTTCCAGTGTCAGCAAACTTCCCCACTTACAAGCAATATCAACTATAACAGGGTTTATAGAATTGGGAAAGGGAGATGGGATGACAAACAGGTTTAAGAGCCCCATAATAACCAGTATCTACCTCAACCCACTGTTAACAGCTCCAGCTCAGTCAATAGGTTTAGAGTTCTTGCCTAGTCCCACAGATAGTCAGCAGAGTTAGTGTAGCTTTAGCCCAAGGTTTCCCTTGCCTCGCTGCTCCTGGGGCGCACCGCTTCTTGCTGCTGTTCTTTTAGATGCAATCTCAGCTCTTTCAGGATCTGGTAGATACAAATTTCTGCTTGCTGGTATGCTAAGGAGTTCCACTTTTTAGGACCAAGTGAGTAACAGGCTCAGACTGAACCTACTGAAGGAACTTGTGTATCACTAGCACATATCCCTTTATGGTTGGATGGTGAGATGTGATACCATCCCCCTAAGAAGAGGTCACCGACCTGACACCTCTTCTCCGCCAGCTCTTGGGAATCCTGAGCTGGGTGTTTCTTCACCTTAGACTTCGACACAAGTCATGGTGAGCACCAACCATTGGCTACATTTGCTCAACTTTCTCCTACAGCATCAGTCCCCTGATGAACTTTCCGATTTCAGAAGGCAGGACCAGTGCATACAAACCTGACTTCTCTTGCCTCTTAAAAGCAGGTAAAACATGTTATCACAGTCAAAACAAGCACAAAGGAGTTTTTCATCCCTTGCCCATATATACAACTAGATGATATGCAGATAAGAGAAAAAGTTCCCTGTAATCTGACCTTGCACACTAATGGTGGTATGCAAATAAGCACCACAGAAATGTAGTTACACATGTACAGTAGCAACAGGATCATAATTGTACCAAGTTTTCACTTGAGATACACAAATAAATGTTGTATAAATATACAGTTGAGCTTATTTCAGGAATCAATCACTGGGTAAGTTTTTCTGACTGGTATATTATTGCAGGATGGGATATGTTGATTGAAACTTCTGACCTTAAAAATCTATCAGCTAGATTCCTGTCCACTGTAAATTAGCAGCTATCAATTTACCTCTGTGGAATAATACTTTTTAATTGTTGTAGACTAGCCTATCAGCATCTTGGGATCTGGTTGTTGTTCTGGCATGTTCGGGGGTTGGGTGGGTTCCCAGCCATCCTCCTCTCCCTCTGAGAGCACACTGACTCAAGCAGCCTGAACACCAAGAGGCAGCTGCCTGCAAGCAGCCTCCCAGAGCTCGGGTGCAACATAGAAAGAATGAATCTAATACATATTCAGTGGTGAAAACAGATAGGTTCGTTAGAAAACTGAACAAAGAAAGGAAAAGAAGGGGGCCAGGGGACCAAACCAAACCAAAACTGAGACACCTGCATGTGTGTGCAAACACCCACACATGCAAATGCAGATGTACACACACACTCATACACAGCCTCAGGCACCCTGGTTCTCTTCTGACACAAACTCCCAAGCAAACTTCCTCTTTCTTCACTGCTCCGCCGAGGAATGACTCATAGACCCTAATCCTATCCTCCTTCATCCCAACGTTTTCTCATCCCCTGTCCATTGAGATTCCATTTCCCATGGCCCAATATCTATTTCCTCCATACAGGATGCATCTACATGTGCGCTGGACTATGCAGTTGTTACTGCCCAGTCATTTAGCGCTTGCTTAAGCAAGCAGTAGCCAACATTAGTGTACAGTCCCGACTCTGCACAGGTCTTTTACAATGCTACCATGCAGTAGTGTCGGCATCACGGTTCGTACCCACTGATGCTATCTATGTTCCCATAGCAATGAGCTACGGTGATGTAGCTCATCGCTATGACGACATAGCGTCTCATGTAGATGTGCTGGCAAGGTTTTAGCTTCAGATACTCCAAGACACCTGGTTAATTCTCCCGGCCCACAATTTCCCTCCATTTTTAAAACTCTCACTTCCATTATATAATCACAAATCTCTTTCCTTCCTCTTAGTTCCTTGCACCCTTGTTTCCAAACATCACCCCTTTCCCTTCTCCTCTACCCCAATTTAAGGCCTGGATACTGCTCCATTACTTTTTAGTTCTTCTCCACCTTCCTTGCTCTGTGGTTGTGTTTTAGATATTACTTTCAGAGCTGCTTCCTCCTTGGCAGGCCTCAAGAGGGTTATGTTACCCTTTGTCTTCCTCAGAATTACAAATGCCTTGAGATCAGGGTCCCCCCAGATATTACTCCTCCAGTCAGAGCAACTCTGGTTTGGGAAGGAAGGCCAGACTACTGGACTTCCCTTCCCACCCCTGAAGTGGTATGGGTCTGGAAGGGTACCATTGATCAGTAGGACTGAAAATGAAACCCCGTGGAAATACTAAGGGCACTTTTCCTGTCCCTGGGCAATTCTCTCAGGCTCTCAGCAGACTCAGGCAGGCATCATTGCAACAGTTGCATTCAAGGCATCTCTACATGAGTTGGTGAAGTTTGCAAGAGGTATAGTTTCTGATTTTGGCCCCTATCAGAGGCACAGGGCATTGAACTAAAGAAGATGACAGAAATTTTAACACACAGGTCCAAAATTCCTGATAAAATTATTCCAAATTTAATGGCTGACCTCAAAAGAGCTAGCTGAAGAGCTGTGTGTATATTTGAGGAGTCCCACCCATCTTAATCTGTCCTCCCTAGGTCCTGCTGCCTCTCTGTGCTTGTTGTCATTTTCTGGATAGGATATTTATGGAGTTTAAAGAAACAGAGCACTAAAGAGTTGGACCTCATCCAACATATTGTTCAACATCTTCATTAATGATGTGGACATTGGTGTCAGAAGCAGACTGGCCAAGTTCACCGACAACACCAAACTCTTGGGTAAAGCATCCACACCTGAGGACAGGAGGGCGATCCAGGCTGACCTTGACAGGCTCAGCAAATGGGCAGACAAGGACCTGATGGTGTTTAACACCGAAAAATGCGAGGTTCTCCACCTTGGGAGGAAAAACCTGCACATCCTTATAGACTCATCAGTGCTACGCTGGCTAGCACTACGGATGAAAGAGACTTGGGGGTCATGATTGACCACAAGATGAACGTGAGCCTGCAGTGTGATGCTGCAGCTAGTAAAGCAAGCAAAATGCTGGCTTGCATCCATGGATGCTTCTCGAGCAAACTCCAAAATGTCATTCTCCCATTGCACTCAGCCTTAGTGAGGCCGCAGCTGGAGTACTGCATCCATCCAGGTTTGGGCTCCACAATTCAAAAAGGATGTGGAGAAGCTTGAAAGAGTCCAGAGGAGAGTCAAGCACATGATCAGAGGTCAGGAAAACAGACCTTACGATGACAGGCTGAGAGCCCTGGGGCTCTTTAGCCTGGAAAAGCGCAGGCTCAGGGGTGATCTGGTGGCCACCTATAAGTTTATGAGGGGTGACCACCAGGATCTGGGGGAACGTTTGTTCACCAGAGCGCCCCAAGGGATGATGAGGCCAACTGGTTATAAACTCCTGCAAGACCGATTCAGGCTGGACATAAGGAAGAATTTCTTTACTGTCCGAGCCCCCAAGGTCTGGAATAGCCTGCCATCGAAGGTGGTTCAAGCACCTACTTCAAATGCCTTCAGGAGTAAAAATGGATGCTTATCTTGCTGGGATCCGGTGACCCCAGCTGACTTCCTGCCCTTTGGGCAGGGGGCTGGACTTGATGATCTTCCGAGGTCCCTTCCAGCCCTAATGTCTATGAAATCTATGAAATATGTAGTGGATTAAAACAATGGACTGCAAGAGAATAGACAGTGAGCCAGTAGTATTATTGGATGTCTTATTACACAACCTCATTTTTTTTTCCTTTGGTTGGGCAGACAGACAGATCTCATGACTAGTTCTCATGTTATTTCATGCATGTGTGAAGTGTTTGAACTTAAGATGGCGTTAATAAGGTTTTAACAAATTATCTGATTTTACTGAAACAGCCCTTTCCAAACAGAAGTGCTTGGGGATCCAGTTGGAGCCTGATCACATTAAACTTAGTAGAATGATCCCAGATCTTAACTACTGCAAATAGGTCTTGAATCCAGCAATGTCTTATCTAAACCTGTGTATGGCACAGGGCTCCCTTACTCCATCGTAGAACATGCTTTCTTGCCCACATCTGCTTGAGTGCTCTAACTTTTTTTTCCCCTGAAGGCTGTGAATGAAAGGGTAGTTTGCTTGAGCTTTTTCCTCCTACCTTCATCCCTGTGACACTATTTTTCTATCATTTTTAGGGCTGGTACGTCTTCATGGAACATTTTCTTTTCTGCCCTGAGCCCAAGGCTGGTGACTAGAGTGCTGCAGGTATCAGGCATAGGGATGATGTGTCTGGCTGGTCTTCTAATAAGTGGGACTGGGTTGAATGTAGATGGAAAGAGGGGGTTACATGCTGAGAACTGAGTTGACAATAGTGGGGATTACCCAACTGTATGTTGCTGAGGAGCATGGGGTAAAGGTATCATTGCCAAGTGGCTAAACATGCATTGAAGTTGCAGGTGTGGGAGCTGGTTTGAATGGTGATGGAAGGAGCTAGGGAAGCACTGCTGGCAAGAGTAGGTGCTATCTTATGGCTAGGCATACACAACCCATGATTGAAGACCTCTGTGGTGCGCCTACATGAGAAGCTTTACTGCTCTGTGACAGGGAGTTGCCTGGACCACCAGTCAATCCCCTAGTTAGGGTCAACACTCCTCTGTCCTTTAGTTTCTGTCCTGCCACAACTTTATTGGTATTATTATGGACAGGAAGAAATGCAGCCCATGATAGATCTTTTCTAGATTGTTTTAGGGATTGGTCCTTTCCCAGGGCTCCTCTTTCCCCTACACCCTGGCCTGACACACACCCGAGATTTTTTGCAAATTATGGACCTTGCGACATCCACTTTCAACGTCCTTGTCACCTTTGACTTGGGGATTCTTCTCAATTTATATTAGACACAGATCATTTACACACAAGTAGAAACTCAAACAAAATTGAAGGTCAAACTCTGGTCCTCTATAGAGACTTCCTTGGTGACTACCATATCACAATTCAGATTCAGGCTTGGCTGGACTTTTCTCAACAGTCCAGGCCTGACTCATGATGAGGCTTCAAAGTCACTTGAAAGGACTGTTTCTCTTAATCAATTATTGCCCTAGATGTTCAACTGGGCTCTAGGGCTCGCGGGTTTCTGCACCTAAGTCTGTGCCTATGACTTATGTTCTGCAGGAGATTAAACTAGAGCACAGCTATTCAATTCTGCTAAAATCAATACGGCTAAGACTGTTTGCATTTGGGTCTTTGTTTCTGAGCTGTGCAGGACTCCAAGGAATGAGTCCCATGAGGCTTTAGAAGAAAATAGCTGAAGAATTGCCTCCTTGCTTCAGTCCTTTTATACAAGGCATGGTTGAGCTCAGCTGCACACTCAGAAACGTGGTTGGATTTACTTCTATCAGTCCAGTGAGCAGAGGAAAACCTCTGAGTTATCTGTGCTTTTAGGGATTTAGATTAGTGGTTGGTGCAAAGGAGATCTGACACACAAACTGGACATAAGCAAAGAATCTTGGTAGGGGAAATTTGAATGAGACACAAGATGAGGAAACATCCGCAAAGACAACTTTAGTAAGTTTGCTCAATCAATTAAAGATCTTGCCTTAGTAAGTTGCAGAGGAGATCTAGGAATATAAAAGTTGAAAGCTGGCTCCAAAAATTATACTGAATATTATGTGTAGTAAAATCTAAGGCATGAGAGTGAGCGAAGAAATGTTCAGTGTTTTTACTATTAAGTCAGATAAAGTTCTGCAGCATATTTGGAGGCAGGGTGGGGAATGGGACCTTCAGGGAGCTCATCTTTTTATATAGCATCTTTGATCTCACAAATTACATTTGGTTCTGTTAGCAGAAAGTTTCCAGGTGAGATCAATTGAAAGCTATACACTTTCAGATAAGAAAATATCTACCTAGCCACAACTCAGGGATTTTTATTTTTAAGTGTCTTAATGGAGTATCAAAATACTTTATGTCAGGTCTTTTCAGAGACAAATAATTTATTATGTTCCAATTTTCCACGAGGAAAAAATAATGGGAAAATCTACATTCTTAGCATGCAATTTAGAGGCATTATTGATGAGAATATCAAAGCCACTGAGTTTGTTACTCTCCACCTTACCACTGCCTTTGTTTTATTATACCCAGGGCTTGCATGGTGCCCTGGGAAGGAAGATGTCCAACTGGACCACTGTAACCGAGTTCCTCCTCCTGGGCTTCTCAGACACTCGGGAGCTGCAGATCTTACACTTTGTCATCTTTCTAGCGACATACTTGGCAGCCTTAGCGGTGAACCTCCTTATTATCACTGTTGTAGCTATGGATCACCACCTCCACAGCCCTATGTACTACTTCTTGGTGAATTTGTCCATCATTGACCTTGGATCTATCTCTGTCAACGTCCCCAAGTTCATGGCCAATTCTCTCTTAAACACCAGGACAATTTCCTATGCTAGATGTGTGGCCCAGATCTTTCTTTTCCCACTTTTTTGTGCAGCTGATTTTGCC